>NC_134485.1:64966890-65304390 GCF_040206685.1 Ascaphus truei
CAGGAACTGAAATCTCAGTGTTTGTGTGCCCGCTCCACCTGACTTCCAATAAACATTAAAAACCAAAACAAAGTGAAACAAGAGAAAAGACAGCGCAAACGCAGTAGTGAAGTACTTTCAAATTATATTGAACAAATGAAAATGTATAATATCTGCGTACATCAAGTTAGAACATATCAAGCATGTCATGCACTCAGGCATAGGGATTCCTGAGGAAGTGGCTTCGGCTACGAAACGCGTAAGATTACTGATTTACGAGAGACTCCAACTATCTACGGGTAATCGAGACTCTACGGGTGCCCACTGCCATTCTGAGCGACGCCGTAAACAGCTGACGGCTGTCATCACTTTGCGGCTTGTCGCGCAACTGCACAGAGAAGCTGAGTTGTGAGCTGTACGGCGGCCTGTGCTGCTCCCGCACTGTCGTCTCCGACCAGCTGGACGGAGGTTCTCCATATGCCAGAGGGAAGTTCCCTGATGTCGACATGAGAACAGCTTCATAATATACAGACATCCACTCTGAGGGTACAGCTGTACTACATCTGCGTGGCCCTGCGAAGGAGTGTTCCTGATGGCCACGGCGAGCGGTGCCTGGTAACCTATGCCTGAGTGCATGACATGCTTGATATGTTCTAACTTGATGTACGCAGATATTAGACATTTTCATTTGTTCAATATAATTTGAATGTACTTTACTATTGCGTTTGCTCTGTCTTTTCTCTTGTTTCACTTTGTCTAGGGGTGTTGAGCCACTCCACACTTTAAACAGCTGCAGACGCCTATCAACTTTAGAGGTTCTTGTTTTATTACCATATCACATAGGTGTATTATGGGTAAATAACTATTTACACTGATAATAGAGGATCACTATAGTAGCGCACTGTACCATCTACTAAAAACCAAAACAAGTTTCTTTGCAATAGATACCGAAACTGGTGTAAACAAGTTGTGTAAAGTCTCCTATTGATCACAGTGCTACATGTGTCTTTTACATGTGTCTTTTCACAAGGCACTTTTGCTAGGTGCTGCAGAGAGACTGACCTAATTTGTCCATCAAAAGCATTTAATCAAAACAGTTTTTTTATTAAACTAGCTGAACATCAAAACAATTATGCACAGACACAGTTATTACGACAATTGTGTTTACAAACACGTAATTCGTGCTTATACTTCCGATTGATGGCACACTGGTGAGATAATCAGATTTATACTGATGAAAAGGACTTTGCAGGACTGCAACTTTAACAAAATGACGGGCCATATTAACTAAGCAGTGCAAAGCCATCAGACAACGTTCGGCGCTGGAGAACTCCTCACAGCATTTTCAAGTGAATGGGAATTAAGGTGTTTTTCATCACCAGAAAGGTGTCTTATGGTATATCACTGCTTAGTAAATACAGTATGACCCATAATGTACAAAATATTCTATGTCTAGTGATCCAAAGTAACCACTTCTGTAGCATTTGTACACAGTCTGGCAGATAAGAGATACTGATTGAGTTGCAAAGGTGGGAAATAAATAGTTTCCATGTATAGTGTCTCTGCGGGGTCTTGGTTCTACCTCCTTGTGGTTATCTTAGTGGCTTCCAAGCCTCTCCTCTGGGGATTCCAAACCGGGCCATATGGTGACGATAACCAAGCAGTACTATGTTTGTAACCTAAGTTTATTCTCATAGACAAAAAATGAGGTAGGGAGCCCGCACACAAGTACATGCAAACAAGAGAGGCAAGTGAATCGGAATAAATCTTTTATTGTAAACTAGCAATAATAACAGACACAATGTGTGGCGTATACAAACACACACACACACACACAGGTAAACAGATGAAAGATGTGAGCTCAAACGAACCCAGAAAGATAGTGTAAAATTTGAAAAAGCAATACAAAGCTCAGCTCACAACCAGGCAATGGCTGACCGACAGGCGCAAACACAATGGCAAAATATACAAGGGATTCTGGTAAAAAATGGGTCACACTGGGGTAGACAAAGCCAAAAAGGAAATAAAACAGGGGGAGGGAGGGTTTGGGGGGGGGGGGAGAGAAAACAAGAACAAAAATCCAAAAAGGAAGGTAAAGGGGGGAGACAATATTAAGTCAAGAGGGGCAACGTATCAGGGACAACAGGCCCGTTCCCAACGGTTCTAGACCACCATAGTGATTCTCTTACCGGGTTGCCTATGTGAGTACCCAGTTATAAGTTTTACCAAATGCCAATATGAATGGAAAAACCAAGTAAAGCCAAGATGCACAAAAATGCTGTAATACAGAGAGAAAAAAAGGAAACCATCCAACACTGGGAGACATCAAGTTACTTCTCATGTTTGTAAAATCCTAAAACCTGCCGTTCTATAAAACATGAAATGACAGAAAGCACTAGCTTTGCTGATTAGATGTAAAGTATTTTTATCGGAGCACAATTTCTTTGTTTTTACCTTGCTGAGCCGGGACTCGAAAGAAAGGGAATTAGTTGATCTGGATGTCTTCATTCCAAAGGTTGTGCCGGGAATGGCTTTCGCTCTCTCTGTTCCATGGCTCCCTTGTTTGGTTAATGCACTCAAAGAGCGGGCAGAACTCTTCATTCCCTACAGGGAGGAGAAATTAGTCAAGCACACATAGCAAGTGGAAAAGAAGAAGAGGTTATTTTATGAGATAATGAATTCATCTTTCCAGTGGTCTTATATTGCAAAATCAGCTTCATGAGAACACTTAGGATCCATCTTCTCTCAGACTGGAATCCTGCTCCACAAATAGAGGCCGGGGGGGGGAGGTTCTGAAAGAAGAGGATATATAGCGTGGAGGGAGTTTTAAAGAGAGGGGTGAGTGTGAAAGAGGGGGAGAACTAGTGTGTGAGTGAAGGAGCTATGTGAGAAAGAGAGGGGGGACAGTGGGAAAGAGGGGAGGGAGACAGTGAGAGAGAGATGGAGGAGTACGAGAGAGAGGGGGAACGTGAGAAACGATAAGGAGGGGAAGAAAGAAAGAGACGGGTGACTGAGAGTGAAGGAGAGGGGGGGCAGAGGAGGAGAGAAAGGGGAGGGAGACAGAGAAGGGGGGCAATAGTGTGAGAGAGGGCAGGAGTGAAAGAGAAGTGAGAGAGAGGTGGGGGAGTGGAGGGAGAGCGTATGAGAGAGAGAGAGACATACAGTACAGGTAATAGTAATAATGAAATAACTGAATAACCCCATGCTATCACCCCCTAATATGCACACCCCCAAACCAGCTGTGCGGCTGCATCTTACCCCATCCTGAGACATACTCTGTCCCACAATGAGCAGCTCTTTACCTTTTGTTTCAACATTGTCCCTCATTCCCTCTAGATTGTAACCTCTCAGGAGCAGGGCCCCCATTATCTTCTGTATCTGTTTGTGCTGGTCTGTCCTTACGTGTATGTTATTCTGTTCATATACCGTATTGGCCCGAATATAGTGCTATGTTTTTACATTACTGCGCATATAATACGAGTACAGTTTTCCGAAGAACACCTTCAAAACCTTAGGGTCGCATTATGTGTGTGGGGCCGTTTTATATTCGGGCCAATACGGTAATTGATGTCGCACTGTACCGCGCTACGGAATATGTTGGCGCTTTACAAATAAACAATAACAATAATGAAGCAGGTGTGGGCTGGTAACAAAAATGTTTTCATCTGCAAGATTGTTTTAGGAACAAATGCCCTTATTCTGTAAGGTGTGATAGCGCAGATTACTTTAATGGGGGTTTTGATATGACATCACGTCATCTGCGTTTATCACACCTTACAGAATAAGGGACAAACCCTTCATAGGGTCTCTGTAATGTTATTAATGTAACCCCTTCCCTGCCTGAGGGACCAGCCAGGCATTGCAAAGCAAAGTTGCGTTACTGGATCCTCACACAGCTCTGGCTATCCCTTCGTCTCCTGGATCACATTCCTTCACTAACAGCATACAGTGGTTTGAAAAGAAAAAAGTTTTACCCATCTATCCCATTACATTCCAACTAGCACATCACAGGAAGCGTCTTTTCTTTCTTTTTTTATTTAAGTATTTTTTTTTTTATTGAGGAAAGTTTCATGAGATTGATACAGAAAGGAAAACATTTCACATTACGGGGGTTATTACATTAATTGTCTTCTAGGTAAGTATTCAAAACATTGTTTCCCTGATCCTTTACTGTAAATACATACACCCGTGTTTACTCAAATGTAAGCTTGTTACATCACACGTTTATTGTCTTGTTTTTGCTCTGTTTGCAACGATTGTTTCTTCGGTCTCCTCAATTCCCTTAAATTACATACTGCTTTTTTTTCTCCTCCTTTATTTTTTTCACTGTCAATCTGTAATCTAAAACCAAAACTGAAAACTGCCCCTCTTCCCTCCCCATTTGGGTAATAATATGTGGCTCTTAAACTGTTATGGCTGATGTCATTATTCACAGGAGAAGAAAGAAAAAACCTGCGCACAGCCAATGGAGTGGGTCACCAAAGTAGTATATAAAAAAATATTCCTTTATTGATCCATGTTCAAAAAGGAGGGGAACACCCTATCCTGTACCTCTGGAAATGATATCTTATAAGAATTGGAAGGATCCAGCGTTGGAGAGCATATATCACTAATCTGTTGGTCATTATTTCGCAGTCATGGTGTGAGGCTTATTGATTTATTTTTGAATCCTATAGATTTGTGGTGAGATATATCGCCTGTTATTATTGGGACTATCAAACATTATTCCCTCCATGCGGACAGAGTAACGTTGGTGTCTTCAAAGAGGTTTTTCTATTTCGGCTTTCACCTTCTTTGACATTGAATTGGCAAACCAGCCCCATTTCTTGGTCTTTGATTCTGTATGGAAACTTGCTTCTAGTTTATCTATACTCATTAGGTGGAATTGAAAGCATCTGGACTATTTCAAATGGGAGTCAGAAAGCAGCTGGCAGATAAACTCTACACACTTTGGGAATAGCAATAGAAATCCTAATGATCTTGTACTGTGTATATATATATATACAGTGTTCGACAAACCTATACATTTGCTCGCCCCGGGCGAGTGGATTTAACATCGTGGCGAGCTTCTATTGGCCCAGGCATCACACGTTTGGTACTAGGTGGCGAGTAGATATTTTTGTTGGGCGAGTAGATTTTTTGGTGATTTGTCGACCACTGTATATATATATATATATATATATACAGTATATGCAGTCATCATACGTCATTCTAAAGGTCTCCAGGACCCGTCTTCTTTACCATCAAAGCGTGTCTTCGCATTTAAGACCCAATCTTCCACCAATTCCTTTCAGAAAGCCAGCAAAAGTAACATTATAAATCTGGGTCCAATAAAGAACTAGAAAAGACACGTACTGTCAAAATAACATGTATCTTATGTGAGGAATTGAACATGAATGCGTCTGCATGAGTCTGCAGCTGGCTAGTTTTGATTCAAGCTTTATTAATCTGGTTGCACATAAAGTAAGTAACAGATGCCTTCCAGACAGGGGGAGGGGGGTGAGAATGATGTTACCAACTCATCTAAAGGAACTTTTTACAATTAAAACAGGACATGACATTACTGTATGTAGATCATTAGTATAAAGAGTAAAGTGTATGGTCCGAGGAAAGGACCAGCTTGGCCTGAAACGTCACGCTATGCTTGTACCTGCTCTGATGTCTTAGGCTGCGTCCATAGAAGGACCGACAGCGCTGAGCCGTGCGGACGCTCCTCAATGAGGATGTCTTGAGAGGGGGCTCCCGCGAGCGTCCGCAGGCGTGCTGAGGCGCAAGGATTTTCATCCGAAAGAAGAAAATGTTTTCAGACCGCGCTGAGGACGTCACGTGGCTGCCAACATCCAATCAGGGTGAAGCAGCGTGACGTTGACGCCGGCGCTGTGACCCCTGTTGACCCCGTGACATCATAGCTCCGCCTCCCGATTGCGCACGCTGGCTCGCCTGCTAGTCCATGAAATCACTCCTGATTGAGCAGGTGAGCCTCAGCGTCAGCGCGGAGGAGCGCGGGCTGCACTACTATGGACAAAGCCTTAAATACAGAGTAAGCTAAGTTACAGAAAAGCTCATGTGTGCTTCTTCAACTACCAATTCTTTCTGTATGTAGATCATATATTTGATTTTTTTTGTGTGTGTGTTGTAACTGCGTTATTTAAAAAAAAAAAAGTATTAACATATTAGTATGTTAATAGGATTGTTTTCATTATTGTATTCGTAGTGAAATCTCTATATGCTTTAATATTTATGTTTGGTTTGTATTTATGGTAAATCATTATTATGTATTAATGTGAAAACAAATAGAACACAACTTTTGAACATCACAAACAGCCTATTCACTAAACGGTGATAAAATCAGTGCATTGCAGAACGACTTTCCATTGATTTATAGCGCACTAAAACATGTTGGTAAAAATGGTATTCACTAAGAAAAAATACCAGTTTTTGAAAGTTCGATATAAATTCGCGCTATAAATCCTGGCGATTGGCAACTGATTGAAACTGCAGCCTGAAAGAGCTGCATGGAGAAGCTGCGTCTACATGCACGGCTCTTACAGGCGATCATACAGTTCCAATATAATTGTTAAAACTAGTGTGTGGGAGCAGGAGGTCTCCTGAGCTGAACCTCATTGATTTCAGCATTGGGGACCCACTGCTTCCTGAGATACATTTTAAATTATGTCACCAAAAACAAGACATCTGCCATCCCATGTTACTCCAACCAATCGGATTATGAGATATACCATGTGAGGCATCACATGGCATATCCCCAATCTCATTGGTTGCAGTAAACCATGTGACAGAGTCCATTTTTGGAAAGGATGTGACGTCATCGAAAGTGAGCGACAAAATTGATTTGAAAGTTCAATAAGCTTATCTCTGTTTTGTGAATAGGCCCCACAGAAAACATATATTATCAACCACTTTCAGTAGAATAATAACATTTCTCAGTTACAATGAATTCCCGCCCCAAGGAGCTTGGAATTTAATTTTGGCGCCTTATGCACAGAATGATAAAGGACCATGTTTACTAAGCGGTGCTACTCCATAAGACGCCTTCTGCCCCCGGAATCCTCCCTTTGAGCCGGTTTACTTCAATCAGTTGTAAGGTGCCTTGTGGAGCTAGAAGATGTCTTATTCATCACAATAGCACCACTTATGGCCCAGAGGGACTTGTTCAAGATTACAAGGAGAAAATAGGGCCGGTTCAATACAAAAAAGTTTGGGAGCCAAAATTCCCCAGCTCCTATGCTGGGACAAAGGGGGTGTAAAAGAAACAGCACAGATTTATCATAAAGAAAAGTCCCGTTGCTTTCAAATATATACACTGGCGACACACTTTATTCGAGCTCGGCTAGTCCCACGAATTCGGGTATACCCGGGTGTATTGAGGTTTGTGACTGTTTTCTGCCCGAGTGCATTGAGGTATTTTCCAGGCAGCGATTGAAGCATTTTATTCCCGCTGGCTGCAATACTGCACAGTATATATATATATACTGCATTACAATTCATGAATTTATGCCATCTGGTAGACACGCGAAGCATTGCAGCCTATTAAATCCTAATCATTATCATTTAACAGATCAGCCGCCCGTCAGCCAGGCATGAACCCAGGCTGGGAAGGCAAACGCAACGGGGCTTGTCAGAGGTGAGGAGCGGCGCATTCCAGGTATCTGCCAGGTACATACCGGGTATTTGCTCGAATAAAGTGTGTTGGTGCAGTATATAGGAGCGTAGCTACAGCCCGTGCTCTTGGGGGGCCCACTCTCCCCCTGTAGAGACAGGCGGGTGATGGTATGCGGCGGCGGGCTCCCGGTGTTAAAGGATAAGCCGGTAGAAGAATCAGCAGAGGCAGAGCAGGACGGCAGGGGAGGAATGTGTTCTAGCAGTCTGATCCAGAAGTCTTTATTACTTCTGGTGTCTGATGCTGGAGCGTGCTCCTCCCCTGTCGTCCTGCTCTGCCTGTGTAACAACTGCTGATTCTTCTACCGGTTTATGCTTCAACACCGGGGGTCCGCCGTCAGATACCATCACCCCCCGCCAGTCTCCATTACCACAGGTAGGCACAAGTAGGAGGGGGGGGGGGATATAAAGAGGGGAGATCTGATAATGGTGATGATGAGGGGGACTGGGGGAGATCTGATGATGATGATGAGAGGGAGATATGATGATGATGAGGATGATGATGAGGGGGAGATCTGATGCTGATGATGATGGGGAGATCTGATGATGATGGTGATGAGGGCGAGATCTGATGATGATGGGGAGATCTGATGATGATGAGGGGGACTGGGGGAGATCTGATGATGATGATGATGATGATGATGATGATGGTATCTGATGATTATGAGGAGAGAGTTGATGATGTGGAGAGATATGATGATGAGGGGGAGAGCTGATGATGAAGGGGAGAGCTGATGATGGTGATGATGATGAGTGAGAGAGCTGATGGTGATGAGGGGGAGAGCTGAGGAGAGATGATGGGGGATGCAGATGAGGAGGGATGATGAGAGAGAGGATCGGGGAGAGGATGGGGTAAGGGAGAAAAAAATTGCAGTTAGTATTAATATTAATGGGGCCATGACAAAATGTTTGCCCGGGGGCCCGCACATATCTAGCTATGCCAGTGTGCGCGTGTGTATATATATATATCCTGGGGGCCCGCACATATCTAGCTATGCCAGTGTGCGTGTGTGTGTATATATATATATATATATATATATATAACACACAGAAGGAGAAGTTGCTCAACACATAATATATAAGGTTAACTCAAGCCCTTTAATAAAACTAACTATAAGGGTAAAATAAAATATATACCCCAATTAAAGTCAGTATATAAATTAAATAGGGCCTGATGGTGCTAGGGGATAGTGAAAACTATATAAGACACACAGATGAAAAGAACAAAGACAATCCCCTTAGTAGCATTCTAAATTACACCTAAACTAATCTATAAGATAAAGATGGTTAAAAAGAAACAGATGCTCCGCCAATTCAGAAAAAATGAACAAGATTTTATTGATTAAACAACAAGACACACTAACTTAAAAACATAAAAATACTAAAGACAGCCTATGAAAATATATATATATGTATCAAAAATATAAAGAGAGGACTACTAATCAAACACTATCAGTATTACAAAAAGAAAAAAAACTAAATTGTGTCTAAATAAAGTTTAAATAATGACAACAAAGTAGTTTAGTCTAACATAATAGGCAATACAAAATATATTCCCACTGACATATGCATGAAAGAATAATAAATCATTGCGTTGGAAAAAGTATATAGTCAATGACCCAGTATATAGCCAGGAAAAATTAGTATGTATACCAAAAACAGAGGGGAAAAAAAGAGATAAAGCAACCAGGGAAAAATAATATAACAATAATAATAGTTATACCCTGAACAGCATTTCCCCAAAATGAAATCAATGAGAACTGATGCAGCAAATAAAGAAAAATATGACTAATAAAGACATATTAGCAAACAGAGTCATACATATTGAAAACACCACAAAGCGCAGCACTGCAAGGACAGGTAATGCCCAAACAGTAAGAGGAGGGTAATACTCAGCTGCAGCTAGATTGTGTAGAGTTTGTGTCCATATTGATTGTACAGGATGTGTTTCCAAAGTCTGCTTATAACAGGAACAAAAAATAAAGTCCAAAATGCTGCATCAGATCCATCATAAGTCCCTCACTTATGATGGATCTGATGCAGCATTTTGGACTTTATTTTTTGTTCCTGTTATAAGCAGACTTTGGAAACACATCCTGTACAATCAATATGGACACAAACTCTACACAATCTAGCTGCAGCTGAGTATTACCCTCCTTACTGTTTGGGCATTACCTGTCCTTGCAGTGCTGCGCTTTGTGGTGTTTTCAATATGTATGACTCTGTTTGCTAATATGTCTTTATTAGTCATATTTTTCTTTATTTGCTGCATCAGTTCTCATTGATTTCATTTTGGGGAATTGCTGTTCAGGGTATAACTATTATTATTGTTATATTATTTTTCCCTGGTTGCTTTATCTCTTTTTTTCCCCTCTGTTTTTGGTATACATACTAATTTTTCCTGGCTATATACTGAGTCATTGACTATATACTTTTTCCAACGCAATGATTTATTATTCTTTCATGCATATGTCAGTGGGAATATATTTTGTATTGCCTATTATGTTAGACTAAACTACTTTGTTGTCATTATTTAAACTTTATTTAGACACAATTTAGTTTTTTTTCTTTTTGTAATACTGATAGTGTTTGATTAGTAGTCCTCTCTTTATATTTTTGATACATATATATTTTCATAGGCTGTCTTTAGTATTTTTATGTTTTTAAGTTAGTGTGTCTTGTTGTTTAATCAATAAAATCTTGTTCATTTTTTCTGAATTGGCGGAGCATCTGTTTCTTTTTAACCATCTTTATCTTATAGATTAGTTTAGGTGTAATTTAGAGTGCTACTAAGGGGATTGCCTTTGTTCTTTTCATCTGTGTGTCTTATATATATATATATATATATATATATATATATACTAGCTGAGAGCCCCGGCGTTGCCCGGGATGTTTGTGGTGTGGGTGTGGCATTTGGGTGAGGAGTGGTCAACGCGGCCCATGTGCGGTGGTAGTGCTGCTGTGGCTGTACTGATGGTGATTGTATCGGTGTGCTGATTTTGGAGGGTTTGGTGCTGATGTGGGGGTGCGGATGTGGGGGTGCGGATGTGGGTGTGCCGATGGGGGAGGTGCAAAGGTGCCGATGTGTGGGTGCTGATGGTGTTGATGGGGGCTGGGAATGGCGGGGAGCCGAGAATGCCAGTGTGCTGGGGGGGCATGGGATAGTGGTGTGCTGATGTGGTTTTGCTGGGGATAGTGTGTGTGTGTATACGTGTGTGTGTATACACACGTGTGTGTGTATACACGTGTGTGTGTATACATGTTTGTGTGTGTGTATACATGTTTGTGTGTATACATTGTATGTGTGTGTGTGTGTGTATACATGTGTACGTGTGTGTGTGTGTGTACGTGTGTGTATACACATGTGTGTGTATACACATGTGTGTATAGACGTGTATACACATGTGTGTGTAGACATTGTGTGTATGTATATATTGTGTGTGTGTGTGTATACATGTGTACGTGTGTGTATACACATGTGTATACACATGTGTGTATACATAGTATGTGTGTGTGTGTGTGTGTGTGTACATGTGTGTGTGTGTACATTTGTGTGTGTATACATGTTTGTGTGTGTGTGTACATTTGTGTGTGTATACATGTTTGTGTGTGTGTATACATGTTTGTGTGTGTGTATACGTGTGTGTATACATGTGTGTGTATACACGTGTGTGTGTGTGTGTATACATGTGTGTGTGTATACATTATGTATATGTATACGTGTGTGTGTATGTGTACATGTGCGTGTGTGTATGTCTCCATGTGTGTGTATACACATGTGTATATACACGTGTGTATATACACGTGTGTATACACGTGTGTATACACGTGTGTATACACGTTTGTGTGTATACATAGTATGTGTGTGTGTGTGTATACATGTGTGTGTGTACATTTGTGTGTATACATGTTTGTGTGTGTATACACGTGTGTATGTGTGTGTGTGTGTATACATGTGTGTGTGTATACATGTGTGTGTGTATACATTATGTGTATGTATACATGTGTGTGTGTGTGTACGTGTGTGTATGTGTACATGTGCGTGTGTGTATGTCTCCATGTGTGTGTGTATGTCTCCATGTGTGTGTGTACGTGTACATGTGTGTGAGTATACGTGTACATGTGTGTGTGTGTACGTGTCTACGTGTACATGTGTGTGTGTGTCTACGTGTACATGTGTGTGTGTCTACGTGCGTGTGTATACGTGTGTGTGTGTCTACGTGTGTGTGCGTATACGTGTGTGTGCGTATACGTGTGTGTGTGTGTCTACGTGTGTGTGTGTGTCTACGTGTGTGTGTGTGTCTACGTGTGTGTGTGTGTCTACGTGTGTGTGTCTACGTGTGTGTGTCTACGTGTGTGTGCGTGTGTCTACGTCTGTGTGTGTGTCTACGTGTGTGTGTGTACACGTGTGTGTACGTGTGTGTTTGTACGTGTGTGTGTTTGTACGTGTGTGTGTGTGTGTAAACGTGTGTGTGTGTAAACGTGTGTCTGTGTGTATACGTGTGTGTCTGTGTGTATACGTGTGTGTCTGTGTGTATACGTGTGTGTGTGTGTGTATAGGTGTGTGTGTGTGTGTATAGGTGTGTGTGTGTGTGTGTGTATAGGTGTGTGTCTGTGTGTATAGGTGTGTCTGTGTGTCTACGTGTTTGTTTGTGTCTACGTGTGTCTGTGTGTCTACGTGTGCCTGTGTGTATACGTGTGTGTGTGTGTATACGTGTGTCTGTATAGGTGTGTGTGTGTGTGTGTGTGTGTGTGCGTGTGTGTCTGTCTACATGTGTGTGTGTGTCTACATGTGTGTGTGTGTCTACATGTGTGTGTCTGTGGACGTGTGTGTGTGCCTACATGTGTGTGTGTGCGTGTGTGTGTGTGTGTGTGCCTACATGTGTGTGTGTGCGCCTACATGTGTGTGTGCGCCTACATGTGTGTGTGTGTGTGGTCTCTGTGTGTGTGTGTGTCTCTGTGTATGTGTATGTGTATGTGTATGTGTATGTATGTATGTATATATATATATATATATATATATATATATATATATATATATATATATATATATATAGTGTGTGTGTGTGTGTGTATGGAGGGTTGAGGCTGGCAATGAAGGAATGGGGGGGTGTGGGGGGAGAGCTGCTTACCTTGCAGTCGGCAGCATGTTCCTCGAGGTGAGGCCTCCTGCAGGGCGGGAGCCCCCCCGCTGCCTCCGGCTCGAGGTGAGGCCTCCTGCAGGGCGGGAGCCCCCCCGCTGCCTCCGGCTCGAGGTGAGGCCTCCTGCAGGGCGGGAGCCCCCCCGGCTCGAGGTGAGGCCTCCTGCAGGGCGGGAGCCCCCCCGGCTCGAGGTGAGGCCTCCTGCAGGGCGGGAGCCCCCCCGCTGCCTCCGGCTCGAGGTGAGGCCTCCTGCAGGGCGGGAGCCCCCCCGCTGCCCACCGGCTCGAGGTGAAGCCTCCTGCAGGGCGGGAGCCCCCCCGCTGCCCTCCGGCTCGAGGTGAGGCCTCCTGCAGGGCGGGAGCCCCCCCGCTGCCCCCCGGCTCGAGGTGAGGCCTCCTGCAGGGCGGGAGCCCCCCCGCTGCCCTCCGGCTCGAGGTGAGGCCTCCTGCAGGGCGGGAGCCCCCCCGCTGCCCCCCGGCTCGAGGTGAGGCCTCCTGCAGGGCGGGAGCCCCCCCGCTGCCCTCCGGCTCGAGGTGAGGCCTCCTGCAGGGCGGGAGCCCCCCCGCTGCCCCCCGGCTCGAGGTGAGGCCTCCTGCAGGGCGGGAGCCCCCCCGCTGCCCTCCGGCTCGAGGTGAGGCCTCCTGCAGGGCGGGAGCCCCCCCGCTGCCCCCCGGCTCGAGGTGAGGCCTCCTGCAGGGCGGGAGCCCCCCCGCTGCCCCCCGGCTCGAGGTGAGGCCTCCTGCAGGGCGGGAGCCCCCCCGCTGCCCTCCGGCTCGAGGTGAGGCGGCGGTGCCGAGGAGCGTTGCAGGCGGCGCCGGGTAGGCTGGTCTTTGCTGTGAGGGGGGTGGGAGAGGTGAGCCGGTGCCGAGGAGCGTGCGGCGAGGCCCGTGGGTATGCTGCCTCACCCATCCGGCCGCTCCCACGTGGATGTGAGGCGGGAGGCAGCGTGTTGTGGCCGCTCCCCCGCGTGTGTCCCGGGCGCTCGCTCCGCTCCCCCGCTGACTGTAGCGGCGCCGGGGTGTGAGCTTGGGGGGGGGGGGGTGTGTGAGCTTGGGGGGGGGGGGGTGAGCTTGGGGGGGGGTGAGGTGTGTGTGAGCTTGGGGGGGGGGGGGG
Organism: Ascaphus truei; assembly: GCF_040206685.1. NCBI lineage: Eukaryota > Metazoa > Chordata > Amphibia > Anura > Ascaphidae > Ascaphus > Ascaphus truei. Next base: position 64,980,802 of record NC_134485.1, read on the forward strand.
GGGGGTGTGTGTGTGTGTGTGTGTGTGTGTGTGTGTGTGTGTGTGTGTGTGTGTTTTTTTTTTTTTTTTTTGTGGACCTTTGGCCCGTCACTCCGCCTCAGGCCAATGCGAGGTGTGGGGGGCGGGCCAAGGGGGTGGTGTGAGTGTGTGAGGCCAATGAGAGGTGTGCGGGGGCGGGCGGCCCATGGGACCAATGAGATTGCCGCTAGGGACACCGGACATCCAGCAGGCAGGCATGCATGCATGCAGGCAGGCAGGCAAACATACAGTGCTTTCACTAATATAGTATAAGATATATATATATATATTTGCTGCTTTTTTGCATAGTGAGGATAGAAAGGGATAATTTACTAAGCTCTCCCAGCTGCAAAACTAGTGCAAAAGAGCTACACCAGGTTTATTATTATTATCGTTTATTTATAAAGCGCCAACATATTCCGCAGTGCAGTATAGTGGGGGTATGGAGTTATGTATATTAAATAAACAGAACGATATACCAAATATGGAGAAGCATGCACAAACAGATACAAAGAGGTAATGCGGCCCTGCTAGTGAGAACTTCTTACAATCTAGATTGAATAAGGACAATGTTGTACTAAAGTGGCTGCCCATTGTGTGACGGAGTATGGTGCAGCCGCACAGCTGACCCCATATAGATTTGGGGGTGAGGATGTTTGGAGTGGTCAGTGGGAAGTTTGGTCCAGCTGCACAGCTGGTCCCAATAGGCTTGGAAGGGGAGTGGTAGATGTTAGGGGTATGCCAGATAGGCTTGGAAGGGGAGTGGTAGATGTTAGGGGTATGCCAGATAGGCTTGGAAGGGGAGTGGTAGATGTTAGGGGTATGCCAGATAGGCTTGGAAGGGAAGTGGTAGATGTTAGGGTTATGCCAGATAGGCTTGGAAGGGAAGTGGTAGATGTTAGGGGTATGCCAGATAGGCTTGGAAGGGGAGTGGTAGATGTTAGGGGTTTGCCAGATAGGCTTCCTTGAAAAGGTGAGTTTTCAGAGAGTTTGCGAATGGTTTATTAAAGGAGAACCCCAATGACTTTCAATGGGGTTCCTTTTCTTTGGGAAATATGGAGCTGTTTTTGTACTCGATTTGCCTCAGTTTTACACCTGGAAGACTTTAGTAAATAAACCCCAGAGTGTTAGGAAAAAGGTGTATTTGTGGCTATGTACTAAATGTCGGAAACAGCTTTATCGGCGCAAAATTGATGCATGGAAATCGCATTTTAATTTGCGATTTTTGCATGTCTGTACTAGCCTGATATTTCTTAACCTGCCCAATCAGCAACAATAATGATTTTTTTCTGTTTTTTTGGAGCACACAGAAATGCACTGCACTAGGTGGATATATGCTAATGTGCAAACAAAAATGTTTCTGTTCCAAAAAAAGTAGATAGTGCATTACCATAGTCTGCCAAGTTCAACGTGACCTGAGCCCTAAAAAGCCTGTTCCTAGTGTTAGCGCAGAATTAAATTGCTATGTATCAACCCCTTAAATTGATTTGATGCAGCCCACATGTTTAATTATATACGTTAACAACATCTATTATTTTCACAGTATGGCTATTATAAATAATATGACACTACTAATTTATATGTACTGTACTAATACTTGTTATACATAAAAAAAATACATCCAATACTGTCTAAATTTAAATGGTATTTGTAATGTGTTCAACATGGCACAATGTGTCAACATTAATTTCAAGCAACAATCTAATAATAACTTTATTTCATATAGGGCTTTTCTCCCAAGGCGTGCGCCTCTTTTTAGCACTGAAATGTTGATGCACAATCACAAGTTTTATTTTTATACAGACATTAATGGAGGAATACATGGAGCCTGGTGAATTTAATGGGATAACCATAAATAATGAATAATGTTATGTTACTTGATTTGATATGGACATTTTGACTATGAGATAGACATTATGAAGGTATTTCATAGTAAACATGTATTGACCATGCAGTAAAGCACACTGATGATAGTTTGATGAGTTATGAATGCCCAATATTGCTTCTGAAGCTTTATGATTAAACCAGAGAACCTTCTTTGCAGATAGAGTTACAATGATACCTTCAGATGTAAATCTGTTGGATGGACTTTTGTGATAATAAAAGCTCGTCAAACATATACAAATAGCAAACATGCTCCAATCAATAGTATCAACCTGGGAAGCAGGACATTACTTAAGGACCAGGTCAGGCGTATTAAAGCAGCCTATGCTCTGTAGCAGCGGTGTTCACCCGTCTCCTCGGGGGAATCTCAGTCTCCTGACTGCAAAACGGGTGCAAAACTGTACCCGTTTTATCAAAGAATTAGGTCCCTCACAATGGAATTTGTTGCTTTGATATAGCAAATAAAAATACCAATTGTGAGCACATTCACCTCTCAGACAGGTCACTAACCTGCATGTCCCCATTATCTCTTAGCATACAAGAGTCTGGGTAATGACATGCAAATGATCTCTCGCAGTCACCTTTTGCTTTTTACCCATTTTAACATGGACCCCTATAATATTATGCCTGCCGTATGACACAGCGTTGCAGCACAGCCTGGGTTAAAGAAGTGCAAAGCCAGCAAACATACTCGTAGACCGCTTTTTTTTTTTACCTTTTGGGTCTCATCAGTATGAGGATGGTTACTATGACATGTGAATGTGCACATAAGTGGTATTTTCATTTGCTGTCCACTGTATGGTGCGGGGTATTTTTCACTTTTTTACTCACCATAACTTACTTCGTGTCTGGTTGCTAGAAGGTGGAGGTTTTTTGCCTTGGTTTTGCCCCAATTTTGCGACAGGGAGACTTATACATATCCCCCATAAGATTTTCCGCATGACCAGGTGCTTATGGAACATGACAATGCAGAGAGTATGTGTGTAAATACAGTACTGCCTGGTTATCTGCAACACATGGGCTGGCGGCAGAACTCTGATGTGGGGGATACAATTGGCAAAGCATTGCTCAGAAGTATCTCCAGCTGCCCACAACATTCACTTTCCTCTCCTGCCGCGATTAGTATATATTTGTTTGATTAATGATATTAGCATGGCTCGACAAATACACTAGCCTGCTGATTTGAGCAGCTGGCGAGTAGGGCGCCCGGTGGCAGAAGAGGAGGACTGAAGACCACGGGAGCGGCACAGGAAGGAGACAGCTGGCGGCGGGAGAAGAGGACAGAGGACCACCATGTCAGGTGGAGCAGGGCAGCAGAAGCGTTAGACAGCTGGCGGCGGAAGAAGAAGAGCATTGACACCATGTGAGCAGCACAGGAGACCCGCCGGGGAGGAGCTGCGCTGTGGCACGCTCCTCCCCGCCTGTTCCCCTGTGCCGCTCGCATGGTATCAATGCTGTTCTCCTGCTGCTGCCCACCCGCTGTCTAATGCCTATACTGCCCTGCTGACATGGGGGTCCTCTGTCCTCTTCTCCTGCCGGCAGCTGTTTTCTTCCTGTGCCGCTGCCGTGGTCTTCAGTCCTTCTCTTCTGCCGCCGGCCGCCATCTTCCTCCTCTGCTTCACCAAAGCCAGGTAAGTGAGAGGAAGAGAAGGAGGGGGGTGAGAGGAGGAGGGGTGAGAGAGGAAGAGGAGAAGGAGGGGGGTGAGAGAGGGAGGGCACGCTCAGTTGTACAGTGCGATTACAAAAAAAATTGGGGTTAAGGAGAGAGGGGGCGAATTCCTTTTTTGTCTGGCAAGTAGCATTTTTCATAATTTGTCGAGCCCTGGATATTAGTAACAGTGAGAAGGAAATGTCAGGGACGTAACTAGTTATTGAAAACAACCGTATTCAATATGCAGTGAAGCTGCTTCCCTGTGCTGGAGAAGATGTTAGCTCCACTCATTTCAGTGGAGCTGAACTCTTTTCCAGCACTGGGAAACTGGGAGCACAGCATAATTAGCAGGGACCTAAAATCCACAGACTGATATCCGCAGTATTACTTAAAAGTATAGAGATTGTAAGGATGACGACCCATGGGTAATAACTAGGTTTGAAAACACATGCTCTGCTTTTTTAAATGGGGAAATAATATCCTAGAGATAATACATGAAGAAAATGCTGGTAGTTCCAATAGGTATTTCCATTAGATTTAGAGAAGAAAGTATGCTAGTTATTCTGCTTCAATGGAAAACTCCTCACAAAAATATTTTGGACAAAAAGCACAGGAAATCCTAGCATTCTTACAAATATTCAGCATTTTTTCCCCTTTAGAAACCAAATACACATTTTAAAAAATCCTTTGAAAGTACATAAGCAGCATAGGAAAGGACAAAAAAAAAGTGACAAGAATGCAGCGCACTAATTGAAATTATAAGTGACACTTAAACCAGTGGATGAAGTGGTCTAAATTAGGACTCACCTGCTGACATGTGATTGAATTAAAAAGATACAATGGGGCCTATGCAGAGAGCAGCGCTATTTGAAAACTCGCCATTTTTTGGAGAAAATCGCGCAGAAAACAGCAGAAAATGGCGAGTTACGAAAAACGCGCCAATTTTTTTTTTCTATTTCTAAAACTCGCCTCGCGGCTGGCGAGAACCTCCATCTCGCCAGTTTTAAAAATATCCTTATGCAGAGAGGCGCGAACGGCATCTAGCGGCTGTTCGCGCCAATAAAATGGCGCGATTGTCTCCTTTTTGCCTCGCCAGGAAAAGTTGGCAAGAAGCTGCCGCTCGCGGCCATAGGAAAGGGAAAAAAAAGGCACGAATTTTTTTTAACACATTTCTGCAGCGCGCATCTCGCCAATTTAAACTCGCCACACGCATTCATGTTAAACATAGCAGAATTCGCACATTTCTGCATATGGAGAATAAAACTCTCCAAAAAAGCTACTTTTTATTAAACTCGCCAATTTTAAAATTCGCTGCTCTCTGCATAGGCCCCAATATGTATCAAAAAGTGAATGATGTAAAAAAAACAGCAACAAGACCTTATGTCAAGGATTAGAAATGATAGTCTGCTGCTTTCCAAAGATGATGGATCGTGATCGCAAAGCACTAGAGAAAAAAGTGTGTGTGCCGACCATGCACATTTTAAGTTAAACTTTTGTGTTTTGTCACAGAAAATGTATTTGTGATGGTGATGTTTTTAATTAAACATCAAGTTTGAATTAGAATGCGAGTGCGCAGCACACACCCCGTTTTACCTAGTTGCACTTCTATATGTATAGTAACTGTGAATTCCTCGTGTGTGTGCGTGCGTGAGTGTCTGTGTCTCTGTGTGTGTGTCTCCCTGTGTGTATGTGTGTGTCTCTGTGTGTGCTGCGTCTGTGTGCCCTGCCGGCAGCACCGGATCCTGCGCTGGAGGCCTCCGCATGCAATTAACGCAATGCCCTGTCTTAACAAAAACAGCACTTAACTTTGTTATCCAGCTTTGAAGATTCCCGTTAGCACTTAACAATGCGTTAACTTAAGTTATAGTATAAGAAAACGGGGGCGCTCCCTTTCAATAGCACACACAATGTAATAAACTAATAAAAAAAAAAATATATATATATATATATATATATATATAAAAATATATATATATAAAATATCAAATGTAAAATATACAAGACCAGCGCACAATACTGGCCCAGAATATAAGATTGCTGCTCAGCCCCAGGGAGGATCTTCCCACGATCCTCGTAGTGAGATAAGAAAAAGAAAAAGTGGGGGGGCGCAAAAAACAAATGGAAATAAACATCAGAGATATCACTGACACATCAACAATGATAGTAAAAATGAAAATAGAAATAAAAGGTGCTGTGAAATAAGCTAACTTTAGTTAGCTCATTGTTAAGTCAATAATGCAGTTCTGAAGATCTGGGGCTTAGGCCGCGTTTATAGTGCCGGTGACGCGACCGATGACGTCACCTGTCGCCACTGGCGAAAGTTACACTTCAGTTTGGGGCAACGTCGCTGGCGACAAGGCCAGTGATGTCACGAAGGGAGTTGGCAGAGTGCAGTAGGCGCTCTGTGGTTGGTGTAGATAGAGACAGTCACACGTGGCGACTGTCTGTCCCAAAATCAAATTTCAATGGCTTCCAAATTTTTTGTCGCTCCGTCACTCTGTCGCCGTCGACATGTACTATAAGCGCATGTGACGGATTCAATGTATTTGTTTTGCCACGACATCACATAGCTGTCGCCGGGCACTATAAGCGCAGCCTTAGAGTTTTGCAATGATAATAAAGTGGTGCATTGCTTTTGCGCCCATTTTACACCCATGAGACATTAGTAAGTAAATAGCTAGAGTTGTACCGGGTAGTGAGTTTTGAAAAAAAACGGGTAATGGGTACCCGGCCAAAATCAATAGTTCTACCCAGCCGGATACCCGGTTACCCGGTTTTTCAATTACCTGCATGGTGGCGGCGACATATAGAAACAGCAGCAGCGGTCCTGTGGCGGTGGCAGCATCGGAAGTGTCTTCAGCCGACGTGGGACAGCAGGAATCCATTACACAGCACCGCAGTAGGTAAGCAGTGTGTGTGAGCCGCTAGGGAACCATGTGACCAGAGCAGGAGACGGAGCGTTCCTATTGGACAGCCGTCTGTCCAATAGGAACGCTCCGTCTCCTGCTCCGGTCACATGGTTCCCTGGCGGCTCACACTGCTTACCTACTGCGGCGCTATGGAATGGATTCCTGCTGTCCCACGTCGGCTGAAGACACACTTCTGATGCTGCCACTTATTTTCAGCAACCCCGACATTACCCGGCGCCGGGTATTTCCCAGCGCCGGGCCCACTTCTCAGTTGCCGGGTCCGGGTAATGTCCGGGTAGCTGGAAATGTGCCGGGTAACACCAGGTACCGGGTAATTCCGGGTACTCGGTACATCACTATAAATAACCGCTCAGGTTTCTCCAGAATGCTGCAGCACAGGAAAGGGAACCATCCCTGTTGAAAACATAAAAGGGGCGTATGTACCAAGTGTCGCAAATGGCTTCTTGGCACGCACCTGGAGCGCGGAAATCTGATATTAAGTTTTGCTCGTGTGCACCTATAATAACTTGACTCTGTCTGCGCCATAAGAGTCAAACTGATTAAATTGTTAGCAGAGAATTACGTTGCTACGGACATATGCATCAAATGCTGGTTATCACAGCCGTTCAGGAGTAAATTCCCATTGACTTGAAAGGGAGTTGAAGTGGGAACAGGTGGAATAACCTGCACTGACATTTGATGGCCGTGCCTCAGTGTATCAACCAAACATGTATTTGACACTGCACAGATGTTTCATTATACTGGTTAACAAAATGTATTATTTTTACAGTGTGACTATTATAAATAATATTAGACCTATAATTATAGTTATACATAAAACAAAATACACATCATTTTGTTTTAATTTCCATTGTATCAAGCAGGTATTCAACGTAACACAATCAACCAATCCTCATTTTAAAAAACGAACTATGCCTCATCCAGTATGTAGAAAGTCACATAACCTTCATGCATAGGATTCAGTGTATAGAGGTTTGTATTACTTTTATGCACTAACATTTTGCCGCACTATTTATTTATTTATTTTTCAAATGTTATTACATAAGCCCCAAAAGGTCTGTTAAAGTTGAATGTGAATGGTCCAGCCAGTGGTGCAGTTTACTTTATGAGGGACCTGTTTTTTTTAAAATTGTAAACATACTGTCCTGGTACAATGTATCTGTGGAAATCTTGGCTGCTTTTTAAACATGATAAATGTAGAATCTTAAAAAAACATAGCCATAAAATAACAATATCTGTATTATATAATGAACAACAGTCTTAAAAACAAACATATTGGTAGAAATCTATATCTAAAATCCAATGCAATAATTTTTTTTTTATATATATATAAATAAATAAAAAATTATATATATATATGGATAATATGACTATGAAAGAAGCAAACATGTAATATATAAAAAATATACAAATCTATGTTTATACAATAAATATCTGTGGTATCTAACTTAAAAAGAGGCCTGTTAGATAAACATACAGTATACAATATATAATTGAATCAATATTATATCAAATATTTATGTGACAGGTCTCTTGTTAACTTAGATATCCCAGATATTTATTACAGTAATGTACATTATTTACATATATTTTTATATCTTAGCTTCTTTAATTTTTAATAGTCATATTATCCATATTTCCCATATCTATACTTTTTAGATATAGATTTGTACCAATATGTTTCTTTCTAAGCTTATTGTTCATTATACAGTATAATACAGATATTGTTATTTTATGTCTATGGTTTTGTTTAGATTTCAACATTGTTATTATGTTTAAAAAGCAGCCAAGATTTCCACAGATACATTGTAGCAGGACAGTATGTATACAATTTAAAAAATGGTGGCTAAAGAAGAACCAAGTCCCTCATAAAGTAAATCCCAACTGACTTTGTTAAATATATGTATACAATTAAAAAATGGCCGCTAATTGATAGAGGAGTTTAAATTTAGAGGGAAAGGCCCAGGACACACCCCTGATGAAGTAGGAGGGACCTACGAAACGCGTTGGGTGAGAGTCAAATGTGGCTGTTCCATCATCGTTGCACCTGTGAACTCTGGAAGTGACTTCAACCATAAGTGATGCAAGAGAAGGAAACCGCATAGAAGGAATGGGGATCATATCATGCCCTGGGCTAAAACATCTGCACTTTACCTGTTTTATATGTTTTTTTTAGATTGCACAAATAACACATCAGAGCACAAGTATTGTGATTCATAGAAGGGAATCATTAAAGGCACGATTTATTACGAAGGCTTGATACTTAATGAAAACAGACTTAGAAGGTTCAATAGAAAGAGAACGTTATTTTTGACAATATTATACTATATTGTGTTCATTTTTTTTATTTCCTTTTCTATCTACAGTATATGTGCTGTTCTTGGGAGTGAACTTTATTTCAAGAAAACAATTTGGAGGTATTGTCGGGAACATGTTGCAATTAGATTTAAGGAAAGGAGTATATTATAGTGTATGTATATGTACTTAGCGCTTTTTCCTGAATTTGAGTGACATCATACTGTACTGCGTAGCCTGCAAAGGTGAAAAATTATAATACAATTACTTACAAATATTTTAGCATTAACGTGGAATGATGTAAATGTTATGGTTTCATAAATCTGTAAATTATAAACGGTGTCATGCGTGTGTTTTAGTCAGAGCTAGTACAAAGCTTTTAGGGCCTCATCTATTGCATATGGTATTTGCCTCTTATTTACAATAAATGAACTCATTATGCCAATCTGAAGCAACTGAAAGATACCAGACACCATGACATTTATGTCCCCGGCATGCAAACCAGAGGCAAAACTAATGCAAAAATACGGCGCTGCATTTGTCAAAGCACAAAATCCCATTTTCAATGGGAATGTCTTTCCTTGATAAATTTGGTACCGATTTTATAGGTTGGTTTTGCAGGAATATTAGGCCGGGGCAAAACTGGAGTAAAAAACACTGGCACTTAGCTAAAAATTCTACTGTACCCTTGGAAACATTTTTCTCTAATAAATCTAGTGCAGGGTTTTTTTCTATCCATTGCCCCAGTGTTTGCCGCCGGAATACACTGATAGATAATCTCTTAAGTATCAAGACATTTTTAGGTGGTCTTTAAGCTTAGCAAACATGGCTAACTATTACCGCGTTTTGTAAAATCAAACCCAGTAAAGTAATTACACCCTTAAGTAAATCTAGCACAAGGTCATATAAAAGAAACATATAAACTGATCCGTATCATCATCGCGTGCGGAAAGTAAAGCTTCTCCTATCTCCTGCTTCCCATTTTGCTTTCTAACTGTAGTTACCGTACGTTTGAGCTGCCAAAATTGACACAGAGGGGGTTATTGACGAATGTCCTCCGGCTGCAAAACTGGGGCAAAACCAGTGCTAAACAATTGCACCAGATTTAAAGAATGGGAAATAATTTGCTTCCAATGGGATTCCTATTCGTTGATAAATATGGTGCATTTTTTTGCACTCATTTTGCCTCGGGTTTGCAGCCGGAAGACTTTGGTAAAAAGATCCCAAAGAACCTTGTTACATTAACACATAATGCTGTAACCCGTACATGACATATTCAATGTATTATTCTTTTTTGCTTTTAGTCCTCTTATTTTCTCACTTTAAAATAGTCTTTAAATATATCAAACTCTAAAGAAAAACATTTGACATTACATTGGAGTGAATAAATTAGCTGGAACAATCCCTTCTTAACCTTAATACAGTATATCGAGGCACTTTGCTCCAATGTGCTAGTATAAGTAGGAGTGATTTTATGGAGCAGCAGGAGGAGATAGGAGGCAAATATGTGCATATCACACCCTGCTGTTGGGGTCATTTACCAAATGTTGTTTCCTTGGTATACATAGTACAGTTTGTTTGGCCAATTTTTGGAGCTGTGAGACTCTGATAAATAGACCCCTTGATATCATTTTTTTGCTGTACTAAAAGCTGCACAGCTGCCAAATGTATGACACTTTTCAATTCTGATGCATATAGCATATGAGGGCCACATGGCACATGGGACTTCTTACCTGAGCGGCTTCTAGTGTGAGGCCGAGTCCCCGCTGGCACCGAGCGCGCTCATGCTTGGAGAGTGCTCCAAGCATGAGCGCCGGGTGTCCTGTATGTACGCGCGCGTGGTGAAGGGTGGGGGCATTGCGGGTAGTTGAGCGCGCGGGTAAGTATAGGTTTTTTGTTTATCTAAGCGACGATTACGGGTGAGCGTGTGTGCGCGTGCACGAGCACCGCACGAGCACCGTGCGCACCGCGTGAGCGGGGACTTACATATATCTATATATGTAAGCAGTGTTCGACAAACCTATACATTTGCACGCCCCGGGCGAGTGGATTTAACATCGTGGCGAGCTCCTATTGTGGTACTAGGTGGCGAGTAGATTTTTTTGTTCGGCGAGTAGATTTTTTGGTGATTTGTCGACCACTGTATGTAAGTAACCACTGCAAGCGCCGCCCTTTCAGCCTGTTCAGCGCTAGCGGGTACTCAGCCTAACATTCTTTGGGGGTGTTATTTATTAAAGTCTCCTGGCTACAAAACCAATGCACCAGATTTATCCCACAAGAAAATCCCATTGGTTTCAACTGCAATGTTTTTCCCTAACCATTACAGTTCCCTGATGACGGAACTGGTACCTTATGAGGTACCTGGTACACGTCATGGGCACGTGCTTATTTTTTAGGGGGTGATTGGGCTGACCGCACCGATAGAGTATCCAACCTGATCAAAGTAGAGGTGAAGCTCCCTCCTCTTCTATTTTCGGCATCTGGGGATGCAGAAGTGCCAGAGATCCGGTGGGATCCTGGCACCAGCTGACCCCTGGACAGTACAGCTTAGTAAAGCTGGTGCCTTTTCGTTTTGGCTCCACATTTGCAGGCGGGAGACTTTGATAAATAAACCACTTTAAAACTGGATAACTATAGTCTCATTTTATACCTTAAATCCCCAACTTTCAAATACTGTTACTTAGTAAACCAAGATAAAAATAAGTATCTTTCTTACATTGTCTCTACGGGGCCTATTTATCAAAGTCTCCCTAATGCAGGATTGGGGCAAAGTTAAAGCAGCAAATGGAACAGGATTTATAAAAGAAAAGTTATAAAAAAATGGTATTTCCCCCTTTTTTGCACTGTTTTGAAGCCAGAGACATTAATAAGTAACCCTCCAATTGGGTCTATTCACGCTGCCAAACTGGTGTACAACCATTGCATAAAATAATAATCACAGAGAATATATTATTGATGTTAATTGAACTGACATATATGGAGCTGTTTTGTCCCCGGGTTTGTCCCAGCTTTGCAGCAGCCAAACTTTGAAAAATAAACCTATAAGTATTTTTAGCAATATTTGGCTAACCCTGAAAATATCCGTCTGGTAGTTGCTGAGAATATTTTGTTACTGGGTAAATCTGATATGCCATATGTCCCTCGTATATAGATGATTACCATTTCAAGGAAGCCCTATTTTTAGTAATTTTTGTAGAGGCAGGAAAATATTACCCTTTACCACATCGGCCATATTTCAAACCCACAATCCTTCCACAGCATTGTAATCCCAATTACATAGTCGCGTCAAACACCATCGGGTTTAGCAGAGAACTCTACCACGGCGAGTGTAACGTTCAAAAGGAAAGAGAGATTTAAATACTTACAGATATTTCTTGTAGGATATTATATTTGTTAAAAGGGGAACTGCTCTCTTCGCTCTGCTGTCAGCATGTGCAGACCAGACTGAGTAATTCAGTGTTTTCAGTTCTTCCCTGAGAGGAAAACCACAGTGCAGCGAGACACAGAGGGCTGCTTGAGCAATGATTCACATACGGAAGCAAGCTAGCTTCACCCGTTCTCTGGCACTCAGAAGCACACACGCAGACATTCTAATATAGGAAAAATGAACACGTCTTGGACATCGGCAGCACCATGCCCCTGTTTATTCACTCTGAGGCCCTACATCATGTTTCTCTGTATCAGTGGGGTTTACGGTGCCTTTGGCTGGGACTAACCTTTCCTGAACTCCCTAGTGCATTGTACCCATCCAAATACTATAGTGACACCGGCCAAATCCTGATGCAAATTGAGGCATTAATGCTTGCAAACAAATGCCTGGCTGGCCTGTTAGCATCAGCAAAATGTACATTTTGAGAGAGACTGGAAGAAAGAGGTTCCATCTCCATCTCTAACATTTAAAGGTTGTGATGAAAATGTGTTTTGTAACTTTCAAAATCTGGAGTTGAGTTGCAGCTGTTTCCGTAGTGTAAAATCTGAGACCAGATTGCCACAGCTGCAGGAATAATCAGGGAGACGCTACTGGTGCCAGTTAACTGTTGGAGCAACAAGTTGCTGCCTTTTACCCAGTTAGTGCAGAAAGGACCTGCACTGCATATGGTAGCATCGCAGGCAGGAACACAGACAGATTTTCCGGGGCCCAGGACTACAGTTCTGACCACCCCCTCCCCCCCAAAAAATCCCCACCCTCCATACATATACAACCCCCCACCACCCCAAATATATACAACCACCCCCCCAAATACAGTACATTAAAAAAAAAACCTCCCCATACATATTAAAAAAATACATTAAAAAAAAAACCACCTCCCCAATACATATAAAAAAAAACAATAGATATATAACCCCCCAATACATATATAAAAAAGACCCCCAATACATATTTTAAAAAACCAACACATATTTAACAACAAAAAAAGAGAGAAGAGATAAGGGGAGCACAAAAATGGAATATATAACCAATAATTAATCAGCTAGATATGTATCAGGAAACAATCACAGATAGTGAGATCAACACACAGATGCTAAGAAAGCAACAGTGATGGGACACAGATGGTGGTGATAGTATGGAGGGAGGAGAATGTCTGAGGGGCTCACTATTGGCTAGGAAATGTGTAGATACAATAGGTGCTAAACATACAGTACACACGCAATGAGGCCAAAAAATAAAACACAATAAAATGTACACAATGTACAATACTGTACAATATAGGCCAGAAGTATTGCTGCAACTCAACCCGAAGAGGATCCTCCCACGGTCCTCGTGTAGTGATAGGAAGAGAGTAGGGGAGCGCAAACCATATGGGAAAGAAGATGAAATACAATATGCAAATGCGTGAGCAGGTGAGCAGCGAAGTTACTGCAGCACGACATCGGAGCAGCTACCACCACCGACGGAGTCCAGCTTCATATGTAAGTTCATTGTTGCACTTACATTTTTAAATAAACACCGTTTTTAATATACTTCTCTGGCCGTATTTACTATCCTGACGTGGGGGAACTCCATCTCCACACCACGGGGATCACGTGCACCACGAGTGACAGGAAAGTGAGAGCTCGCCCAGGGGAGGAAGTATTGGCGTACATAGTGACTATATTGGGACATTGACTTACACATGACCGTGTAAGTCACCATTATTATCATTATCACCATTATTTATCTTTCCCTTACCATTCAATCATTGCATTGAGCTTAGTGCACTCTATTGAACACACGCTGTTCTAACAACTGCATTGTACATTTCTGTACGTCTTTCCCTCAGCTGCATCATATACCACTGTAGGATTATATGCTTATCACTCATTTGCATATTGTATTTCATCTTCTTTCCCATCTGGTGATAGTATAGATAATAGTTATAATGGTACTACTTACACTGCCATGTGTAAGCATGGAACTCCTAGATGGTATCTTTACAGTGTTCCTGTAACAGCTGAGCCCTCGAATGGGTCTGCAGCTGATTGCTTCGGTATATGGAGGCTGTAAGTTCTCCCAGTCACGGGGGAAGTCCCCACAGAACCAGGCAATGTGCACAGAGAATACGTTTTTAGAAAAAGCAGATATATTTAATGCACAAAGTATTCAAGAACTCACATATAAGTTTATCCTCGTCGGCGACACTAGAAGCCAGGATCACTGCAGCGCAAATGGGTCCCCGCTAATGCGTCCGTTATTTAATGCTGGAACGCAGCTCAACCAGATCGTGGGATCTTTATTGAAGGTCTTCCTCACCGCATCACTGCCGTCTTTATGATTGTACACATCCATCAGTGAGGTGACGTCACGCGTCACTAAAAAATAGTCTTCCTGCCAGCTGATGCCTGAGAGTAAGTTTAATACTTGTGTAGTGTCACGCAAGTGCGATCTGGACTCGACTACATACTGTATTGGCCCGAATATAGTACGGCCTCGCACATAATATGATCCTAAAGTTTTGAAGGTGTTCTACATGAAAAATAAAAGGTGTTAGGCTGCGCATTTAATACGAGTACAGTTTTCGGATGGACATTTTTAAGGAAAAAAACATAGCATTATACAGTATGCGGGCCAATACGGTACTTCTGCAAATAAAAATCGATGTACTCAGATAGGTTTCATGTTAGTGACCCTATCCCTGAGATGATTGGTCTTTCGGGTGGTTTCTCTAGGTTCTTGTGGATCGTGGGAAAGAAATTAAATTCCGCCATAGTAGGGTTGTCTCTCATTAAATAGTCATATTTCTTATCTCTTAGTATCCCTAGCGACTTATTCAGTATAAGTGACAACTCACTTTTGAATGTAGTTGTGGGATCATTGCTCAGTCTTTCATAGGTCACTTGATCACTTAGGATCCTGTCGGCTTCCTTGAGGTAATATTTTGTGTCCATAACAGCTACACTGGCGACACACTTTATTCGAGCTCGGCTAGTCCCACGAATTCGGGTATACCCGGGTGTATTGAGGTTTGTGACTGTTTTCTGCCCGAGTGCATTGGGTTATTTTCCAGGCAGGGATTGAAGCATTTTATTCCCGCTGGCTGCAATACTGCACAGTATATATATATATACTGCATTACAATTCATGAATTTATGCCATCTGGTAGACACGCGAAGCATTGCAGCCTATTAAATCCTAATCATTATCATTTAACAGATCAGCCGCCCGTCAGCCAGGCATGAACCCAGGCTGGGAAGGCAAACGCAACGGGGCTTGTCAGAGGTGAGGAGTGGCGCATTCCAGGTATCTGCCAGGTACATACTGGGTATTTGCTCGAATAAAGTGTGTCGGTGCAGTACTCCCCCCTCCCTCCTTATCTGCTTGTTTTATTGTTATGGGCTTATCTTCCATTAGTGTTTCCAAAGACAATGTCTCAAGTTTGGTAAGGTTATCTGTGAACCTCCTTTGTGTTTTAATAAGTTTTTCAAAATCCTCTGTTACTGATTGGTTAAAAACTTCTAAAAAGTGTCCCTTGCTCCCACTAGGATAAAACGTTCACTTCTCTTTCAGATCTGAGTGTATAAAGGTATCTGTTGTTGTCCTTTTTTGGCCTTCTTCTAAACCTTCTGGGCCGCTTGTTGCATTCGGGAAAATTGTACTATTTCCAGGGCCGTTTTAAGACCTTCGTAGGCCCTAGGCACTTTTATTTCTAGAGGCCTGTGTGTCCAATATTTTTACTCATTTTTATGCTAATTTCATCGTTTGCTTGTTTGTTTCTATACTAGCGATATTTGGCATCGATACCTTGTTTCGATATTGAAAGGTATTGATACTTCGAAGGCATTTTAAATTAAAATGTGCTGTTTTCTCTTATTTTGTGATTTGTTTTGTTTTTGTATTTTTTCAAGTGAAATATTGTAGGCCCTAAAAGGTTCGTAGGCCCTAGGCACTGTGCCTAGTCGGCCTAATGTATAAAGCGGCCCTGACTATTCCTGCTGATCGCATCTTTGCTCAAGAAGAACCTTTTGAGGGTCAGTTGCCTAATACATTTATTGGCATCAATGAATAAACTGAAACCACTCGGTCTGTCGGAGCAAAGTTTAATCCCTTTGCTATCAATTGATTTTCAATGGGTGTTAATTCTTTTTTGCTAATATTAAAAACCAAGCAGGGTTACTACTACAGGTTTAATATGGTCTATTATTTTTCTATTATATTCTCACAATCCAGGGGGAGCATAAAGGGAGAAAGACAATAACACAAGAAATCTAAGTGCAGATGATAGTGCAAAGATGAGTCAATGTCAGCTATGTTCTTGGCTCTTATGTACAGCCTACTCACAAGATGTAAGATGTTTACAAGGCAATTCCATAAACTGTGGCAAAACTGTTCCTTTAGTATCAGATCAAGATACACACCAACCAGGAGAGTCAGGAGAGATAGACCTCAGTAAGGAGAGAAAAGCGTATCCATAGCACAGATCAATGAGGTATAAAAAGTTTTATGTTTAAAGATATAAAAAACGCACTTACAATAATGCGAATAAAATCAGGCACATAACACTATCATGTGTAATGGGAGACGTCGCTCGATATTGCCGCTCACCACACATCCTCGGTTTAGACGCCCGTCACTCGTGGGAACCCTCTGCGACCGTTAGCCTGCCTGCTGTTCATGTTTGCAGTCTCTGCTCCGTCGCGTCCTCAAGGGTCGTGCGTCACTTCCGGTCCAGCTTCCATGGCTCGCAAGCACTTGGCAGCGCGTCTCCCTAGTGCTCCGTCACAACAGGGTACTCCCACTCAACGCGTTTCCCCAATCCAGGTCACGGCTTCATCAGGAGTGTTCTATTGAAATCTGTGTTAATTATACTTTGAAACCGGACAAATCACTAACAGAGCGGAAATGCTATGGACAGCAGCTAAACAGCATTAGCTGATTCATCACAGCAATGTAGCTTGTCAGCCATCAACACATTAGTATACAATACAGTATTTAAACCTCCTGAGGGACCACACGCAGATTCATTGAGCCTGGGGAAGCAGAGGATTCTGCGAAATGCGTTGCTCTCATCTGCGTGGACTTTTGATACCTGACAGCCACCGTAGCTCTCTGGTTGAGCTCCGTTCCAGCATTGAATACAGGACGCGTTAGCGGGGACCCATCTGCGCCGCAGTGATCCTGGATTCTAGTGTCGCCGACGAGGATAAACTTATATGTGAGTTCTTGAATACTTTGTGCATTAAATATATCTGCTTTTTCTAAAAACGTATTCTCTGTGCACATTGCCGGGTTCTGTGGGACTTCCCCCGTGACTGGGAGAACTTACAGCCTCCATATACCGAAGCAAACAGCTGCAGACTCATTCGAGGGCTCAGCTGTTAGAGGAACACTGTAAAGATACCATCTAGGAGCTCCCTGCTTACACATGGCCGTGTAAGTAGTACCATTATAACTGTTATCTATACTATCACCACCATCTGTGTCCCATCACTGTTTCTTTCTTAGCATCTGTGTGTTTATCTCACTATCTGTGATCGTTTCCTGATACATATCTAGCCGATTAATTATTGGTTTTATATTCCATCTTGCGCCCCCCCTTATCTCTTTTTCTACTTGGGGATCCTGGAAAGTTTCTTTTGGGTTGAGCAGCAGAAATTGGACTGCGTCACATTGCACCAATATTTGGGTGCATGTAAGGGTCCTCTTCCACGGTAGTATTGTACCCCTTTATTTCTATTCCATCAAAGAGAGCACCTTAGAATCTTCCTTGCACATATTTTTTTTAAAAACAATACATATTAAAAAAAATACCCAATGCATATATAAAAAATACCCAATGCATATATAAAAAATACCCAATGCATATATAAAAAATACCCAATGCATATATAAAAAATACCCAATGCATATATAAAAAATACCCAATGCATATATAAAAAATACCCAATGCATATATAAAAAAAAACACTGCATATAAAAAAGCCCCAATACATCTAAAAATACACCCCCCCCCCCAATACATATAAAAAACAGACTTACCTTGTGGATGGTCAGGCCGGGTCCGGTGCTTGCGGGGAGCCCGGCGGCCGGCACTGCAAGTGGGCCCAACCTCTGACCAGGCCCGGCGGTCAGTCTTCTCGCGGCTGGGCCCCGGCTCTCCCTGAGCTGCATGCCTCTATTCTGTCCCACGCCGAGCTTCCAATGCTGGTGAGCGACGGGCCTCTCTGACGTCAGCGCGCCGGAAGTAAGCTGGGCTTCAGCTTCCAGTGCATGCCGGCATGAGAGGGAGGCCCGGCGCGCACTGATGTCAGAGGGCCCGGCGCAGGACAGAGTGAGGGGGGCCTGCAGCTGGGGAGGACCAGGAGCCGGGCCTGGCCAGAGGGAAGGCCCAACCTGCAGCACCTGCCGGCTTGCCCCCCCCCGCAAGCACTTGGCCCGGGACACCTGTCCCAGCTGTCCCCCCATGTCGGCGGCCCAGATTGCAGGCAATTTCCGTGCTTATTATATACAAACGAATATCTAGCGCATCTACAGAAGAAAGGTTTGTAGAAATGCTTCCGTTTCATCTAGGTTTGACCCATCAGAGATGAGGATCCTCTAGCACTAGAGAAGGTTTCACAATACAATGGTGTATATTTACTAAAATCTCCGAGCTGCAAATCTGGAGCAAAACCAGTGAAAGAGACAGCACCAAATGTATTAGAGAAAAAGAATCCCATTAAAAGCAATTGCTGTGTTTCCTTTGATAAATCTGGCACAATTCATTTTCACTGGCCCCCGCGTTCCAGCTAGAATAGTAAATAATATCACTCAGCTGCAAAACTTGGGGAAACCCAGTGCAAAAAACAGCACCATACTAATGAAAGAAAAGGAATCCTATTGAAAGCAGTTGGGAGTTTCCCCAATGATAGACCTGGTGCAATTCGTTTGCCCTGGTTTTGCCCTAGCTTTGCAGACAGTAGTAAATAACCACACCCCATGTGTCAAATAGCAACATGTCAATTCACACTTACTGGTAAGTGAGGGGTTGTGCGAGGTGAAGAGCATGCGGAGGAAAGCTGGGAAGAAAGGCGAGAACAAAAAGATGGGGAAGCAGCTGGTGAAGACCAGCAAGAAGCTTCAGAGGTTTAGGAAGCAGTCCTACTCCTCCTACATCTACAAAGTGCCGAAGCAGGTCCGTCTCAACATTAGCATCTCCTCTCAGGCCATGAATACCGTGAACTGCTTCGTGAATGACTTATTTGAACGGATCATGGCTGAGTCTGAGGCGGGATGTCTGATGATTTACAGCAAGCGGCAGACTATCTCCTCCGGGGAGATCCAGACACAGTTAATAAACACACAGATTCCCTGCAAGTTCTAAGAAACCCCCAAAATTACCACATAAAAAAAATATATATATATATAGCAACTGTAAATATTACTGTATGTTCATTTGCATGTCTTAGACAGGTCTGCAACCCTGTCTTTCACCATCATCGCCCAGCACACAGCACTTCCACTGCTGCAAGGGATTCTGGGAAATGATATGCAAATGAGCACACAGTGCCACCTTTTGTCTCAAGCTCGTATTACACGAGCAACCCTTAAGCCAATGCATGCTGCTTTAAACACAGCTTTTAAGCATAGGCTGGAGTGAGAGGCAAAGCCAGTGAACCCACTCACAGACATGTTTCAACAGAACCCCTTGCTGCAGTGGAAGTGCTGTGTGCTGTGCGATAATGGTGAAAGACAGGGTTGCAGACCTGTCTAAGACATGCAAATGAACATATAGTAATATTTACAGTTGCTTTATGCTTTACTGTGAAGGGTTTTTGTCACTTTTTTTACCCACCATAACCTTAAAAAGTGTGATATATATATATATATATACCCCCTGAAGAAGTCCCTCTATAGGATGAAACGAGTAGGGTTAATAACACTACGACTACACTTAGTCAATATCCCTCCTAACTCCTTGCCCAGGTAGTAAGAACTTAGCACCTTTTGGTGCAATAACATTTACTATTGCCGCCCTCCATTAAGCCACGGAACTCAGACCGGTGTCTGACGTCACTCTCCCGTGTATCGCGAGATTTGGAGAGGTGGGGAGCAAGAGAGCAGAGACAGCAGCATGGGTGTTTGGAAGCAACTCAGCATCTGGGCGATTCTACGTGGATTCCAGAAGAAGCAGAGACTCAACACTGCAGCTTGGAGAGGACTTGATTCCTACATGTCTTTTAAAATCTGCTACTTTGTAAGTAGCTGTCTTTGTTTTGCGTGATAGACTATTACAAACATACTTCACCATATCTGCCTTTCTATTTTATTTCACAGGTTCCAACTATCATTTCCACCCATTGAACTATCATTGATATTCATATATTAACTTTATATAGTTAATTAACTGAATCTGCGCCTGTGTGTTTTTCTCCATATATATATATATATATATATATATATATATATATATATATATATATATATATATATATATATATATATATAATGTGTCAAAAGGAGTGGTACTGGACGTGGCTAAATGTATACAACAAAAAACAAAAAAGCCCAGAGCTGCAGCCAATATGACAAAAATATACTGTGAAATACCTATATATATCTGTTGAAAAAGGGTCATTTAGTTAAACCCTTTGGCCAAAGCATTTTAAGCCTACGAGCCACATCAAGGCATGACCAAATATCACAGGTCCTAACACTAACTGATTAAAATTCTTATTTACCTCTATAGTTAGAGGAAGAATGATCTGGGCTTCTTTGTTTTTTGTTGTATGCAACTTGATACTTAAACACGTTTATATTTATATCCCTATAAAAAAAAAATATCAGGCATTTTAAAATAGGAAGAACCAAGCACCAGCCACTGCCATGGCAATCTCCGCTAAGAAACTCTGCTGATTTCAGCCTGTATTAAGACTGTCTAGTATTAAACTATATAATTGCAGTGTAATAAAGACAGGATTCTGAAATAGATAAAGCAGTTTAATTTTATGTATGTATGTACGTATGTATAGCTCTATTTTAATATGCAATATTTAACCTCTGTAGCCTAAAGGTTTTACCGTTATTAACATCCCATGGTGTGGGGCAGATACTGAAATGTAAGCGCTGTCGCAACGCGAGCTGAAATGTATATGCAGGCAGCATCTCTGTATTAATCTTAGTCGTGCCATTTTCAGGTATGTCTGTGTCGGCAACAGAATTAATCATTTATGGAGCAAGTGGGAGGTGCTGGGGGCGGAGTTACATTTGCATAATTACGCAGGTCTATGTGGTAAGATATGTACGGCTTGTGTTACTTTTCTTGAAGGTTTTCTACGTTGTTTTTTCTCCGTCACCTTAACGGCGGTGTAAGTCATTTATTTTTGCGCTGAATTCTAGTGCAGCATCGGACAAATTCTGCAACTGTAGAAATACTCTTAATAAACATCTTGTTTCAGGCAGGGGGGGGGAAAAGTTTTTTTTAATTTATTTTTTTAACATAAATGTGTCAGCACACAACTATTTCCTGATACATAGACCCTACTGAGAATAAAGCTGCACTGGGTCCGCAGAAGTTCCCTAGCTTTACTCAGCATTGAGAAGCTATCAGGAGTCGTACAGAAGAAAGAGGTAGTGTAAGCAGGCTTCCTCTCCCACTGCATGGCTGGAGTCACTGTTCCCTCAAATTGCTTACTGCACCTACAAAATGAACTTAAAGAGGCCATCCAAGCAGCTTAAAAATAAATAAATAAAAATGTTTGTCTTAATACATGCAGCATTTGATTAACTTTACTGAAAACTAATTACCTAAGCTGCCGATCGATTAGTTCTCCCGTAATCGATCAGCAAAATCCTGTTTCCCAGGGGATCACTACAAGGCTGATTTTCCGTTTCAAATCAATCCTTCAGTCAGTGTAACTCAGCAGCTACAATGTATTCTAAGGCCACGTCCATGCTTAGCGTGGCACGTATAAATGGCGTGCCTCAATGAGGACGACCATAGAGTACGTGTGGTGCGCGGGCGATTTTTTGCGTGACAAAATGTGATTTGTTTTCGCGTGATGGACGGGTTATGTGAGCAGTTCTGCCAATGAGTGCGAACCAGCTCCGTGACGTGACCTCCGTGCCTCCCTGACGTGTCTCTCCCTAGGCCACAAATCACCTCCGTCGTGCGCGCCTAACATTATCTATTGTTGCAGTTTACAGCTCAACCTGCTGGGAACATTGGCAACTGCTGTGAAGCGCTATGTACATTAATGGTGCAATACAAATAAAGACATACATACATACATACATACATACATACATACATACATACATAACTATATACATACAAATGATCACAAAGCAGGAAAGTGTTACAAAGATCTTGCACTGCTGGGGAGGTGGGATAAAGCCTGGTATAGAAATTAAAGGATGCTCAGTATCTTAAAACATTAAAAATGGCATTAAGAGTTAAAGTAAAAGAAAAGGGTAGTATCGAATACTACAGAACTGATTGTTTCTTTAAAATGTAGGGTATTGCTTTGATTGCTCCTTTAAAAAGTCAAGGAGAGAAAGAAGGGGGGAGATGAAGACATTGTCCGACACCATGCTATACAAGATGGAGGAGAGCTGTTGTTTCACCTACCATATTCCCCTTTCTTTCAAAACAAAACATAGGTACCAGGAGCATAAGCAGGGGGCAGAGGATTTATTTTGTGTTGCTACAAGAAAAGGTGAACCCCCTGAAGACTGCACTGGCACTGAAATAGGGGGCAGGTGGGGTATTAGGAGAAAATGGACACATGTTTACTGATAAACATGGTGGACACTGGGAAACTAAAACAGCATGAAGACAATATAGGTAATGAAGACACAACATTTTAAAGCTGATAGGAAAGGTGGGCACTGCGAGGAACACTTGGGTTTCGGGTAATTAGATTAAAATGAAAGATGAACGGAAAGCTTGTGGTATGAGAGGACAAGACTTCGGGGTTAGGCTTGGAGGCTGAGACACGAGGGTGTTGCTTGGGGCCCTGATACAAGCAGAATGCCCCTGGGAGAAGAGGAAAGGATTACGTTTCCAAAAATTCCTGGGTCTTCAGTTGTGAGCTGTGTTTCCAGGAATTGCTATGCAGTCATGTACTGTAATGCTAAGTTCCTAGAATGTTGTGTCAACGGATTGTCTCAGATTTTGTTCGGGCTGATCTGCTGTATAAAAACCTAAAATCGGAGAGCAAACCTTGCTCTATTCCAGGAAAAATGCGTAGATGGTGAGGTCATTTCCACCTATGTAGAGGGCGGACAATGATCAACCTAATTATTCCTCCATTTGTGGAAAACGTACATCTTCAGTGTCAAGAAATATTATTGTGATGTTTCCATGCATATGTTTAATGGTTTGTTTTGCATTTCAGCCAAGGCAAAAATTGAAGCAATGACTACGATAACTGTGGGTGGGAAAGAAAGATTA
Organism: Ascaphus truei; assembly: GCF_040206685.1. Taxonomy (NCBI): domain Eukaryota; kingdom Metazoa; phylum Chordata; class Amphibia; order Anura; family Ascaphidae; genus Ascaphus; species Ascaphus truei. The sequence goes on from NC_134485.1 coordinate 65,004,429, forward strand.
TTAAAGTTGTGCTCCAATTTCGCTCTGGCAATTTGCCATAGAAACTAGTTACAGTACATACAATTTTTATTGGATAGTCTTTGTGCTGCTCTTCAAACTGGAGTAAAACTTTCATAGTTGTAATGACTAATGTAGTCCTCCGGAAAACAAAGTATGAGGTTTATTTATCAATATCCCAGGCTGTCTATTTGGCTGCTACAATGACACTCAAGTAGTCATCTGGAAAATGCATCTCCAGGAATGAGTACACAGCAATGATTTCCTTCCGGACCTCACTTAACCCTGGCCTTGGCTAACGGCAACTACTTCTACTCTGCTTCCGGTACCGGCAAGTATTGCTACTGCTATTCCCACCTGGCCAGGCAACCCCAAATACCACACTCTGGACACGCTCATTCTGCTGCGGGTGCGTGCACATATACGTCCCCACCTCAGTATAAGGGACGGGTCTGGTCTGCGGGCAGCACCGGCGTAACAGGTTGTAAGCCTCTCTTCTCCACGTTGCTCCAACAAATTTTCTGATTTCATCTCCCATCTTACTTTTGGTCGTTGTCTTGGTCTTTTAATCTCTCTTGAAATCCAGTCGAGTACCATCTGCTTCCAAAGATGGTAATTTCTCCTTGCGATATGTCTAGCCCACCCTTATGATGATGTCAAAGACATTTGGTTGGTTTCGAACCCATTCATTCTTTTTCCTGTCTCTTTGGGGAATACCCATCATACATCTCTCAATAGTTCTGCATTCACATTTAGAGTCCAAGTTTCACATCCATAAGTGAACACGGGCAGAATACACTGGTCTAAAAACAGATTGTATTGGTGCAATGCCAGGTCACCTCTACGGAGGAATTCCTCCTGGCGGAGCGGAGCACCATTAGTACCCCACTGCCAACCCAAGATGCCCTCCCCCAAGCAGAGTTCAAGTTATGCCCTTGCTTGAAGGCCAGTCTATCCTTGATCAATCAATTGCATAGTCATTACTGAAGAGAGGTCACCCTTCTGACAGAACTCCACCTCTGTCCCAATAGCCCCAAGAGGTTCAATATCTTTAAAAAAAAAAAAAATACAGAAATATGCTTCCAAATAATTTCAGAACATTACTTCAATAACATCAAATATATTGAAAAACTCTGGCTAAGAAGGACAAAATGGGGCCTTCAAATGCTTCAGTATCATCATGCATCACCCATGCTACAGAAATAATGCTCGCTGAATGTATCCCCTACAGCCTATAACAGAGCAGCTTTTGATAATCGCTTAATACAGTAGTTTGTTTGCTGACTGCCATACAGATCCGATGACACACAACTTTACAGCATGTGAAATAACACATTAAAACGTGGCCCATCACAAACTATATTTAAAGATCATCAGAGTGGTTATAAGGGGTGGAATTTCTCACGGTTTAGTTCACTCGGATATTGTAACATACTGGAATAGCAATGAAGTTAATGCACAGATCACATCTGTACGTTGGAAAAACAAAAAAGTTCTGTGGCCGGATGTGCTCCGCGTTTCATCCAATTTTACAAAAATAGAACAGAATTTGGTTTCCAGTAAATATCCCTCTCGCTGTTTCGACTCCTATTTCAGGGAGACTGCAAGCCTTTGAAAGAGGTAATTACAGGCCACATGCAAGTCTGAGGATGAAGCAAGCAATTGTACAAAATTGGGATATGGTTCAAGTGCATGGACAGTGCAGAAATCTTTCATTCTGTCTTATTGTAGCTCTCAGAATTTGAATAGTTGAATACTGATACAATACATTCTTGCAACTCTAAGTAGCTGATAGTCTAATGTTGGTATCTCCAGAACAAAGTAGGTTATTCATTAAACTAGGATAGTGCCAATTGGGGCACTATCACACAGAAACTCCCATTGAGCTTAATGAGAGTTTTTGTGCATAATTCCCCCGACACCATCGCCGTTTAATGACTAACCCACAAAGTGATTTTACTTGCAAATATCAGAATAGTAAGTATTTCGGGAATGTAGTTTAAAAAAAATAACAATTCATCATTCATTGTTAAAATGACCTGTATCACATAAATTAATGTGTTATTAAAGACCTCTGTGTTCTGTGAAAATGTATGTAAGTGGCCAGCACTTTGCACTTTGGAAGTATATGGAGTGGACATTGATATCCAAGACGAATTCTTTAGATTAATGTAATTCTTTCATTATTTTTTGTAAACACTTTGGTTGAAGAAAATACAAAATGCCATGTAATCTTTCTGTAATGATATCCTTGTAGTATCAAATACTGATGTAGTATAAAGTTATTCCAATACAGTGATGCAGTGTCAGTGTCAAAGACAGGATACAAATAAAATTCTCTTGTCAAGATATCTAGACGTCATTGGTCTAGACCAGTAATTCCCAACAGGCGACCAAACCGCCAATGGCACTCCGCTGGCACCACAACTCACCACACGGAACCTCGCTGCTTGACATTTGTCCGCAACCCAAACGACATCTTATCCCATATTGTGCCGCTCTCGGCCAAACGTCCTAGACCGCTGAGGTGCAGTTTGGGACCTTGCTAATTATATGTTCTTCTCACGAGCTCCGAACACCATACTGCCTGGGGCCAGACAAACAGTTTTGTTAGCAATAGTCTGACGCCTAACCCAAAACCCTGCTACAAAAAAACATACAAAATCATCCACAACCTGATGGCCCCACAATAAAAAAAAGACCTCTCAAGACCATAAAAAATAATCCAAAACCCTATGGCCACAAAAATTCAAGTCACAAATCAAATCAGGTATGATGGCCTATTTGCAATTCATAGCCATCGTGGCTCAACAATGTTGGATCCTCAACTTGCCACAAAGCCCTCGATCTTCAGTTGCTTATTGGGGAGTCTTGGGTAAGTATTTATTTTCTTCTTTTCTTGTAATCTGTCATCTCCTTTCTTCAGCCACCGGATGTGGCCTCTTCAGCTACTTCGGGCCTTTGAGGGGGAATAGCCTTATATAGGGCCATGAAGGCCACAGAAGGCCACAGTCACATGGTACATCAACCAATGGATGATGTACCATGTGGTACCCTCAATTCCAGATGAGATGTCATCTAAAAGTAAGGGAACCACATGATATATTAACCAATTCCATTGGTTGATATACCATTAAAAAATGTTTTAATGGTCAACACTGATTACCAACGTGGCTATTTAAGCCCCACTGAGGACCTAGATAGCTAGAGTGTCAATCAATGGATTTAATAGCTATCATGTTTATTATGTGATTATTATTTTTTGTTATGTATTTATTTTAAAGAGGTTTTTTGTAATGTTTTTCATTGGGCAAAGGCCCTATTAGCCACATCTGCCCTATTAGCCCATTTTCACCACGGCCTCGAAAGCAAGCTGCCGAATCTGAGGTATTAATGGCATGTAATCTGAACGGGGTCAAATACCTGCAGAACATAATTTTGTAGGAATGTTCTTTTGTGGTTCTCCATATCGATCCCTTGCCAGCCGCCAGACCTATGTCTCCCCAGTCTTCATCCTCCAGAGTTGAACACAGTTCTTCCTCCCACTTTCGCATGGAAGGGCATTTTGTCTCGTAAAATGAGCTCAGCCATTGTTGATAAACTGTTAAGATTAAACCTTTTTCTCAATATCGGGAATCAACAGGTAGCTCATGATATGGGGTAGTGGAAGGACACTGTCTGATATAAATCTGCAAGATGAAGTGTTTGATTTCTAAATATCTAAAAATCTCAGATTGAGGCAGATTTTTTTTGTCCATGTAAATTTGGAAATTGCCTAATGGCTACACCCGAAATCATATCCTGAACCCTGGTGATGCCCGCCTTTTTCCATGCCTTAAAAGGTTCGATCTGGGAGACTCGGCACAAAGTTTGCGTTATTAAACAATGGGATTATCCCAGACTTCAGGGAAGAGTATTTTTAGCTGGTCGCAGGAGGGAGTTAATATCCGGCGCTCCCTCAGCCTGCTCAATGTCCACCCACCCTCTTTACCTCCTAGCACACCGGTTTCTTTGTTTTTGGCATGTTGGGTATCCAGGGTTGGTAAGGCAATGTTTGTGCTTGTTTTTATTTAAGTAATAATCCCAAAGAACAGGGCATTACTGGCCAATAATGCCCTGGTTGGAAGAGTTGAAGGCCCGAGGCGAAGCCGAGGGATTTAACCCAGCCAGGGCATTATTGGCCAGTAATGCCCTGTTCTGAGGGGATTATTACTATTATTGGCTAAATTTAGGCTTTTTTCATAAATAATAGACACTTTTATATAGTTATATAGATTTTTTAATTAAAATAAAATGGTAAATACATTAAAGCACTTCTATATACGCTTACACTGCAGCTATCTATAGCCGCACACTGCCACCCCCTCTGTGTACACATACACACACACACACACACACACACAGCAACTCTACACACATACACTGCAGCTACACACACATACACTGCAGCTACACAGACACACACACTGCAGCTACACACACACACACACACACTGCAGCTACATATATATATGTACACACACACACACACACACAAACTGCAGCTACATATATATATATACACACACACAAAAACTGCAGCTACATACATACACATACACACACACACACTCACAGAGAAACTGCAGCCACAAACAAACTGCAGACAGCCACTTACTTTGCAGCCACACACTCTCTCTTAGGGTTGCCAGGTGTTCGGTATTGAACTGGACTGTCCTCTATTTGGATACTCTGTCCAGTAAAAAATGAGAGGTACTGTAATACTGGACATGTATGTGTCCGGTATTTTCCTCCCTGGACATAGTGACCTGACGCACCTTTCACCATTAACTTCAGTATTTTAGGAGAAGCCACCTGGCAACCCTGCTCTCTCTCCCTCCCCAATTTAACTGAATCTGTCAGCTCTGTTCACGGAGGGAGGGAGGGGGAGGAGTCACTGCCTGCTGCTGCTATCTGGCCAATCCCCTGCTCTGTCTGAGAGCTGTTCCTGCCTCCTAACCAATCCCCAGCCCTGTCTCAGAGCTGTTTTGAAAGCTGATTGGCTGGAAATAAACACATTGGAAATAAACACATTGCAAGCTGCAAAAATTCCTGCTCTCTGATTGGTTAAAATTCCGGGCATTATTCATTCAGTAATGCCCGGAATTTTAACCAATCAGAGAGCAGGGATTTCAATAATGCCCGAAATTTTACAGCTCTAGCCTATATTTCGATTTAACGAGTTTTCGTGTCTGTTAACTCGTATGAAGTGTCTGCCTAGAGTGGTGCTTTAGCACCTACGACCATGGAGTCCAGCACCAAGCCATGTCCCCCATCTGAGGGCATTTTTAAACGTGGGCATTTAAAGTCCTATGCTCCTCTTTTTTTTAATCTAATACACCTCCTACACATTCTAGTTGATTTTCTCTATTAATGCATACATACATTTTGATGCTGTAATACAAACATTATGGATTCATCTCTATGTTAAAGACTGTCATTGAGCGTGTGTTTGTCCCATGTGTCATTACTAATTAAAGCAGACATGTACTGTACTCAATAAATGTCACATCTGTGTCAATAATGAAAAGTAATTAAATCCCCTCCTAGATTGTAAGCGCCTTGGGACAGCGACCTCCTTCCTACTGTCTGTTTGTCTTAACATATATGTCCTCCCTCCCACACTGTACTACGCTGCACCGTACATTTGGCACCATACAAATCAAAGAATAATAATAAGTAATAACACACAATATTTATCAATTATGTTTCACATTTCATACTATACGTGGGACTGCTATTTCAATGTTTGTAATTAAATAATTTTCTGATCTGATTAGGAACACACGTATGTGCAGACAGGGGTTACTTATCCTGCTGACTACACCAAATGTACTGACATGAGTTGCTAATCATGTCGGCTACGCCAAATGTGTTGAAAGGAAATACTTATTCAAAATGCACTGATAGAAATGCTTGTTCAGATTGTCAATGTCACCCGCGAGTACGCACATGGACACGTCCACACCAATTGCTATTAAAGTTTCGTTTATTGAAATAGTTTGCTGCGGACAGCATTAGGAGTCAGAATACCACATGCACAGCTTTACCAGGGGAACCCCCACACCTGCCTGGCAAGTACAGTTATGTTCTCTGCGATCACATATTCCCGGACACACGACATGGCTTGACCATTCGTCTTGTTCACGGGCAAGGTTCTGCCTCCTTAGGCTGAGGCCCCGCTGTGGTCAGCAGCATGCGCAGCCGCGTGCGTGCGGGCCACCAGCCCCTTACCTCAACTGTGCTGGTCCCCGCTGCCTCCTTCCGACAGGGTTGACTGCGGGCTGTGACGAGTGAGCCTGCCGGAGCTGCAAGCTTCTGGTGATCAGAAGCGCTGACGTGTCACGTGGTGCTCGAGTCAGCCAATGAGGAGGGAAGGAGGGGAGCTACGGGAGGGAGGCGGCATGGGAGGGAAGTGGTGTTTGCAAAGTAGATGGCCTCTATCCCTCTCCTCCCGGACCCACAGCCTCCCGGACCCACAACCCCCTGGACCCACAACCCCCCCTCCTGCGGACCCACAACCTCCTCCACCCCTCCCCGGGCTCAATGGCCGCGCCCCCCCCCGACCCGTTTTGGCCATGCACCCCCGCTCCGAAAAAAGTCAGCTGCAGACCGCAGATCGCGGTGCAGTGACTTGCACGCGCCGCCGGCAAGCAAGGCGGCCGTGCGGACGCATGCAGCGGGTCCTCAGCCTTACTTCCCAGACAAAACTTAAATACCCTCATCTCAGAGAGCAAGGGGGGAGGGGGGAGTCAGCAACACCCTCACTAAAACATTCACCATTTGTGTTCCAGCAACCTGACTTAACTAAGGTAAAGAAGAAGTGTGCTGAAGCAGACAGAAAAGAAGAAGTAAGCTGTCTGAAGCTCACAATAAACTATATACTGGAGGTTTCAGACTATGTAAGCATTATTAAAGTAACAATAGACATGTTTACTAAGAGACCAAAGTTAACCCATTACATGCCTAGGGGTAACCCCTTACATGCTGAGGCCATCAGAAACAAGACAAGCTTTCATTCTCTCTACAACATGTAACTCCTTTTCTCCAGACTCCAAGGGCAGGGCCACTTTATACATTAGGCCGACTAGGCACAGTGCCTAGGGCCTACAAACCTTTTAGGGCCTACAATATTTCACTTGAAAAAATACCTAAACAAAAAAAAATCACAAAATAAGAGAAAACAGCTCATTTTAATTTAAAATGCCTTCGAAGTATCGATACCTTTAAATATCGAAACAAAAGTATCGATGCCAAATATCGCTAGTATCGAAAGAAACAAGCAAACGATGAAATTAGCATAAACATGAGTAAAAATATCGGATGCACAGGCCTCTAGAAATAAAAGTGCCTAGGGCCTACGAAGGTCTTAAAACGGCCCTGTCCAAGGGTCACATCCAAATTATCTAGAAAAATACTTGCTCAGCGTGTCAGGGAAACTTTCCTTATAGGTTGTTGTAATGGACGGGCGTGTAGGAAAGCTGTGAGAGAAACAAAATGGGCACCAGGGACTATTGCAAAAACACTTAAACATTTATTGAACAATAATAAAAATCACATTCACAGAGCAGGTGGCAAAAATAAAAATATATGCATTATGGGGAAAAGATTCCTCCTCTGATGGAATGAGGTCCGTTATCCGAGAAGAAACATGCTTGAGAGATATTGGGATGGCTATACAAGTGCTATGCAATAATGGAGCTACATCATGGAATCGTCTACCTCTGCGGAGCCCTATAACCATCTGTTTCCTTTGGACAAGGAGTTTTGTGGATAGGACAATTCTAGATTCCTTTAGATAGGAGTTTCTAGGATAATATACGTCTTCCCTGCTCCTTTGGACAATCTTGCTGGGATTCTCGGTAATCTTTCTCCTACTGTCCTCTAACCTATCTAAGCAAGGTAAACTTCATCAAGATCCCTAATATCTCAAATTCGTTGCAAGTGTAGCCAGGTCACCTGATGGCTCCTATTCTGCCCTTGGGCTGGCAGTAAACCCTGGTACAATCAGGTTGCCAGTAGTTGCTATATGATTTCCCCCCTCTGAGGAGCTGCATTTTAGTGACAGCGGGAGGCGGTGACATCAGGCCTGGGTATGACCAATCATGAGCCAGACCTGGTGCCCTCCTCCTGGCAGTACTTAAAGGCAGGGCCGCCCTAAATTTAGTAGTGTCCTTCCCCCACTAAGGAAGACAGGTCACACAACTGGGAGCCTGAGATTGGGGCCTTCCCTTGTGCTCTTCCCTCCAGGGGAGAGTGTGGACCATACCTCTGCCTCTGTTAGGGAGGTGGGGAAGAGCAAGGATGGCTGTGAGTGCCCTTGGCCTGTAGTGACGGTCCAGGGACCATCCTTCAGTGAGAGCACCGCATCGGGCAGAAGCCTGCTGTGTAACTGTGCTGTACAGAAGACAATAAACCGTTCCTGTTGTTATATACCTCCTGCCTAGTGCGTGACCTTACTGGGGGGAGAGGTAATAGTTCTACCGTGGGAGATCACTTTCCGTTCCTGGAGCCTACGGCAGATGGAGATGCTGCACTACTAAAGAGATATGTGGGGTATGAACCCCAGAAGCATAGTCCTGTGTCCCCACTACCATCGCCGGATGACTCAGCCCTCCTGTTGCCAGCAGGTATATGCACCATACACCATAGTAATGGACAAATCTCCCTCCGGGTGGGGGAAAAACTGTTACATTTGGAGGCGCTGCTGAGATCTGTAACAGGACAGGCTTTCAGCGAAACAAAGCTGGAAGTAACAAGGTACGCTTCCAGAACAAATGCTTAAAGAGGGAGGGAGCCTAGGTGTAATGTACAGGGGGATATCACTCCTCGCAAGAAAGATGACTTAGACTGCCCTATTGAGTGAATGGTCAGGAGACAAGAAGGCTATTGCTGTTCTAAGTCGCCCTGAAGAGGGTCCGCGATGCCGGCAGCCATCGGGGCGGTGTAAGGGTACTAAAAGGGAAGAACCCAGAATACTACTTGCCAGTAGCCAGACTATGGAACCACCGAGCGCTTCTAATGGACTAAAATTGTGTACAGCGTATCGAGATGGAGCTTTGCTAGCCTGGGGTACAACCTACTCTTGGTAGACTGCTAATCTGTGTGCTGTGAGGACCCACAAGGAACGGATTCCTGCTGGAATCTTGGTCACTGCGTGCTCTGGGAAGGAATTATACCCAAAATGGCGGTTCCCTTGCCCGGGAATGCGCTAAGTGAGTTACATGAGCTAAGATGGCGTCTCCCACCAAGACTGGAAAGCGCACGTGCTGCTTGCAAACAGGCTGTATGTGAACTTTTTGCAGTGTCCTGCAAGGGTCTGGTGCAAAAGCCAGAACCCCACCCAAGCGATGTGGCTGGGGCCTTTCTTGTGCTCTTCCCTTCGGGGGAGAGTGAGTGTGGACCATACCTCTGCCTCTGCTAGAGAGGTGGGGAAGAGCTAAGACGGCTGCGGGTGCCCTTGGCCTGTAGTGACGGTCCAGGGACCATCCTTCAGTGAGAGCTGAGAGTACTGCATCGGGCAGAAGCCCTCCGTGTAACTGCTGTACAGAAGACAATAAACCGTTCCTGTTGTTATATACCTCCTGCCTGGTGCGTGACCTTACTGGGGGGAGAGGTAATAGTTCTACCGTGGGAGAACACCTTCAGTTCCTGGAGCCTACGGCAGATGGAGGTGCTGTACTGCTAAAGCGATATGTGGGGTATGAACCCCAGAAGCCTAGTCCTGTGTCCCCACTACCATCGGTGGACGACTCAGCCCTCCTGTTACCAGCAGGTATATGCACCATACACCCTGTAATGGACAAATCTCCCACCGAGTGGGGGAAACACTGTTACACAAGTAATAAAAAAAAAGAATAAGCTAATAAAATAAACATCTCGGATTTAACCGCTTAAGTGCCAGAGGGGCCGTGGTACCAAAGTGCCACAGCCCACCCTGCAAACGGCAATCACGATTGCTCCTTGGTCACGTGATCAGGGCAACCCCTTAACCCGTAAACTACAGATACAACAGTCTGATACTTCATCCTCCCCAGAAGATAATGTTTGTGCGCGTGTTACACACTCGCCCGGGGTTGATGCCAGTAGGGCTCTAGAAAAAGAAAAAAGATGCAAAATATTATAGTTTTTAAAAAATGTGTGAAATTCTAAGCATGTTTATTTGTTGTCTTAAAGACTGAAAGTCTTCATATTACATATGTGCTTGCATTTTAATATCAATGTTTACAATAAACTAATGCAACATTGTATATGCTACAGTCGCTACGCAACTATTTACGGCATACGTTTGTCATTAGAATACTTGTGTATTAAAATGTCACCTTTATTTCACAGAAAAATCAGCTCTTTATTTAATTGAGTGATAAGGTGACCGACATCATCAACAGTACACTACGACTAGTAATGCTTCCGAAGGTGTCTGTGAACAATGCGCAACTTACCAGGCTCTTCATCCTCCTGAACAGGATGACCAGACAGTAACACATTGGACGCCTTCTTTAATTTCGTCATGCATGATAGATTTTAGTGTGGGCTCATAATCTGTGTAGTACACATTGTTGGGGACAGGGATCCATCACCTACTCCTCTCCAGTGCATGTGCTCTTGAGCCATTTTTTCCTCCAACTAACGCTATATATCTGAAAAGCACTCTTTGCAGTGTTCCACACTTCTTGGATAGACACAGATGCTATTGACTGCGTCACAAATATTGCGCCAGTGGCTGTTTTTTTGTTTTTACTGCTATATGCATCACCATGAGTCTGCCCATTATGTGGTCACAGATCTCCACAATTTTTCCAACAAGCATAAGCTTTTTATCATCAGAGAATATTACATTATGCATTCCCTGCCTCTCTGCAGCTGCAGCACTGACTTCTGGTGTCTAAACCCAGGCTGGGTGTTGGGCCATGTCTCGCTCATCACTCTTCCCACATCCATCTCCAATAGAGCTCCCTTAACCTGTCCTACTTCTCACTTCACTTATCTCCCAACCTTTTAATCGCCTTCCTTCTCACCACCACTCCATCCACTCCTACGCTCATCCTCTCACCAACACTCACTCGGCTCCTCCTCTCAACATTGGTTCATATAGCTTTTCCTGCATGCTAATATCGCACAAGTTAACTTTCTTGTGACTTTACCAGCATTTTCCCGATTTGCACTTTTTTGGGGGGGGTGATTGAAATGTTCATGATTCAAGCCTCATTTATTCGCGTTAGATTTTTGCAACCAGCGGCTATCCTATTTAACCGAGTTTGATGACCCTAAGCCATTACAGTATGTGCTGGTGCAAAACAAAATAGATGACTCGTAGCCTACCAAACATGACAGAAGCAAAAATAAGGGAGTATACACCTCTGCAAAATGCAACTGTGGTTTCAAAATGTTGCCTATTACCTGACAACTGGGCTGCTGCTCCAAAATGTGTTCTTCGGTTCTCTGCTTTTATGGGTACTAGTAAATCTTCCTGAGGCTTTGTATTCTGCTGTCATGTGCTGGCTAGGAGCAGGGCAGTTTGGGGACTGTTTGACTATCCTATTACAGCCACGTATTAGCTGTAAGAGTGTGATTCCTTTACAAACCAGCCCCTTATTTTTGTCTTTGAATTGCAGCACTTCCCACTAGACTTATGTCTTATTCCAGACCCAATATCACAATAAAAGCTGCACACCACAAAAAATATATAAGGATACTTGCTGAGACCGGTGCTCCTGGTTCAGGGATATCTGCCTAGAACATCCAGCATTGGAGAAAGTAGAGAGATCCAGGGCAACTTTGGATTTCTTTAGAAAAATTTATTCAGCACAAAAACACAACGTTTCATCCCTCCTAGGGGACTTTATCAAGTGACTGGCTTGCAAAGACTACAAAAAAGTCCAGTATAAATAGTCATAGGCACCCATGTGAAAACAATTAAAACACCACCAATTACCCCTAGGGGACTGAATGATTATTTGTTCCTTAATTATTTCCTCAACAGTCGCTAATATGTTTTCTGATCCTATGTGATTTTCTCTTCCACAGTGCTTGCTCACTCTTGCTGCTGCTGAATAAATTTTTCTAAAGAAATCCGAAGTTGCCCTGGATCTCTCTACTTATTCCAGACCCACCCAGGTCTGGAGAGCATAATGTACAGTTGTACACCATCGGCGGTACTATTCCCAGTCTAGGGAAGAGTAAAAACACATTGACAAAAATGCAAACAGCATATTTATGATCCTCCGTCAGGCCATCTTGCCTGTCACCGTGGTGGGTATGACTGAAAAGTCTCTGTAGAAATAATGCCTTTTGTCATAACTTACCCATCATAGTTTGAAACACATCAAACTTACAATTCCTATAGCTATAGCAGCAGCTTGTTATAAGAACCGCTCCAAAAATACTCTGGAGAAAACAGATTGTACCTCTGAGACAGCGCTGTGTTGATTAATTTACACTGCTACCCAGGCTCCAGCACTAGCTCTGTACAATTCCAAGGCAAGGGCTTTAACTTCCTGCGTGGCAGGGAAATGTAGTGTGAGGAGACTATTCCATGGGACACAAGACAATATTTGCACTTTTAATGGGTTGTAATTAGCTCCACAGGCTCCCCACACAAATTGAAATCCCTGGGACATAATTTTCCCAATTAGCAACATTCATGTTTTATTTAAGTAAAGGGCAAGTTATTTCGTTTTAATTCTAATTCTTCGTGTCCTGTGTTACTGAACATGCTAAACATCTTTATATCTGTAAGCCCCATGCTGTAAGCCCCATGCTGTAAGCCCCATGCTGTACGCCTTCCTTTTTCTGTCATATCCCTTGTCTGACCACTTCTCAAACCACATTTTAATCAGTATTCACCCATCTCCCGTGGCCTTAATGCATTTACAATTAACTCATGTACTTGAAAGCATCTCACCACTAAATTAACATTGTACATTTTAATTTATCCTCATTCATTTCTAACTATATTGCTGTATATCAGTGGAGTGCAATCTTTATCCCCATATGCCCCCCTGCCAGTTGTCCCCCTCTCCTCGCGCCCCCCCCCCCTCCTTACCTTGGCTCTGACATTCTGGCGTCATGACGTCACGTTGCCATGGCGACGTGTCATCAGAAGACGTCTGAACCAAGGTAAAAGCGCGCTGGGCCTCTGTAACCCCTGCGCCCCCGCAGATAATCTCGCGCCCCACCCCCCTTGGTTTGCACACCCCTGCTGTATATGACACATCCTTTATTTTTAATATGAATACAGGAAGGAACACAAGGCTGATAAGAGTCACTCTGTAGAGGAGTGGTGGACATCAGTTCAAACACAACGCCAGCGCTAAAACACATACCAACGTCAGACTACTTATCCTGGGATGTCTCTAAATACTGTGTATTTACTGAGTTACAACAGTAAGCTGGTTCACCTACCACCCATAATTATGTTATTTAATGTAGCTCTGCAAATGTAAGCAATGCTGGATGGGAGAGAACAATATAAACATATTGAATCCCTAATTTATCATTTAGTTTCAGCAAATATAAATATCACGTGTGAGCACATTCACATGTCTCAGACAGGTCTACAACCCTGCTTTTCACCATTATCTCTTAGCATACAATGCTTCCACTGCAGCTAGGGCTTCTGGGAAGCGATATGCAAATGAGCACTGTGTCACCTTTTGCTTCAAGTTCATTTTAACTTGGACCCTGTCAATTTATGCCTGTCATATTGCACAGTTTTTCTGCACAGCTTGGGTTAAAGAAACGCACAGCCAGTAACCCTACACACAGACAGCCGCTTTGATCTTTTGGGTCTCATCAGTGTGAGGCTGGTTATACTGGCTCTGCAATTTAAAGCGGAGATCGGTTTCAACCACACATTATAGAAGTTATGGGGGGTAAATAGTTTTGCAATCTGAAGTATAGGGTAACAAGGTGATTTGCTCTAGATGGCTCTTAAATTTAAATCCCTTGAGCACAGACCAGTCTACACAATGCCTCCTCCCATTATCCAAACACACACTGTCTCAGAGCTAAGACTAGCAAGCCTGAAAGTGACCACATCCTAAAAGCTGACTTGTTAAATGCGTACGCTGCTGTTCTCACATACTTTTGGCTCACAGACGGCTCGAATATAAAAGACGGATATTTCACTTGTTTTAGTTTCTTTGACGATTTCCTAGAAAAACGGGCGATCTGATGCTGATGTCGCGCACAAGATACTGAAGTGTATCTTTAAGTCCCCTTGGAGACCAAGGAGTCCAATGGGACGTGAAGCTGGGAGTCCCTGGAACTGAACCGCATTGATTTCCTCTACGGGACCCCCTGGTTTCCAATTTGCTTTCCGGGAAAAGTAGCGCGGGTGCTTCCGTGTATTCAAAACTGCTGCGTCACGCAGGCCTATGGGAAGCCGCAACCGCGTATCGTGTGTGTGGGGGGGGGGGGGGGTGGATTTAAATTGCCACTTTGTGTTTCCCATGGAGGGGACAATACCGGTGCTACCTTCAGAGTGTTAAAAAATAGCATGTTTCAGCTCTGGGGACCCCATACTACCCATCCGGGTACCAAAACAAGCAGGGGGAATTGCTCCTGTAAGCATTTGCAGTACCCATTGGTTGTTACTGTTCTATAACAGATTTAGGACTTTTTTTTGGATTCACTAGAATACTAAAACAAATGTATCTCCACCACGGTTAGGGGTTTTAGTGAAATGTCCAATTTAGAAAACTTTGGAAAGCAGCAATACTACTTTCCAACTTTTTTCATCTTATTTTTTATATGTAAAGCATGCAACAATGTATAATTCTACATACTTACATAAATTGGCAAGCGTTTGTTGCTCCTGTTATAAATCTGTACAACTCCAATGCAACTACAACACACATCACTGCGAAATGCTCAGAACTAGATTGGTCATCACTCGAGTCTAAGCGCAAAGTTCACCTTTCCTGCCTTGCCTTCAAATATTTTCTGAGCAAGCTATCCGGCTACCTGAACAAGCTCCTCACTCCTACCACATGCAGCACTCATCATCTGAGATCAGACTCCCAAAAACTGTTCATGATCCCATGGCTCAACAAAGTACCCGGCCGTTCCTCCTTCTCTTACCGTGCACCCCAAAACTGGAAAAACCTACCGGAGACTCTCACATCCACCACCAGTTTAAGTTCTTTCAAAACTAAGGCTGTCACACATTTTAATCTGGTCTGTAACTGTTTCATACGCCCATAATATATATTATCTTTAACTGTGCATGCAATGTCTTGTATATAATGTATACCCTGTTCATTTATGTAACTGTATTTTTAACCATGCATTATTTGTCATATTAACTATGCCCAGGACATACTTGAAAACGAGCGGTAACTCTCAATGTATTACTTCCTGGTAAAACATTTTATAAATAAAATAAATAAATAAATCCAGAGTATGTGACTAACATAATGGCTGCTTCAGTCAGTGTATCTCAGCAGCTACAATGTATCCTTATATTAATAATGTAACATTATTTATTGTCACCGTTTACAGATCAAACTGCTGGGAACATTGGCAACTCATTATCCCAAACAGTAAAGTTATAAACTGTAAAGTAAAAACTGATTAAAAATGCATTATCTGAATAAAAAAATTAAAAACCAACAGTCACTATTATCTAATACTACAGAACTGGATTTTTTTGTTTCTTTGTTTTTTTAAACCATATAACATTTCACATATTTTGCTGCTTTAAGCATGGCATTCACAGGTCAAAGATGGCCCCCTCCTGAACAGTAGATAAGACTCAAACATTTACGTTTATGTTTCATTTTGTGTGGATCCTATTACTGTACAGATGCAATTTGTTAACATATAAGGGGAGAAATCTTAAAAACGGTGTAGCCGACTTTTAAAGATGCAATCCATATTACTCAATTTAGTTAAAAATAAAGGCATGCTGTATATAGTGACTGCACATAAGATAAATCTGCCTTTGGGTGGAGAACAACAAAATCTCTTATGCATAATATTAGTTTTAAAAAGAAATGTAAAAAAAAATACTCACACAGTTTTTACTTTGCTTTCCTGTGTATTACTCTAGCCTCAGGGAACTAAAGCTGAAGGCAGTTACCCTGACACCTCCTATTACAAGGTCCCATCTACATACAGTAGAAATTAAATTGCTATATAGATGGGACCTTGTAATATGAGGTTGCTGCAATCCCCACATCTGTCCCTAAACCAACCCTCACATACATATTCCAATAGCAAAGCAGATCTTTTTTTAAAAAAACGTATCTTCTGACAATATCCCTTCATTACTCTCCCCCCCTTCTCACTGTGGGAGAGTATTCTTTGATGTACTCTGTACAGTTCAGGGTTTTAGTTGTTACCTCTCCCTTATACTTACAGTATTGTGTATCTGGTTTGCAGTAGTGTGGAAAACACGTTTGATTATTTCCTTGCTCTCTTACAGGATGTCTGTGTCCAGGGTTAAATGGTCTCTTACATTAAAAGAGATAGCTGCCTTATTTCTCTCCCGTTACTGGCAGTCCCGGCAGTTCCGAAGTCATCTCGCAGTCAGTCTAGCACAAACAAGTGGTAGGACTGTCGCATCAGGGGTACGCAACACAATATATAGAGTAGAAAACTCAGCTCCTTTATTTTCACGTTTAGGTCAGCAGAATACACAACACAATCCAATTTATCAATCCGAAACCGCTCTCTTCCTGGAAGGTGTTTAGTTTTTGTTCTGTAAGAGGAAGAACTGAAACACAATATCTTCTGCAAAGAGAAATGTTTTTAACCCTAAAGGGTTTAATGAGGACTGGAGTTTCAAATGTTTTTGGGGGGTTATTTCAATGTAGGTGCTATTGTATGCCTCGTATGGCCTATATATTGTATATACATTTAAAAATGTGTTTTGATCTATTCCTGATTATCAGAGTAGAAAGATCTGATAAAATAAGAGGTTTATCTGAGAATCCATGTATTACATCATAGGATATAAATATATCCAGACTCTCTGTTGCAATAAAATAAGCTTAATTAGGATTTGCTTTTTCGGTATACAGTACATCTGCAATTTCTGTAGTTGTATATATTTACATGTATAATAACTTTTGATACTTTTTTTTTACTTTTCTATGAACGTTTTGCTAGTAGTGTGTATTTTCTAATTCTATATATATTTCTATAATCATTAATAGTCCTACTGAGATTATATGAAGACACCCTGCAGCTGTACTGTATATACTACAGGCAAACTGGGATTATCACAGGGCTCGGTGCAGGCATAACGTGACGACGCAGCGTCATGTTGTCGTGGCAATGTAGCGCCAAAGGGCGTCCCGTTGTCACAGCAAAGTGACGTCGCATGGCGGCATGATGTCATGTGACAGCCCGCTGTCATGGCAAAGCGACGCCATTTGACATGGTGGTGCCAGGATAAGGGACCCTGCATGGGGAGATGCCGCCGGAGAAGGTAAGAGAGTCACAGAAGCCCCGCGCTATCTCCCGGGAATCAGGTTATGTGTTGTGGGGAAGAGCGCAGGGCCTCTGTAACCGCAGCGGCACCATCGGCAACGCCATCAAGCCGGCCCTGTTAATTAACTTACTATCATTAACAAGTGGGGCATATAATTGTTTCAGTGTTGTATGCAAATTAGCAGTAGCCCACATGATGCACTTAAAGCAGCAAAACATGTGAAATCCTTTTTTTTTTTTTTTAATAAATCAGTTCTGTATTATTAGATAATAGTGACTGTTTTATTTATTTATTCCATCTTTTAATGCATTTTAAAGCATCCTTTGATTTCTATAGCAGGTTGTAACCCACGTCCCAAACAGTGCAAGATCTTTGTATCCCCTTCCTGTTTATGACAATTTGCTGCAAATGTTCCCAGCAGTTTGAGAATTGTACATTGTAGCTGCTGAAGTTACACTGACTGAAGGATTCATTGAAACTTAAAGGCGGCCATTTAGTTAGGCACACAATCAGGATTTTTACAGAGTTATAACTGGAGCATCAAACGGTTGCCAGCTTTGGTAAAAATGTAGAATGATACATTGTCACTTTCTTTACATAAAAATAATAAGAAGAAAAAAGAGGGAATGTAGTAATGCTGATTTACCTGTTAGTGTGGCTTATAATGTTTATAAGGTTTCATGGTGATTGTATATCTGTATGCACCTGATGAAGGGTGCAGATTCCACTCGAAACATTGTGTATTCTGTTGACCAAAAAGGTGAAAAATAAAAGTTTTCTACTCCACATATTTGTGTTGTCTATCCCTAGTGTGGCAGTCTTACTACTTGTTTGTGATATTGTGGAAAACATCCCACAGTCCAGACTGCCAGAAAACATGAGTTGCCTAAATTCCCTGATTTTACCAATTACACAAACTGTTCATCTTTGGTCAGACATCTACCAAATTATATATCTTCCAGATGAGCGGAGCGCAAATGGTCCACATCGTATAAAAAAAATAAAAATAAAGAAAATATAGTGCAATATAGTCTCTTTATTTTTTATATACAATGTGGACCATTTGCGCTCCCCTCATCTGGAAGATATAGAAGATATAGAAGACTGATACAGATCTGGAACGGATCTTTGGAGGGTTTTCCTTGAAGCTGTTACCCATTATTATATCACATTTTTATGTATTCACTATTGGTGGTGGTTAATGTATTAATACGGCACATTTTGATGCATGTTACTAGTTTTGTGATAGTAATAAGAGTATTATAAGAGTCCACTTTCATTTTCATTCTTTATAGTTTATTCACTTAATCACTGGAGCGCCCGATTGCACCCCCTCCTGTTTCTCATCTACCCAATTACTCTATATTCATATATCAGTCAAAACCTTTACCAATAATCTGGCCTCCTGACAAATATCACGCAAGAATTAGTCTCTTTCATTGGAAGATGGTATTGCTAATTGGGAGAGGGCATCACTTATTGGCAGATATTATTACTTATTTCCACCACTGACAGCCTTGTAGACTTTACTGATACTACAGTGTTTATTGAAATCCAAATCCATTAAAGTTTTGTGTGAATTCAAAGGCTTCAAAGCTCACTTACTTCTGCCCTTAGGCTATGTCAATAGTGCAGGATACGGATTAGGACGACAATGTATTTGTGAACAGTGCGCGCATACACGTGCGCTACGGGGAGACCAGCACTTCGTACTGCAAACATGTTTGTATTTCCCGCGCGATGGCCGGGTCACGTGAGCGGCTCGCCCCCAATGCGGGCAAACCAGCTCCGTGACATCACGGCCGCGACCCCCTGACACGACTCCCCGACGCCTCTGCCTTCAGGACAGGAAATATCTCCTGCTGCACGTGAGCGTGTGCTGCGCCGAGGCGCACGGAAGCTAGCGAGTTCCACTATGGACGCAGCCTTAGGCTACTCTTATAGAGACGGCAACGTGATGGCGACGTCAGGCTGCAGTCACTGGAAAAATCCAATTGAGATGAAATCCAGCGATCGCGACCAAGCCATCGCCTCGTGCTTACTATAAGCGCACGTGATGGCTGCAATGCATTTGTTTTGACGCAACGTCGCATCGCTGTCGTCGTCACTATAAGCGCAGCCTTAGATTTTAAAGCAGCACTTTTCCCTCTGCCTCTCCCTATTTTCAATTTTTTTTTCATTAGTGTAACCCCCTCCTTGGGGACTACTATAGTTCTGTAAAAGGGTTGATTGCCTTAAGGGGCTGTGTGGGCTCGCTCAGGTTACTCCACTCCCCATCATGTGATGTATGATGTAGAGGTAAGGGTATATATAGCCGGCCCTTATGTTCAAGAAGCAGGTTCTTCAGAGTTCTTACTGGGGTTCTCACTGTGTCCGATAATAGGTTTCTGTGTATAGTCATCATGTGTATTAAGATGTGTCCTGTCATCCTTTATTGTTTTTAGTTAGGAACGTGCCCCTCGCTCACATTGAACGTTGCAGCCTCCCTGCAAGCTGTTTCCAATGCCTCTCTTTTACTGAACAACTAAGGCATGCACCTTAGGAATGGGAACTACCAGGGGATTAAGTACCGACAGTAGTGTTTGCCACGAGTTTGTCAAGTTCATTGCATGTCGATATCTGTACTGTGTTTGGACGGATGTCAATAAAGAACCTTTTTGTTTTTATAAACGTTCCTGGCACCCATTTTCTTTCCATCTTTTGATCCACGCCCAGCCTGTAGCTACCCGACACCTTGTGAAGGCCCTGAGAGACTGAGGAATAACATTGTATATAGTCCATCGGATGTGACCTCCTTTAGAGCTGGATAAGGAGGGTTACACAGTATGGAAACCAGAAGTCCCTGGTTTCCATACACATTATGTTCATTTCCATTGGCCACCAGGTTACCAATATACCAATACACTTACCGGTAAATGTGGCAACTTTGCGGCTTCCTGTTGGCACGCAGAACTAGGGAGAGTTGAACCTCTCATTTCTTTGCCCTAGAGGGGACTGAAATGCGCTACTTTCCCTGGTACAGGTAAGAATACCGGGAACTGGGGAGTTCCAGGGGCTGAACATAGCCTTTCATCTCCCGGGACTCCCTGGTTCCCGTCCTGTAATAAACAAAAGTGGGGGTTAAAAAGAAAGAGTAGAGGGGAACTGCCGCTTTCAGGGGGCACCATTCAATATGCAGTGAAGCCATCTTCCCCTCTATCATTCGTTTCATTTAAACGAAGGGAGGTTCATTTTTCCCCAGCAAGTTGAAGAGAACTTCATAGCATAAGGCCAATATCTCTAGTGGTTTGGTGATTTCCATAAGATACCTTCTGACTCTGTAAGACAGAGGTGCACAACGTTTTTGACCTGCGCCTCCCTGCCTTGTAGCTCCAGCGATCGCGCCCCCCCCCCCTCTCCATGACCCGTTGTCAAATAACGCTGCAGGTCACGTGACATCCCGTGACCCACAGCGTCATTTGATGACGCGTCGCCGAAGACCCGGCTGGCAGCATGTACGGTATGTTACAGAGGCCTCCCCCGGCATTTAATTTAAATACCTTGGGGAAGGGAGCAGGGCCTCAGTAACCACCGCGCCCTCCCCTAGAAAATCTTGCGCCCCCCAGTTTGCGCACCCCTGCCGTAAGACACCTTTATGGTCTGTTCAAGTGAATGGTTTGTAAAGTGTCTTCTGGAGCCAAATGGTCCTGTGGCAGAGCATCACTTAGTAAATATGCCCTTTTCAGCGCTAGAGACGACTGGATTGCAAATGAAATCCAACTCTTCTGGCATATAATGGTACCACTAAAAATATGCCACAGAAAGTGCCTCCCATCCAGAGAGACCTGCCACACGCTTGTGTTTCTCCCGCAACTGAGAAGGAAATTGTTGTCAGATGTGGTCTTTCTTAGAATTCCGTGCTGTGTATTCAGCTGACTGCTGCATCACAACGTCACAAGGACACAACGTCACAAGGACACAACGACAAAAGCTTCTCATCCAACCAATAAAACAAAATCATTACTGCATACCATTCATCTTAATACCTACAACCATATGGTCACATGAAGGACAAAAGGCCATCTACAGTAGTCGCCAATCAAAGCTTTTATCAATTAAAGTGTACTTATAAAAATATAAACCAGTAGTTCCTTTTGTACTCTTCTGTAATTTTATGTTATAAAATAACAAAATACTAACTGTTTCATCTTCTAAGGCAACAGTTAATAACCTTATTTTGTTAAGTATATATTCTTTATTCATTTCCACTTTGGTTTAATTAATTGCAGTTTAACTGTACAAAAGCTTTGAGTGTGAATATCTTGTTCCTTTTCTCTTTGTTGTGGTTCTCCCTCTCCCATTGTATCCACAGAATAAAAACCACTTTGTACTGTATTATCAGATAAGGTGGGTATTAGGAACTGCTTAAAAATTGAGTATTTTTTTAATTAAAAACTTCAGTATCAACATGCATTACCTCTGTGACTTGTTTCTTTCCCCACTTTCTCTTGCTCGCTCTTCCCCTCCCCTCTCTTTTCCCCATTTTTTCCCCTCCCTCCCCCACTCCCCACTCTTTCCCCTTCATTCCCCCTCCTCTCCATCTCTCTACCCGCATCACTTTCATTTAATACCTTATGATGTCACCAATTCTTCCTGCCTCTCTCTTCTCCGGCATTCTTGCTTTCTCCTCACGTGTCAACAGACTTACCTTCTTTATTTGTCTGCTTTCTGTCTAAACTTTAAAGCTATCTAAGGCCCGGGCCATAGAGGGGTGGGGAGAGCGGAGGCGCACTAACGCTGAGGCTCGCCTGCTTAAGTCAGCGCGATTCCACGGACTTGCAGGCGAGCCAGCGTGCGCGAAGGGAGCCGGGGGGAGGTGGTTGGAGGCGGGGCAGTGACGTCGCTGGGTTAATCGCCAGCGACGCACTGACGTCAATGTCACGGGGCCGACGTCACGGCGCCGTGACGTTGACGCTGCTTCAGGTTGATTGGATGTTTTCAGCCGACAGCGCGCTGAAGAACAGCTTGGCGCTCGGCTGAAAACTCCAAAGCCTCCGCACGCCTACGGACGCTCGCGTGAGCCCCCTCTCAAGGCATCCTCATTGAGGATGCAGGGGCTGAGCGCTGAGCGTCCGCACGCCTCAGCGCTGCTTGTCCATCTATGGACTCGGCCTAACTCTGCCTATCTGCCACCAGGCAATGTGCATTATGACATCACATGACAGAGGCATAGCCTACCAGGTAAAACACCCAGTGGTTTTATATATACTAAATTGCCAATTCTTGGAGTCAAGGAGGAATTTATTTTTCCCCTTAAGAGATATCATTGGATGATATGACACTGGGGTTTTTTGTTTGCCTTCCTCTGGATCAATAAGTAAGTATAGATATAGGATAAAAGTATCTGTTGTCTAAATTTAGCATAAGTTGAACTTGATGGACCTACGTCTTTTTTCAACCTCATCTACTATGTAACTATGTAAATGCCTCCCTCTACGCAGCATTACTGAAAAAACTATTACAGAGTCAAAATAGTTAACAAAACAGTCAAATGATATATTTGGCTAATGTCACAGGTTAGTGGGCTGTACAATCATACCTCTTTAATGCCTCCTGAGCCTGCAACGCAATGCTTTGGAGTGTTTAATACAAAGTTTACTCATTCATGTCCTTTTATCCCTTACAGCTGGATGTGCCTGTAATGAATCCACAGGTTTCAGGTATGTGTAGGCTGCCACCTAGTGAGACAATGGCTCTATAAATCATGCACTATTCATAAATGCAATGGAAACTTCTCTGAGAGGTTTATCTGGGGGTGTTCTCATGCTGAGATTGTCACCAACAGTGTGCCCCAAAAGAGCATCCATATACTTAGCACGTACAATGCTACCTTAGAAATGTTGCTCTTGGCATGGTGGCAGCGCAGCCCTTCCAGTATGGGAGACAACCAGCACCCAACTTTATCCAATTGTTGCCACTATCATTCATTCATCAAATAAGGTAAGCAAAAGCACTATTGACCAAAATATTGTGAGGTCATTTCTGCTCATCTTTGACATCACAAAGATGGTTACTTAAATACTGCTGCAATATACCAGAGTTAGTATAACCAGTATGTATTTCGGCTTTTGTTCAACTTGAGTTTCTGATTAAAAAAAAAAAAAAAAAAGTAACTATTTTTTCGTGTTCCGTATTTTAATTCAACACCTCAGTGATATCGCCACGGTAAGTGACTTCAAACGTCTTCCATACATAAAAACTACGTTTCCAGTTAGTACATAGATGTTACATCCTAAAGGTAGCGGGAGAATGGCTAAGGGAGTGAAAATGTGCTTATTCAACCATTTTGTCTAGTGAAATATCATGGTTTCAAAATAAATCTGAGATCACACTATAGTATACAGCGCTATACTTCACTATAGCTATAATTTAATCTGTGTAGAGCCCTAAAAGGTATCAGAGCCTACAACGAACCTACATTTATCCAGGACGAGTCAAGCAACCTGGCATTAGCCAAGCTTGTTATTTACAATCCCAGGAAGCAGCGTTTGGCTGGAGAGGCTTCCTTTGCCTGCGAGGCTCTGTTCCAGGCACTTGAGTGCTCCCGTATCCGAGCAGAGTTCGCCCATACTGTGGTCACTGGGCAGGTACCAGCATTCACCTCCCAGTGGGCCTTAAGTGGGGGGCTGTGCACAACCTCCCTCCCATCTGGTTCCCATTGAATTACACCTCCTCTTATAGTGCACTAGTTTATTATGTTGCAGTTGCACTGGCATCTGGTTTATTTTATTTTAGTTTGGAGTCTTTTCTGTTCTGCTTGGTCTTAATGACAATTCAGATGCTCATGTCAAAGGCTTGAAAATAGGCTACTAGGACTTTGAGCTTTGAAAGAAATCTGATTGAGAAAAGAAGTAGGGGGAAGGTTCACAAAGAGAACTTGCTCCTCTCCCTGTGCCGTTTGGAATCATGCAGCTAAAGTCCCCCACAGCCTGCAAGAACAGACCCATGACAAGCTGGAAGAGAAACGTCATTGTCACTGCATGCTGGGGGGCTTGAACGCTGATTAATCTTTTCAAGCTCGAGCCCACAGGCTGAAGACGCATGAAGGTGAAAACATTCATCCAAATAGCACCTGCGGCACCTGTTGTATGATTGAACATGTCTGTAATAGCTGTCAAACGCAGGCTGACCTGCAACAAAACAACCTATTAAAATCACAAGTGTGCTTTCACCAAAACGGCACGGCGCAATGATTTCAATGGTGCTCTAATGAGGGAGGAGATATAAAGCAATTGTAAGAAAATTCTCATAGTCATCTTAAATGACCTCCAGAAACATTTCTACTCCAAGTTCATACTAAACAATTTAGGCACTTATTTAATAGGAACCAAAAGGGTACATCGCACAGCGATTGGGCAAAAACCACAGACTGGCCATCTTGGGTTTAAGCCTCTTAATTAGGGAAAAATGATGTGTATATACATTTAATTCCTCAGTAAGCAGCGTTGGCAATGTCAGATAGTGCAACAGTTTAAAGCTGCAGTTCAAGCTGTCGTTTAAAAAAAAACCGGCATTCAATATGCTCATCAATACAATCTATACACTGATTAGCTAAATTGCTGATTCATCCGATCTCCTGTAATCGATCGCTGAATATTCTGCTGGGGGTTCACTAAATGCATCTCGGGGCCTGTTCTGCAGCAATGGCAGCCAACATTCTGTGAGGAAGATCATGTGACCAAACAGGCTCTAGATCCAATTGGTTCACTGCTAGAGAGGGCAGGGCTCAAAAAGGTGACGCTATTTCAGAAGGGGAAGAGGATGTGACTTTGTAAATGACTGCTATAGGAACAAAAATGCTTGTTACATTAGAATACATTAAAAATGTCTTTTAAAATTTTTTTTTATTTTTTTTACATGCTACAAGTATTTTCTCATAGTACAGAACTGATTTTTTTTTTTTTTTAAACACACATATGATATTGCTGGAACTGCAGCTTTAATACAGAAGAAAAAGTCAGAGCCAATGCACGTTTTGAATGTTATGATCTCAGGCTAGCCTGGGTAGAAACTTTTCAGGAACTGGTTACTTGTGTTATAATGGCCTGGTCAGGCAGCCTATGGTTGATCTAGAGTAAGGTTTTTGCTACTTGGCATTGGTGCAGGGCCATCTTGATACCTGCTTCCGACCCCGCCATGGCCTCAGCAAGACCACTTTTACAGTTCTGTTATCTCCCGTTTCCCAACAGCTTGATGGTTACAGTCAGGACTTCAAATGGGAAACTCTGACGTTTACACGCTCCAAGGTAAACTAAGGAGCCAGAGTCCCCGCCTACCAGTGCTTTTATGTCATCCACTGGACGTCAAAAGAGCCGGCATACTATAGTCTCTTATGACGTTCCGTGATCTTCATGCCCTGTTGCTCATTTCTTGGGGCGATTGGGACTGTCGCTCTCTAAAAGCTGTGTCATGATCACATAACTTCCAAAATCCTTAGGGGGAAAAAATTGCATACCACACTCGACACACACCTGCCGCCACTCACACACCCGCCACACACCTGCTGCCTCCCACCCCTACGCACCGACATCACTGACCCGCCGCCTCACACGCTAGCAGGACCCCCACTCACAGACAGCACTCACAACCCACGCGCCACCCGCCGCCTCACATTTTTACATCTGTTATGTCACCCACATATATATTGTACTGTGGTGTGTTTACAATAAAACATTTTTAAACAACAACATCGTATTACATTTTACTCCATCTTTCTTTTCAACATTATTATCCAACCTTTACAACAAATAGTCACCTATTGTTCCACGATTTATAAATAATACTACCTGTTACGCATTTACATCCCGGGCAACGCCGGGTATATCAGCTAGTTTCTCATAAAAGTTGCCCCCATCCCAATGAAAGACAATGAGTTACTAATATACAAGCAGCATATATATTCTCACTGCGGGAACCCAACACTGCCTGCTGTGCCTTCTATCTTCTGAAATGCTTCAGATTGTGCAACAATACATTAGAGATACATCTTTTCTTATACTATATTAGTGAAAGCACTGTATGCCTGCCTGCCTGCCTGGATGTCCGGTGTCCCTAGGGGAAATCTCATTGGTCCCTTGGGCCGCCCGCCCCCGCACACCTCTCATTGGCCTGAGGCGGAGTGACGGGCCACACACACACAAACACACACACACACACAACACAGCAGCTCTAAACACACACACACACACAACACAGCAGCTCTATACACACACACACACACACACACACAACACAGCAGCTCTATACACACACACACACACAACACAGCAGCTCTATACACACACACACACACACACACACACAACACAGAAGCTCTATACACACACACACACAACACAGCAGCTCTATACACACACACACACACACACACACACACACAACACAGCAGCTCTATACACACACACACACACACACACACACACACACACACACACACACACACACACACAACACAGCAGCTCTATACACACACACACAACACAGAAGCTCTATACACACACACACACACACACAACACAGCAGCTCTATACACACACACACACACACACACAACACAGCAGCTCTATACACACACACACACACACACACAACACAGCAGCTCTATACACACACACACACACACAACACAGCAGCTCTATACACACACACACACACACACAACACAGCAGCTCTATACACACACACACACACACACACACACACAACACAGCAGCTCTATACACACACACACACACACACAACACAGAAGCTCTATACACACACACACACACACACACAACACAGCAGCTCTATACACACACACACACAACACAGCAGCTCTATACACACACACACACCCCCTCTGTCCGCCCCCCCCCCCCCCATCACGTGCGCCGCCCTGCACTGGCTCCGGATGGGAAGCGCGGCCCTCCTACCCCAGCCGCTCCCTTACCTCCCCGGCGCTACCACCCGCTCAGGTAAGTCACTGTGCGTCCCGCCTCAGCCTCAGGCCCACTGCACGTCCCGCCTCAGCCTCAGGCCCACTGCGCGTCCCGCCTCAGCCTCAGGCCCACTGCGCGTCCCGCCTCAGCCCCACTGCGCGTCCCGCCTCAGCCTCAGGCCCACTGCGTGTCCCGCCTCAGCCTCAGGCCCACTGCGCATGCCGCCTCAGCCTCAGGCCCACACAGAGCGCTTCCTACCGCCGCTCAGCCGGACGCCACATCGAGCGGGCGCCGGGGGGGGGGGGGTAGCGCGGGTCTCAGGCCCACACAGGGCGCTTCCTGCCGCCGCCTGCACGCCTCACTCAGCAGGACGGCACATCGGGGGACCAAGCGGGCGCCGGGGGGGGGAGGGAGCGCGAGTCACGGGGAACGGGGGGGGGGCAAGCCGCGAGTCACAGGTCACGGGGGGGGGGGAGTCACGGGGAACGGGGGGGGGGCCACCAGCCGAACCAGCAGGGGGACGGACGCACGGAGGAGGGGGGGGAAATGCCCATACATAAATTATGACAATACATATGCCCACTGCTCTCCACCCCCCCCACTCCCCTTTCCCCTGTCCCCCGCTCCCCTTTCCCCCCCCCTCCCCTTTCCCCCCCCGCTCCCCTTTCCCCCCGCTCCACTTTCCCCCCCCCCGCTCCCCTTTCCCCCCCCCCGCTCCCCTTTCCCCCCCCCCGCTCCCCTTTCCCCCCCCGCTCCCCTTTCCCCCCCCGCTCCCCTTTCCCCCCCCCGCTCCCCTTTCCCCCCGCTCCCCTTTCCCCCCCCCGCTCCCCTTTCCCCCCGCTCCCCTTTCTCCCCCCCCACTCCCCTTTCTCCCCCCGCCGCTCCCCTTTCTCCCCCCCCCGCTCCCCTTTCTCCCCCCCCCCGCTCCCCTTTCTCCCCCCCCCGCTCCCCTTTCTCCCCCCCCGCTCCCCTTTCTCCCCCCCCGCTCCCCTTTCTCCCCCCCCGCTCCCCTTTCTCCCCCCCGCTCCCCTTTCTCCCCCCCCCCAAACCTTTACAACAAATACTCACCTATTGTTCCACGATTTATAAATAATACTACCTATTACGCATTTACATCCCGTGCAACGCCGGGTCTCTCAGCTAGTCTTTACTAATAAAAAGTCTATGGCACAGTCAGCACAACTTCTGTGGCGTACAATTAGCAAAAGTTCTACAAGGAGAGGTGCAACGGGAATAACCAAGGGACCTTTATTCCCTCTGATATAATAACAAATAAGGAGGGGAAGTTCCCAGCAAGATTTAGAAAAATTGTCAGAAAGACATAAGTGAGTCAAAAAAAAAAAAAAAAAAAGTGTATTTACTGATATATCAGATAATGGTATACAAAAAAACTAGTGCAGAAACACATTACACATAAAGAATACAGACAATCGCTTATGAAAGTATATAGAAAACTAAATAAACTGTATATCATAATATACTTGTCCACTGTGAGGATGATGAGGGTCGCACTGAGCAAAAAGTGAATGAAAACAAAGTAGGGGAAAAGAAAAGATTAAAAAAACGGGAGTCAAGTGAGGGAGCAAAAGAGCAATAGGAGTATAAATAAATTATATGAGGGGGGCTGTAAGGAATCGGGGAGCGCGTCCCCCTCAGCGCACTCCCTCCTTACCTGCTGCCTCACGCAACCCTGCTGTCCTTACAGCGCACGCTCACGCAGGAGCTTTATGGACATCGCGGAGTCTGTCTCCGCCCCCCAGTTACGGCGCACGTCAGCATCATGTGGCGCGTGTGCACTGCTCCCCAGCTGCGCGTCAACAACCCTCATCACACCCACCTGCCTCCTGCATCACTCCACCTATCTGTACCTCCGCTGAGGCCGCACCTCTACTCCTCCCCTCTCTCCCATTGGTCCTGCTCTCCCATATATGCTCAGCTGTGCCACTTGCACTTTGGCTGAGCATAGTTCCTGGTAGCGCTTGTTCTCCCACTTCCTGGTTCCTAGCCTAGCCTTGTCTCCCGTTGCCTTGTTCTTACAGATTGATCTCCTGTTTACCGACCCGGCTTGACCCTTGGACTCCGCACTTCCGGCTTACCGACCCCTGCTTTCCTCTGACCTTCTGCATCTCTCCAATCCTGACCACGGCTTACGGACTTCTACGTTTCTACTGGCTCCAACTCCTGACCACGGCTATTGGACTGCGACCATTCTACCGGCTCCTACCTCTGACCTCGGCAAGTATCAAGACTACTCAAACCTCTCCATCCCGACCCGACTGCCTGACCATCCACTCTCCAGACGTGCCCCCGTGGCTGTGGGTGGCATTTATACCCATTCCCACCTTGTTTGTGGTGAGCACTGCGTTACAGGGGCAAGGTTTCAGGGGATGAGCCCCATCTTCAGGCCCATTCCCACAAGTCAAGTGCCAGTGATACTTCCCTTTTCTCTTGAAACAAAGGCTCCCAACAGAGATGCCGTCAAAATAAGGGTATAACGGATCACGTCCGTGCGCTTTAACGAAGCCCCTTGCTCAAATCAGTCACAGTGGGAAAAAGTGGACGCCTGCCCATGAAGACCTACGTCCTCCATCTTAAAGGGTATGCTTAGCCGAAGACATCATCTTCACCTGTGCTGGAAGACTCCTCACTGCCCATTCACTTGAATGGACTGTAAAGGATCATATTAACTAAAGCGTGTTACTCCATAAGACGCCTTAAATCACCTGAATGTGCCGTAAAGGGTGATACTTCCTAAGCAGTGCTGGGCGGTGTCTTGTGAAGTAGCACTGCTGAATAAATATGGCCCATGAATCGTCTAACTCCGCTATTGTACTGAGCATGTTAAAAGGCTGCCTTGCCAGTGGTAGATTCCCATTAGGCCCAATAAAACCTGGCATCAATATTTGGGGCGGCAAATTTCCCTCTTTTTTCCCCAATATACAGAGGCCCCGCTCTCTTTCCCACTGATTGCTGTGGAAGAGTGTGGGGCCCCTGTAACTTTCTTACCTTCTCCTCCATGGTGTCCTCCTTCAGCATCAAAAGACTCTGCGACGTCACATGGCGTCACGTTGGCACAGCAACGTGACGTTACACAGTGTCTCGTTGCCATGGAAACGTGACGTCATGATCATGCCGTGTGACATCACGTTGTCTTGCCAACGTGACGTCACAGCGTCATTTGACGCTGAAGGAGGAGGAGGGCGGCACGAAGGAGAAGGGCGGCACCAAGTGCCTAAGGGTGGCAGTTTTCTAAATCCGCCACTGTGCCTCGTATAGGAACCTATTATAAGAGCAATGCAGCCTGTGAATATATGTGAGACACATGTATTCCAGTCTGCATCATTTGAAACCATTTCCCTTCCTAAGTTAAGTAGGAGTTTGAAGGTCAATCTAGGTCAGTGGAGTGTGGAATCTTAGCTACAAGTTGAACAAGATGCTGCAGGCTCCATGCACAGAAGTAACCCTGCACAAATTACTTTGGGATTTATTTACTAAAGTCTCCTGGCTACAAAAATGGGGCGAAACCAGTGCAAAAGTTTTTGCACCAGATTTATCAAAGAAAAATCTCAATTGCTGGTGCTGTTAACAGACACCATAAATGCCATTGTGATGTATGCTATAAACATACAGACCAATTATCCCTGTTTATGAGTTAGACTCCTTGATTTGTAGCAGGAAAATATTATTTTTCTGATCTTATCTAAATAAATAATAATCCTTTATCCAAATACAAATGAATGGACGTTTTTTTTTTGTTGCAATCTCTCACATTTTTATTCCAAATCTCCCTAAAATAAGTTTTCAAGTGTTGTCCAGCATATAAAGTGTATACATTACACTGTCTGAAAGTTTCTATGCACATAAGTGCCCTGACTTCCGTGCAATAGAAGGAAAAAATATATACATATAATAATTAGTGGGATTGGTGGGAACGTACTGTTAATATTGTGGCCCCTGAGCCTGTTGTGCTTTTTTTTTTTCAAACAAATATTTTTTCCCCGGTGTTACAAAACATGATTTTCTCTTGTATCTGAGGTTATCCTGCTAACCTTTAAACTGCACTGGGCTCTGGAGAGAGCTCCATTTTAACCTCCCATACACCTAATATTTCAAATGCTTATATCTTTTGAACAAATTGGATTGTAAAGATAAAAGGCATTAGCAAGAAGAAATCTTTTAAAGTATAAACATTTTTTTAAATGCGGTGATCAGCACGCACTGCTGCTTGAATGTGTTATGATGCAATTATTCTGTGTATCATCGCATTACAAAATAAAAATAGGATAGTCTTATATTTCTTTTGCCCTCATACATTAATCTGGTGAAATGATAGTAACACCCCTTATCCTGTGTAGAATATATTTATTTTATGCATATACACTTATGTCATCTAGCAGTGTAGCACAATATCACTTACCAGAACACCTTCCTGCAGTCTCTCTACGTTCTTCCTACATACCTCTTAGAATGTAAGCTCTTCGGGGCAGGCACTCCTTTTTCCTAAATGTTACTGTCATGTCGGAAGAGCATATTCTCATTAAGTGTTATATTATTATGTCACGTGTATTGTATAGCGCTATGCACATGAATGGCGCTACATAAATAAAGATATACATACATACATATCACTTGAGGCTATCAAGGTAAGGGGACGTGTTAATTAGCACCAAGTAATTTACGCGGTGTTACGATGAACACTTTTCTTTAGCGAAGAGAGAAACCCAATATATTTAACTCCTTCGTTGCCGGAGAGAATTGGAATTGCACTGCAGGGTCTCTCTAACAGTGAAGATTTTTAAACTAGAGCATAAACCAGTGCCCAATGCCCAGACCTGATAAATACACATCAGACAAAAACAGAGCCCCTTACTGCACAGATATCACGAATGGAAATGTAAAAAAAAAATTGCCCTTACAAATGAAACATACGAGAGGCTCCATATCATATTGTACCCATCGTAATAATGTGTGGCTTAGTGGTGCATATCATAGGGACTGAGTGGTGCATACTGTATCATAGGGACTGAGTGGTGCATATCATAGGAACAGAGAGGAAACATTATAATGAAAAGGTCTTGTTTAATCTTCCCCCTAAAAACACACAGTAATCGAGCCTCTATCAGTCACCCACTCATGTGTCTCCTCTTACCTCGCTGTGTGATAGCCCCGATCTGTTCTGCAGCTGACAGGTAGCTGGGTGAAACACTCCCTTGGAACCACCAGAGGGCGGCAGAGCTCCTCCCATCTCTCGCCTCCGCAGTGGCCACCGCATGGTACGCTGGGAGATGCAGTTTTTTACTCGCCTCAGATACTGCAGCCGCAGGCGCTTCACAAACTACATCTCCCATGAGCGCCGGGGCAGTGGTAGAGAGCAGGGTAGTTTTGGGGACTGTAGCCTCTGCCATGGCAACGATCTGCGCCCCCACATGTCCTTGCAGAGATGAAATGCAGCGTTTCTTATGTGTAACTCGTTCACTGGTGGGCAGTATTGCAACAAGAGTAATACTTAGATATGCTAATCTGCCCTTGTTCTACTCATGAGCATGGAGACAGTGAAGATGTGTTTGTCATTATGCTTGCTGTTGTATTGCTGTATGAGTGGTGGGTGTCAGTGTGGAGCACTGTGTATAGATAATTACAATTTGCACACTTAATTACAATGCAAACCTGTCAGCACCTAAAAGCTCCAAGCAGGCACATTAAATAGATGCATTAACCCCTTGTGTGGTAGAGTGGCCTGCAGCATAGGCACCATAATAATAATAATATGTTCTTGTATAGCGCTGCTAGTTTTACGTGACTTGCCCAAGGTCACAAGGAGCCAACACCGGAATTGAACCAGGTTCCCCTGCCTTGAATTCAGTGCCAATGTCAGTGTCATTACTCACTGAGCCACTCCTGCCAAGGGAACTGTTTAGGCTACGCTTATAGTGATGGTGATGTGACGGTGACGGGGACGCGACGGTGACGGCAACGTCAGGCTACGGTCCCTGGAAAAATCAAATTGAGATGACTTCCAGCGATCGCGACCAAGCCGTTGCACTGCGCTTACTATAAGCGCACGCGACGGCAGCAATGCATTTGTTTTGACGCAACATCGCTGTTGCCGGCACTATAAGCGCAGCCTTAGGAAGAATGTAGTACAATGATCCCATTCACTTGCCAAGTGATTACAACACATTGCAGAGATTTATATACTCTCTAGTGCAGTAATGATCATAACTCATATGCACTGGCCTTGGCCCCCTGCAGACGCACTTACCAGAACACCCTCCTACTGTCTCTGTATGTTCTCCCCACTTACCACTTAGATTGTAAGCTCTTCGGGGCAGTGACTCATTTTCCCATTGTATTATGTGTGAAGGGCTTATTCCCATTGTGTTATAATATTATATCACGTGTATTATAAAGCGCTATGTACCTTGATGGCACTATGTAAATAAAGATATACATGTCTGTACATAACTTAAAGGTTCATTTGGCAGAGAAGAGATTTTGCACACTAAGGGCCTTATTCTATATAGGTCGGGCTGTTTTAGTCCAAAAAGTCCTATAGACTTCCATGGGGATTTCAGTCGAAAACTCCCCAGATGGCAGCTTTGGTATATATAGAAGGCCCTAAGGGGGGTATTTACGAAGCTTGTGTAACAGGTGTTCCCCCACCCTCTGGGAGATTTCACTGTTACCTGGTGATGTTGTGCTGTACCTGTGATGCTTACAGGATACTGAGAATAGTAATCGCCATTTAGGTGCCATAATCCCAAAGGCACACTCCACACAGCGTCCTGCTCTGGAAAGTCTGCAATTAAATATTTCTTTGTCTTTCGTCAATCTTTGACGACTGTACAGCTTCATGAGGTATGTGAGCAACGAATAGGCCTCATCCGCTAACAGTACAGGCATACCCCGCTTTAAGTACACTCACTTTAAGTACACTCGCGAGTAAGTACATATCGCCCAATAGGCAAACGGCAGCTCACGCATGCGCCTGTCATCACATCCTGAACAGCAATACCGGCTCCCTACCTGTACCGAAGCTGTACGCAAGCGGGGAGACTATAGAGCCTGTTACACATGCGTTATTTACATCAGTTATGCACGTATATGACGATTGCAGTACAGTACATGCATCGATAAGTGGGGAAAAGGTAGTGCTTCACTTTAAGTACATTTTCGCTTTACATACATGCTCCGGTCCCATTGCGTACGTTAATGCGGGGTATGCCTGTACATGAGTTAGCTTTTGGCTTGTTCTACTCGAAAGCTAGCTTTTATCCACAGGCAACAATAATTTATTTTCTTCTATACGTTTGTAACGGTGCTTCCGCGCCCCCCCCTCCCCCGCCCCCCCCCAGATAGGGGCCATTAAAGGGTGTATGTGGTACATACCTGCTGGTAACAAGAGGGCCGAGTGATGACTTGGGGACACAGGAACAGGCTTCTGGGTTCATACCCCACATAATACTTAGCAGTGCAGCGCCTCCATCTGCCGTAGGCTCCAGGGAAATGGAGATGATCTCCCTCGGTAGAACTGTACTCTCCCCCCAATTAGATCACACACCAGGCAGGAAGTATATTGCAAACATGAACGGTTTATTACTACACTTCTGCAGTAACAGGTACTCAGCAGTCTTCTGCCGGATACAGTCAGTCAGTACTCACTGAAGATGGTCCCTGGACCGCCACTACAGGCCAAGGGTACCCGCAGCCGTCCTAGCTCTTCCCCACCTCCCTAGCGGAGGCAGAGGTATAGGTCCACACACACTCCTCCCCGTAGGGAAGAGCACATGGGTAGGCCTCAATCTCAGGCTCTCAATGTGTGACCTGCCTTCCTCAAGGGGAAGGAACAACTCCTAACTTTAGGGCGGTACTGCCTTTAAATACAGCCGGAAGCGTGCACCCTGTCTTGTCCCAGGATTGGACAAGCTAAGACAGGATGTCACTGCCTCCTGCTGTCACTCAAGTGCAGCTCCTTTAAGGGAAAAACCCCATAGCAACTACTGGCAAACCTGTAAATACCAGTGTTTACTGCCAGACCATTGGGTAGAATAGTAGCCAGGGGGTACCCCACTACAAGTTGATAAAGTGATGAGTCTCTAAACAACCTGCCCCTACGTCAATGACAATAAACTTACATATTTTGCATCTGCAACTGCTTGCAAGACAATTGAATGGAAATATTTGTAATTGAAATACATGGTGCCAGCATTTTTGGGGTGCTTTATGCGAACATGTTTTCCATCTATACAGCCAACGCAATTTTAACAATTCCATTTGCTGTAGAATTCACTAGCCAGATTACGCAAAATTTGCACACTAGAAAATGTCATGTGATCAGCCTGGAAGGCATTGTAAATAGAATTGCATGTCTCATGAGCGATGTTTTCCACTGTACGTTTCCCCATCTTAAATGAAAATGCCAAGCCCCAATACGCTGTTCCAGTCGAAAGAAATCTGTAATGAAAAAAAAAAGAAGTATATTAAGGAATTGCTTGATCGATATCTACACCACTCTTTAGGTTTATTGTAGGTTTTTTGCCAAGTACAAAACACTCAGCAAGTTTGCCAACACCAAAAAGCATGCATTCAATGCCAGGGAACTGCCTCAGAGGGAAAAGGAGGAGACTAGAGCCGCTGTAACATACAGTGCTGGGGATGTCCGTGCGAAATCTGTCATCCCCTCCCCGCTGTCTGCCCTGACACCCACCCCCCCTCTCCCTTCATTCCCTGATCCCCCCCTTAAATATCTTATTTTATTAATAGATATTAAGTTCACAATAACAGTAATACAACTAACCTCAAACATCCTAGACGAAGCGCCCTTGCTGCGTGAAACGCGGAGGGAGGACTTGGTATAAATAACCTGTTCACATTTGTGCAATTAATAAAAAGCCTTTTTCTACTTGGGTTCGTCTTTGCTGATTGCCGGTTCATCTGCAGTGGCTTCGGATACTTTTTCTCCAATTTTGTAACCTTAAAGTAAGCATGGGTCTTTCTTCTGCATGAATTATGCAACAAAAATGAGCCGGAACAGGGATTATCTTGTCCTTTATCCACCCCAAAATATAATCAAATGTAGCTTTTGTCATTGTCATGTACTCAAAAAATGTTATGTCATGTTTACGAAGTTCATGGTACAAGGTAGCAAATTCACCAAGTGTGTGACTGGTGATGAATTTCATAGATGTTTCTTTCTCGCCCATCAAGTAATGTTGTTTTTAAATAGGTATTCTCTGAAAGTAACAGTAAATACTGCTTTTTGGTGAACGCCAAGTTTGTTTTCGGTGAACCGGATGGATGCGGATGTGATGTCACGGCCACGCCTCCCCGTCGCGCGCGTCATCGGATTCCCACAGGCTGCGGATCGCTCTAGAGGCAGGCACGCCCGACGCCACGCGCTCCTACTGTGTTCAAGCCCTAACAGAACAAAAATTGGTGAATCTTTCTAAAATAGGGCCTTTCTAAAATAGATAGAACGGCGTGCTAATAAGATGAATATAGTGGTTCTATGTACCCTTTAGCACTGTTGAGCACCTGTTTTTCACTTGCCCTCTGTTGTAGTATTTAGCCCAGGGGTGGCCAACAACAGGTCAGGTATCAGGCTATCCCTGCTTCAGCACACGTGGCTCAGTCTAAGGCCACGGGCAAGGTCAGCGCCTGCTGACCCGCGCTGACGCTCGACAGTGAGCCCCTGCAGCCGCAATGAGAGCAGCTTTAGCTGGGGCTCGCGCACGCTTTCGCATGCGTGCGGAAGCGTGCTGACTTTCACCCGACAGTGACATTTTAGATTGAGCGCGGAGTCCGCTCACGTGACCTCCAAAGCAACCAATGAGGAGAGGTGAGTGGAGCAGGGGGAGAGATGTGGACGGGAGCGGGGTGAGTTGTTGCGTGGGGGGAGGGAGGGGGAAAGAAGAAGTGTCCCAAGGGGACGGGGGAGAGACTGTCTGTCAGCGGGGTGGGTGAGTTTATGCTCGGGGGGGTTGGGGGAGAAGTACCGCCTCCCGCCCGCCTCGCAAGCGCGCTCACTGACTCGCCGCCCAGGCAAAAGCTCCTGCTTGCGCTGGCCAGGCATAGCGTGAGCGCGCCTCAGCATGAGGCAGGAGTATGGACACGGCCTTAGGCTGCGGCCCCGCTAGCGCTGACCGCGCTCATGCTTGAGGGGTGATGTCACCAGCTCTCCAAGCATGAGCGCCGGGTGTCCTGGCTATTTTGTAAGTGTGCGCAGGGGGGGGGAGGGGCTTGTTGTGCGAGCTTTAAACTCTCTTTTTTTGGTCTCCCCAAGCGCCAAGCTTGGGAGAGCGTGCGTGCCCGCGCACCGCGTGAGCGGGACAATTTAAATTTCAGGAACTAAACTCAGCAAGCTCCGCGCACTCCGCTAGCGTGGACGCAGCCTAAGAGACTGCATCACCTGTGCTGAGACAGGGATATCCTGAGAACCTGACCTGTTGTTGGCCCTTGAGGACTGGAGTTGTCCACCCCTGGTGTAGCCTCACACTGACCCCCTCCCCAGACACACTATGAACCCCCCTATCAACCCCCTCCCATAGATTACATAACAAGGGCTTCTATTTACTGCATTGTGTCGAATCTGTTTCTCCAATATAAATGTTTTTTTTATTTATTTTTTATGCCTGCTACATATGCTTTTATAATGTAATGAATATGTAACTACGCTATAACAATAGAATACCAATTACTGCGTGTTCGTGGTATTTATATTAGGCCGGTTTTATTTTCTCTCCATTGTGAGGAAAGTGCGGCTTCCGATCCCTGCTGCTGCCTCACGTGTGAGTGTCATGGCGGCGCCCAGCTCTCTTCTGACCCCCGGTATGGGGGTCGCCTCCTCCCCGCCGGGACCCTCCGTTTCCCCCGTGGATGGGACCCTGCAGTACAGCCTAATCCTGGAGCACCTGGTCGGGGAGCGGAGGCGGCCGCGGGATGTGATACCTGGAGGTCTGGGCGGGATGCCGACCCCGCTGAAAACGGAGGAGCATAAGATGATGGAACGAGTGATGGAGAGCTGCGGGTTCAAGGCGGTCCTGGCCTGTGTGGGGGGTGAGCATGATGCAGGGGGCAGGTCTGATATAGGGATGGAGGGGCAGGTCTGATTGGGAGGCCAGTGATATGAGGAGCCCCATATCTTCTTCCCCAGTAAAAAAAGAACAATCGCAACACCAACCTTTCCATACATGATGGCGTTTGTGACTGAATTGCCGACACCTTATGCCCCCTTTCATATAGCATGCTAACTCATCTCATGTGACCCTTCGTCAGAAATGTATGGGGTGTCAATAAAATATGAGGTCTTGAGAGACTTTGTGATCTATTGAGGGAGTCGGCGACATCTCAGTGGCCAGATGAGATCGTAGGTGACCAGTGATATGAGAGGCCACATAAGGAATTAAAGGGGTCACTGATATGAGGGGAGACATTTCTTCAAGCAAAGGAACAATCCTTATTTACGCCTACCATACTATATATCTTGTGGCCCCCCACATCTGATTTGGCAAATCATATCACTGACTCCCAATATCTAATGTTGCCCTTATCACTGATATGGGAAGGGTTGCATGGACTATAGGGGGGTCCGTGATATGTGAGGAGACCCATGAGCTATGGGGGGGGTCATGTGATAGGGCGGGGGTGACATGAGCCATGTGAAATATGGTGGCTCAGTGGTGTAAGGGGCCACATGAGATATGGGGGTCAGGGATATGAGGGGCCTCCATGGATATAGGAATGGGCTGGTGTCATAGCTATTCCTTTGCCCGAGAGAAGATAAAAGCCGTACCATGAGTATTTTAACTTAAGTACATTATTAAATATAAAACAAAATATTCATATAATTACCTAAATCCACGCATGTTTAAATTTAGCATGGATCCAGCAGGTTCTGATTGCTAATGAGTGAATCACACATGGACATGCACCGATCCTGCAGGTAAAATTATGCATACATGATGAGATCTGGCAGTGTTTGTGTGAATTACACATGGATCCGGCCTGTTTGTGAATTATGCATGGATCTGTTGGTATATATGTGTGGAACCATATTAATGGTTTTGAAGCAAAAGGTGGCACTGTGTGCTCATTTGCATGTCATTTCCCAGAATCCCTTGCTGCAGTGGAAGTGCTGTGTGCTGGGTGATAATGGTGAAAGACGGGGTTGCAGACCTGTCTAAGACATGCAAATGAGCACACAGTAATATTTCCATTTGCTATATGCTTTGCTGTGGAGGGTTTTTGTCACTTTTTTTTTACCCACCATAACTTAACTAAGTACGTACGTACGTACGTACCTGTGTGAATTGTGCATGCATCCAGCAGTGTTTGTGTGAAATACACATGGATCTGGCATTTGTGTGAATTAGTGTTTCCAGCAGTGTTTGTGTATAGACCTGCAGGATCGGACAAGGTTTTTAGAATTGGGTATGGATCGGCTAAGACCCGACTCTTACCATACCCTTTGCTTGAACAAGAGGGACAATATTTTTCAGACTGATTACTTTTAAAAGTCACTGTCCTTTTTTAGAAACATAAGATCAGTAATTGTATAAAGTAGGATAATGACTTTTAGACATCTCCTGGAGTCCAAAATTAACACAGTTATTCAACGCAAATAAAAACAACAAATAGAAACAAACAACAGCTAAGGGCCTACTTAGCATCTCCATATGCCTCATATAAATTAGATTGTAGCAGAATCTATTACATTTTCTTGGAAGTACCTGTCCCTGCATGGTTTCCTAGTGTCAATCTCAAGCATTTTTTATTCATAGATTGTATTCCACTACCACTTCTGGAAGCTTGTTACATGCATCTACTAATCTCTCAATGATAACCACTTCCTCACATGTTCCTCTGGGTTTATGACCCTACAGCTTTAAAGTAGAATCCCTAGTCTTGGTGTTTCTTCCTTTAAAATATACTCCCTCTGTTTACCTGCCACACGATTCGCTACTTGTGAAAATGAAGATGATAATTCTTAAGTGAAAGTTCTAGTCCTTCTGTTCTCACATGTAAAGCGATCTTGTGCTGACTCCTCTGTTTCAATCTCCATGGTTCGCCCCTTAGTCCTATAATTATATTTGTGAAAGCTGTGCATGAACCTAGTAAACCAGAGGTGTTATACTATACATTTATAATGTACAACAATTTTTGGTTTCTTCCTTAGGTTTTGTCCTTGGAGGAGCCTTTGGTGTGTTCACAGCTGGCATTGATACCAATGTTGGTTTTGATCCAAAGGATCCAAACCGCACCCCGACAGCAAAGGAAGTCCTGAAAGATATGGGTCAGAGAGGAATGTCCTATGCCAAAAATTTTGCTATCGTGGGTGCTATGTTTTCCTGCACAGAGTGTCTGGTGGAATCGGTAAGTGTGGTATTATGTATACTGGTTTAACAAGGCTGTGGCAGTGCTCAAAAACTGGGGTGCTCAGCTCCAGTCCTCAAGACCCCCCCAACAGGTCAGGTTTTAAGGATAGCACAAGTGGCTCAATTCGTGCCTCAGTCAAAGACAATCACTGATTGAGCCACCTATACTGACACTGGGCTATCCTTAAAACCTGACCTGTTGGGGTTCTTGAGGACCCTGTCCTGAAACGGCTCTATTCTCGTGTGTGTGTGTGTGTGTGTGTGTGTGTGTGTGTTTGTGTAAAAAAAAAATGTAAACTATTTGTAAACATTTCACATTTATGTTTTCATCTTTAATCTGTTATCCCGTCTGTTACTATATACAATTTTTTAACAGAATTGGACTCAAGTTGTTTTCTAGTCCGGGGACCTCCTGCTCCCCAAGATGCTCACCGGTGTCTTTACAGGCTCCCCTTCTTGGGTATATACAATTCTGTGGAAGCCACAATGGATCGTGATTGGCCTGTGGGACCCATAAGATTTGGTGATCATTTTGTTTCCCCAGGAGGGAACAGGAACACTGGTAACGACACTATGATGCATCTTGGAAACCAGGGGTTCCTTGGAGTGGAAAAGAACACGGCTCAGCTCCGGAGGGAGCTCTGGTTCCAATGCTGTTCATTTTTATTTGTATTATAAATCTAACAATCGAGCAGCTGGGATTATTGCTTTGTCACCCAAAAGTAAAAGGGAGAAATACATGTGAGGGAGATAACATATGAGTAGCTCCGTAGCTGATACTATACACCTCTTACATAAAGCTTGGCTCCTTGCAGGTGCACTTACCAGAACACCCTCCTACTGTCTCTGTATGTTCTTCCTACCAACCATTTAGATTGTAAGCTCTTCGGAGCAGGGACTCCTTTTTCTAAGTGTCACTGTTATGTCTGAAGCACTTCTTCCCATTATGTGTTATTTATATGATTACCATCTGTATTACTGCTGTGAAGCGCTATGTACATGAATGGCGCTATATAAATAAAGATATTCATACAAAAAAGTATAATGAGACATCTGATAACCGGGAGAGAGATCCTACCATGATTTAATCACCAAGATATTCCAAAGTACCAAAAGTATTGAATGAATAATGATTTAATACCCTAAAGCTCAGCGCTAAGACCATTAATTATGTGTTTACAATAAGTAAAAAATATTCTACTTATAACTAAGTGAAAGCTGCCATGGGGTCCCTGCCTAACAAATAACTCACAAATTCGTTTACAGACAATATTACAAAAATGCAGTGACCCGGCGCTAACAGTGACAACAATACCCCAGTCCAATGATTAGTCCATTTAGATAGGGAAAGTTCTCTTAATGTTCCAGTTGAAAACGACGTGATGATTCAATTTCTGGCTGTTACTTCAGAACTCCTCCTCTAGTGTAATAAACAAAGGGAGAAAGACCATTGCACAGCCACAAGTATCAACATACGGCTCCAAAAGAGGATTTCTAGGTAATAAACTTACAAAAGTGCTGTGTCAATATTCATTTGAGAGAATCTGTGCTTTAACCAACTTCTTTTCCTGGACTTCACGAATCCCCCGTGCTGTCAATCATACGTCAGCTCACTCTTCTGTTAAATCACAGCCTTAACACTCAAGAGTGATCTCAGTGGGTTCCCAGAAAGGAAATGACAAGGGAAATGATGGTGCAGATTGCTAAAAATGTAATGACAGTAAAAATAATAAAAACAGCCAAAAGCTTACTCACATAAACCGTGCTGTAACAGGACAACTGACAACGTGCCGTCCGCAGCCTGATATGGTAAGGGGTAATGATCCCTGGGTTGATCGCGCTCTCACTACTCTCAATACCAGAAATCCTCGCCTGACTTTGCGCAGCTCACTGACGTCACTCCCCTTTCCTTGTTACCGGATGCTTTTGCAGCTTGGGGTAGTGAGCACTGAGATAGGCGTGCTCTCTTTGTTCAATCTACCGGAGACTGCCGCCTGTCTCCGCGCACCTCAATGACGTCACACGGTGGCGCCCCCTCCCATCTCCCTGCTGCCGGACGCTTCAGTCACAGCTCCTCCCTCTCCAAAAGCGTTTCGTGACTCAAAGTGGTCACTTCATTAGTGGTGAGGGGGAGTTCCTAACTACTGGTGTATAAATACCCTAGAGGGGAATATACGCCCCCCTGGGGATAATTTGCAATTAGTGCAATTAATTGAAAATACAAATGGATATAAAATGCACCCAATTTGAACAGCACGACAATTGCCACTAGGGAAACGAGCCCTGGGATTGAGTGGCAGTTAATCAAACAGGAATAGGTGATGATATTTATATTCCAATTAGTGAAAGGGTCATAACAATAGGATCTTTAATTCACAGATTCACAATTAAATGTGTGTTAGTGGATTTTGATGGAAATTGAAAAATGTGAAAATAAAATGAACATAACGGGGAAAGAGGACACTTAAGTGTGGTCTTTCTCCCTTTGTTATTTACACTACAGGAGGAGTCCTGAAGTAACAGCCAGAAATTGAATCATCACGTCGTTTTCAACTGGAACATTAAGAGAACTTTCCCTATCTAAATGGACTAATCATTGGACTGTGGTATTGTTGTCACTGTTAGGGCCGGGTCACTGCATTTTTGTAATATTACCAAAAGTATTGATTAAAAAACAAAAGACATTCACGGGGGACGTGGGGAAGCGGCGTACGCAGATATGGATATGTTTCCCACCGGTGAGAAGAAGAAAAGCAGAGAGAGAACATTAAGGGAAACATCAGAACCAGAAGTTGTGTCTTCAGGTCACAGCCAAGATCTTGATGTCAGCGACCGTGAAGTGAGAAAGAAGCATTAGAAGCACAGAAATTCTTCCACGGAGAGCTCTGAAGTCGGCTGTTAAGCTGATGCCCAAGAGGGCAGAACTACAAAGAGAAGAAGCTAAAACTCAAAGCTGAGCTGCAGGAGGTCCTGCCGGACAGGGACACCCGGATAAGAGAAGGAGAGACAGAAGTGGAGGGGTTAGAAGGAATCCTTTTCACTCTCTCAAAGAAGAGAAAGTGAGAGGCGGTGTTAGAGGATTTTACAGAACGCGATGGTACGCTGCCTGATGTATCCACCGCAGAACTAAAGGTGCGCTTAAGGGGTTCAGAAAAGATTAAAAGCAAGCTTAGAAGATTATACAATGACAGATGTTGGAGAGGTTCCAGAATTGACTTGTCGCCCAGATGCTGCCAAGGGGAGCAGTGGCGGAGAAGAGGGTGTGTCTGCTTCAGCAATCTGGGACTCCGCAGGAGCTACATTTCTGTGTGAGCCTGATGTAGACAACTCTAATCGCAAGCAAGAAAAGAAAAAGCACAAACGTGACCGGAGCCAGGAGAGAGGTTTTGTATTGTCAACTGAATCAATCTCTGGGGCCACCAGAGAAGGCAAGACGAAAAAAACATGGTGGAGAAACCCAACAAGCAGCTGAGATCAGCAGCGAAAGTGAAATCC
The DNA here is from genome assembly GCF_040206685.1 of Ascaphus truei. Classification (NCBI taxonomy): domain Eukaryota; kingdom Metazoa; phylum Chordata; class Amphibia; order Anura; family Ascaphidae; genus Ascaphus; species Ascaphus truei. The sequence continues at coordinate 65,048,732 of NC_134485.1, forward strand.
CGTCAGTTAAAAGCTTAAAAGCGCAAAGAAAAACAGGAAAAAAAACCACAAGACTTTGCAAGAGAGATCAGACGAGGAGATATCTGCAGACATGATGGAAGAGTCACAACTTGACATGTATGGGTCAAACGAGCCCACTTCACCAGAGACCAGGAAGAAGAAGAAAAATAAATCCCGGAAGCGCAGGAGGTCTGAAGAAGCGAGGGAACTGGACTTATCAGGCCCTGATTGTGACACTCGGAGTGGTGCTGATGAAGTGTCAGTCAGGGCAATCTGAGAGATCTTGTGACTCAACAAGATGCGCAAGGAAAAAGAGAAAGAAACGGGCAGAGGCTGGAGCAGAGGGCCATTCTGAGACTGACCAAACAATCGGTATGGCGGAAGGTTTGGAAAACTGGCAAGTGAACAAGGAAGATGGCAGGCTGGACGCTTCTTTGAAGTGACAGATGACACAGTCTTTTCTAGACCAGGCACTCGACAGAAAAGTGGTCGCAGATAAAGAAATTTAGCATACGCCCGCAAAAATGATCTAAGTATCCTGAAGAGTTTTTCCCAAACTTGAAGAAACTAAAAGTGTCCACAGTCTGCCACTTACTTAGCGAGGACATGGAAAGAGTCAAAGTGGCAAAAAAGGAAGGCATCACCTTTCAGTCTGGCAGATTCACCACGGAAGAGAACAAACAGCTGACAAAAAACGTGCCGGAGTTTATGGCCCTGACAGGAATAACAGACGCAGAGAAGCTCTTTTACAGCTATAGGCACCTGGAGGAGAAGTCCGTCATTAACAAGTTAAAGAAAATGTACAACTTCAGATACAGAATTGCTGAAGGGATACCTCGCACAGTACCTGAAGTGAGTCACAGAGGGCGGAAGAACGTTTGTCCTGGACTCTGTGGATAATGACGATTCGGAGGGAAAGAATCCCATGGGAACCAATCAGGAGCCTGAAGCCATCACGAAGGAAAAACTCTACAAGGGAATCCCATGGGTTCAAATTGAAGAACAGGGCCAGACAAGAAACTGGACACAGTGTTGAACAAAGTGGATTGATATTCTCTTTCTACGCATGAACAACGGAGTTAATGTGTTTCAAGGGGCTTCGGGTTTAGAGGCAAGAATTAATCTCATTAAATGGTTGTATGACTCGGGACTGGAAGAGAGCGGCCAGGTCAAATGGGAAGAGGTGGCTGACTACATCGGAAATATCCCACCAATGGTTGTCCAAGTGAAGGTTTTTTTACATGAAATGTAGACTTGTCCCCCCAACTGGCAAAACTCGAGCATTAAAGAAATTGTCGATTATCTGTATACGGTGGTACTGCCCGAATTGGAAAACAAACTACACAAACTGCAGTCACGCAAAACACACCAACTTCAAGAGAAAGATGATCGCCCTCAATGATAAACTTTCACCTGTCTACATTTTAAAAATAGTTGAGGCTGGGAATTCACCTGGAGATCCAAAAACAGCCTTCCCACAAGAGATTTAAAGGTGTCCAGGAAGAGGGATATCTATTCAGTCGACATATTTCACGAATATATCGCAGGATGAAACTAAACTTGACACCCCGTAGCACGTCCCCAGAGCAGACGAGAGGCGGATTACATTGTTGTAATTGCAATGAAAAATGACATGTTTACCAAAATCACGTTGGTTGCAATTTCTGCACAGAATCAGTTTAGTGTTTTTGTTTTTCTAACCATTATTTCTAGGTTATTTTCGAATGACAAGATTATGCTGCCATGTTGTCTAAGCACTTCTGCTTTGCTAGACCTAGCTGCGCCCTTCTGATGGCGAAGGTTCATAGAAGCAGTGGCTTATTTCCATTAAAGACACGTTCGTTTTGGCTCTAGGTCTCAGACATACATATTTGGGTTTACATCAAAGGGTTCTGGTGAAATCCTAAATATTGACAGTGTCTCGCGGGACATTGCGATACCAGCGTGCCCAGAAGTCTCCGTGCCATTGTGTTGATGCTGTACGATGCACGGGTTACGTCTGAATCCAACAGAACTGGTTCTGATTTGGTTCCTTTCTGCAGCACTGGGCTGCTTCGTTATCATTGCAGCAGTTTTAAATGTCGCTTTTTTTCTCTGTATCCGTTTTCTTTAATTTTAATCATTTCGTTAAGGAAAATAAGAATTGTTCCTATTGTAAATTACACTGTATTGTGTATATACAGCAGATTTAAAAAAAATTTTTTATTGTATAATGAAATGTGCCATGTTGTTTCCGACATTTATGTATTGATTATTTTGTCGCTGGTTTCAGATAAGATTTTATAATAAAACAAATACAGTATAACTATAAAAATAAATTTAAAAAAAAAGAGACATTCACTATTGTCCCCTCAGAGCACCTACAGGTACCATCAAACCAACTTAAACTGGTGTACAATTAAGTCTTGAACAGCTACGGGTAACTTTGTCTGCATGGTGCCCCATTTTTCCAAGCGGTTACCAGTCTTGATGTGGTTTCTTATGGCTTCCTGTGGTTCCCTTGCTAGGATATTATGACCTATTTAGTCTGCAAATGAAAGGGTGAATTGTGCAGCAGGCCCAAAAACATGGAATCAAAGTATCCTTTCAAGAAACGCACGTTAAACCCCTGCTAATATATTTGTCATGACGTTTTACGTGCTGTTTCACATCTGCTCCTGTGTGAGTTCCTTCTCGCGTAAGTCAGCTGGCTGAGTATTACTGCACAAATCACTGCAGAGAGATTGCAACTGCAGATACAATACAACCTTTTTACTAAAAGAGCACAACTTGGCCAATAACAGGTTACCGGTGACTGATATCCAGATTGCATGCTATATTACCATATATTCTTATCTAACACATTAGTAACCCATAAACTAGGCACAAAGCTAACCATAAAAACACATATTGCGACAAGTCTGTGTGCAAAAAAAAAAAAAGACGTTAGGGAGAATATACTTTTCTTTATACATGGAAAGGTATAAACGGATATATATATTTTTTTCATTGTAATAGCAGATTTGGCCATATTTACTAAGTGATGGTAAGACACCTTATGGCTTATTCACGTGAATGTGCTGGAAGGTGTCTTCCAGCACAGGAAATATGGAATTTCATGTAGAATTCACACATATATATATATATATATATATATATATATATATATATATATAGATATATATATATATATATAGATATATACTGAGTTAAGTTATGGTGGGTAAAAAAAGTGACAAAAACCCTCCACAGGAAAGCAAATATGCAAATACAACTGTATGCTCATCTGCATGTCTTAGGCAGGTCTGCAACCCCGCCTTTCCCCATTATCACCCAGCATACAGCACTTCCACTGCAGCAAGGGATTCTGGGAAATGACATGCAAATGAGCACACAGTGTCACTTTTTGCCTCAAAAAACATTTTTAACATGGTTCCCTATAGGCTTAAGCTTGCTGCATGGTCACAGCTTTGAGCACAGCCAGGGTTAAGGTGCATACCCAGAAAACCAAAAAGTGACATTGTGTGCTCATTTGCATGTCATTTCCCAGAATCCCTTGCTGCAGTGGAAGTGCTGTATGCTGGGTGATAATGGGGAAAGGCGGGGTTGCAGACCTGCCTAAGACATGCAGATGAGCATACAGTTATATTTGCATATATATATAATATATATGAGAGAGTGAGAACGAGAGCACGCCCCCTTAGCGTAAAATTGTACATTTATTGGATGAATGAAGGGGGGGAAAGAATATCACTCACAAGGGTAGTAAAATATAAGGCAATTGTGATCATATATTGTCACCGCCAATCCGGAATGTCCTCTTGCAATCAACGACCCAGTAGTCACTGGACAATGCTAGGAGACGATGCTTTCCGGCGCGTTTCGTGGCGCACCTTTCAAAAAGTTGCCGGTGCGCAACGAAACGCGTCAGGAATACGTCATCACGTACGGACACTACGTCATCACGCGGCGCGTGCTCAAGCCGGAACACGTGCGGAGCAATACCTGTGGCTGGTTTCATCAGGAGCGTCTATAGATGTGTCGTGCAGATTTTCTGAAGAAATACAGTGGCCATCTTTGGCTTCCCGGAAAGCATCGTCTCCTAGCTTTGTCCAGTGACTACTGGCTCGTGGATTGCACGAGGACATTCCGGATTGGCGGTGACAATATATGATCACAATTGCCTTATATTTTATTACCCTTGTGAGTTATATTCTTTCCCCCCCCCTCTTCCATCCCTATTCATCCAATAAATGTACAACTTTATGCTATGGGGCGTGCGCTCTCTCTTTTTTTTCCTTCGGTTTCTAAATTGGAACTGGTTAATCCATTGATAGCAGCCAGAGACCCCTCACCGGATCCTAACCATCTACATACATTGGACTATCTTTGAAAGGGACTGGTTCTCTATATATCCTTTGTTGTTTGTATTTGTATCACTATTTGTTTATTTTTGCATTTAACGTTTTTATTCATTTAGCACTAATCAATCATTTTCACATATATGTATTAGTGTGGCGCTACTATTTATGTATATATATATTCCTGCATATGTATTTATATTGTTATTTGTGTAACTGAAAGCGAAGTATGAGGTTTTATGATTTCACATAATTAGGGATTATAAAAAAAAAAAATACACTATCCAACATTAATAAGACACCACTAAACAAAAACTATAGGCACATATAACCATTTCTGACTATTTGTTGGGGGGGGGGGCTAAATTATGGATTTGACTGCCTAGTATTATTTCCAGATACGTAGAATTTAGGTAACCTGAAATAAAGTGTTTCAGGAACTTGATGCCTCAGATGGAAGCTTTTCTTTAAACACATTAAGAACAGGATGGAAGAATATCTATGTAATGTCGTGCATATTAGTGTTTATTTATTTCATATACTTAATTATAGTCCGGTTATTTCTTTTTCTTCCCAAGTACCGAGGAAAATCAGACTGGAAAAACAGCGTGATCAGCGGCTGTATAACAGGGGGAGCCATTGGCTTTAGAGGTCGGTGAATTCTTTTTCATTTTAAAGTAAAATAAGCTTGTATTATTAGCATGTTACATATTGGGCACTTATAGGGATTATATATATATATATATATATTAGCTGATATACCTGGCGTTGCCCGTGATTTACTCCCCTTCACAGCTGGCTGGCCCTCATGTTCACAACTCCGTTCCCCTTCACAGCTCCCCCCCCACCTCTTCACAGCTCCGTCTCCCCCCCCCCCTCCTTCACAGCTGCACTCTCCACCCCCCCTGGCCCCCACATCACGGTCCCCCGCCTTGCACGTCACATATCTCTCTCCTTCCCCTTGCACGTCACATCACTCTCCCCCGGGTGGAGGATGGCAGGCGGCGGAGCGGGTTGAGGTGTGGAGCGGCGGGTGGAGGGCGGGGGTGGATGGTACCTGGAGGCTCAGGAACGACATGTGGCTCTCGAGGAGAGTGACTCACCAAATGGAGAGTGAGTCCAAGAGGCGCACGCGGTGTGAGGGTGGTGTCACTGTCATGCCCTGTGTAGGCGTGGCCGTGACAACAGGCCACCCCGCAGGCCAATGAGGTGAGGGTGCAAACAGACATACAAACATTTTTTCAGTCTTGTGTGTGTATATGTATATCTATATATAGATATATATTATATATATAGATATAGATGGTCTTTTCTAAGCCTGTTTAAATTCCACCTTCTCACTATCCCAGAGCACACTAATAACTATATTACCCTCTCCTCATGTTTCAGGGATAACCAGCAAATCACACATTTGTATACAAGTTCAGTGCAAACGGGTGATCTGGTATTACATAGATTATTCCTAAAACTTGGGGGGCTGGGGTGTCCTGAGGAGAGGATTTAGAAACACTGCCCTTTATCAAACTCTATTTACATGTACTCATACGGTCTTTGTTTTCCAAAAAACACTCTCTAGGGTACGTTTCCCTTTCACTTTTATGCTTGGGATTTGTGTATATTATATCAGTCTCTGTACAGTGTTACTACATTGTAATGCACAGTGTATGTTTGGGTAAAATAATAGTAGTAATGTTCTCCTACATTTTTTGCCCTTTTGTTCCATCCCAAAAACTGAAATCATGAAGGTTGCCTGGAGCATCCGATTTGCAAGGAATTAGGATGCAGTGTTTTTTCTCTCTGTAGATGTTGGCCGGACTCTCGCTTCCTTGTGAAGTGTCTGCGTAATTCATCCTAATGCCCCCTTTTCTGTTGCAGCGGGCGTGAAAGCCGGAGCTATTGGCTGTGGAGGATTTGCAGCATTCTCTGCCGTCATAGATTATTATCTGCGATAGCAGCTACATGCAGCATGGTGGAGCTGCTTCTCCGTGGACATTTCTCTGATCTTGAATTAGACACCGAACGAGTTGATCCCCAGCATAATTCCTCTACTGCAATACCTCCTATCGCCTTCACACGGACTGACAGGGTTTTGATGTGGGGTGGGAATCAGTCTCTCTGTGGTCTGTTTTAAGGGTTCAGTATATAAGGGGGGCAGGGGGGTATTTACAGCAGAACAGATATTGCATCCCGTTAAGTTGAAAAAGTAGAAGCAGACGTTTCACTAGTAAGCAGTGGCATTGCAAGGTTTGTGTCTCTGAAGGGTCCAAGAATAATGAGTCTGAAAAAAGTCTGTATCTTAAGTATAAAGAGATTTATTAGCCTTGAATGTGGAACTGTATTGTTTGGTCGGTTGATCCTCTGTGTATACTATATTTTCATCAATAACACACTGCAGTGCACAAAAGTGTTGTGATATATTTAAGTGATCTTTCATGAAGGCTACAGGTTTAAATCTATATTGTGTCTGACTTTGTTTTTTTTTGGGGGGGGGGGTGGGCTTTTCCTTGTCCCTTCTGATTCTTGCTCTGTTAACAAAGTGCAGCCGCACCCTACATAGGGGGTATCATCTCCTAAGTGTATTTATGCCCATCAATTTCAGAACTAATTAGGAGAAGGGTACTTAGTATGCTGTAAGAAAGTCAGAGGATAGGTGAGCAAAACAACTCCCAAGTCTCAATTTTCATTCAAATGTTTCCAAGACCAACTTACAAAATGCGTATACTATATTGTTTTTGAAAATTAATTTGCAGGTGCACATTAAAACCAAAAAAATAACATGTAACACCCTCCTCACCCTCCACCCCCCCACCCGGTGGTGCCAGGTGCAGCGCCTTCACCGGTGGGGATCCCGGCGTAAACGGGATTGCTCCTCACGGGAACTTATGTAGGTATACAGCAAATAACCACAACACACAATAGTGATAAACAATACTCTTTACCAGCAGGGTCCCTCCAGATACACATACACATACAGTAAGAACCCACTGTCACAGGAGACCAGGTTATTTAAACCTTTTTACCAGGATCATACATTGAGCAAAACAAGGTAATTAAATAAATGGTAGTTTATTCGCATAAATTCACTTACACACAATGATACACAAAATACAGACAAAAAGACACACTTACTTTGGGATTGGGGTTGAAAACTAGACTTTCCTAGGTGCAGGGAACTCTTTGGGCGAGCTTTACACTGACCGGGACTTAGCCCGGAATCTCCTGGAACCCAAATCGGCATGAAATTCCATAAGCAATCGCTACGTTCTGTTCTGAGAACTTGGTCCCTCCTGACCGCGAGTTACTCCAAATCTCCTGGCACTCCAATCGGCATAAAATCCCATCCGCATTCGCTACGGTCATTTCTGAGAACTTGGACGCAAAAGTCGGGACTTGGTATCTGGCAGGCAAGCTTTTCAGGCTTGACATCGAAGCCGGTTGCTCTGCTATTCGCACAGAAGCAACTTTGAAAAGCCCGCTCGCGCTCTTACTACCGGAGAACTACAATCTGATTGGCTCACAGATTCTTATACTGTAGTATTCTGAGTTTCATTCACAAAACTCAGCAGCCAATCAACGCGTGGGAACATTCCCAAGCAACCAATCAGAGCCAAGACGGCTAGAAAAGCCGGGTCAGCGGGAAATCGGAAATAGCCATGGGACATGCGCAAGTTTGCCACCTTTCTCCCTGGCTATCTCAATGCCAGTCTGGCAGAGCAGGTGGCATTGATCTCCGGACCTGGTACTCCACATTTCCCCGCTGACCAAATGCTATTCTCACCTCTGGGCATCCTCTGACTGCTTTGAACTCCGTTGTCCAGCAGACTTGCCGGCACCTATGGGTTAGCTTGGGCAGCCTGTTTGGACATCGGTTCCAAATGTAAAAACACATTACATTTTAATAAAGTATATTTTCACTATACAGTATGTCTGAGTCTTGGGGAACAGGGGACAGAAAGGGAAACATGTTGAAGTTTTATTTCTATCTGCCTTATTCCCCATACACTATCTTTTGGACTCTGAATCCCCCGTCAACTTTATATACAGTTTGGGTACCCACAAACCCTATACTGGTTGTGGGTCACCTGGGCACTAGCTGGGGTACCCCCCTTAACCTAGGGATTCCCTCCGCTACCCTTATACACAGATCAGATGTAACCAAAATGGGCTTAACCTTTATTTGGGAGCCGGGTTACCCCCTATCGTCACACAACAACAGAATACACAGGCAGTGACAATACCCAACCTCTTCCTCCTATCCCAAAAAGCAACTATCCCCCGGGCACCCAAGCAAGCTAGCTTGGTGTCCGCCAAGGCAACCCCCAAATGTGTGTGTGAGGGTAGCGCTCCCCTTCTTTGTATATCAGTGGTGCACGTGGGTTCCTTCCTGGTTAGAATGATATAACCAGGGAATCCTTCGAGAACAGGAGATGCATTCGTGATGCCGTGTGGCAGGGACACCCAACTCCTTCCCTTCTCTCCTTACAGCAGCCGCGCAGTAGTACCTCCAAGCCTGGGGAGTCCTCCCCTACAGTTCGCCCTGCTCCGTTGCTCCGCTGACAATCAGCCTAACAGGCAAGTCCCTGAGGTATGGCCGTCCCTACAACACTCTGCTAGGGTGGCTCAGGGCCTAACTCGGCCCTACGGGGCTTTCTCTGGCCTAATCCTAGGCTGCCTGATTGTCTCCCAGGACACAACCTCCGCAGTCTCCGGCAGTTCTGACCTTGCACTTGCTGTACCCAAGAAGATGTCCTATTCCTGCAGGGGATATCCTCTCGCCAGTCCTTTTCCAACCCCAACATGGCAGCCGCACCTCCGCATAGGAGTCTGAAGAGCTGCATCAGCTCCCCCCAGAAGTGCATAGAACAGTATCATAAAAATATAGCCAAACTTTAATAACACATCATTAAAATCCATGGAGATTGCGCACAACAGGAGTGTCTAAAATCACCTATCTGTGCACAAAGTCCGATGGCAGTGAGGCTGCGGGGGCTTCATGGATCCTTCGCAGGTTTGTTTGTAAGAAGTTTAGTGATGAAAATCCACTGCGAGTGGAGGCTACTAAACCTCTGACAAACAAACCTGTGGAGGATCCCCGGAGCCTCGCTGCCATCGGATTTTGTGGGAGAGAGATAGATCGCGACCATATGTCCTGTATTTTCATTAAACGTCCGGTATCCCAATAATGTTCTCAAAATCGTTCAAATCTCCCGGTTTTGAGCTTTCTGCGGCATGTGTGTCCGGCGTGTGTGTACGTACTGGGAGTGTGAGTACTCATACGTTCTGGGAGGGAGTGGGTGTGTACACGTAAATACTGGGTGTGTATGTACACGTACGTACAGGGAGGAGTGTGTGTGTGTGTGTGTGTGTACACTTACGTACTTGGGGTGTGTGCTTGCATACATACTGGGAGGGTGTGTGTGTCCAAGTACGTACTGGGAGGAGTGTGTGTGTGTGTACACTTACGTACTTGGGATGTGTGCTTGCATACATACTGGGAGGGTGTGTGTGTGTACACGTACGTACTGGGAGGGTGTGTGTGTGTACACGTACGTACTGGGAGGAGGTGTGTATATGTGTACACGTACGTACCGGGGGGTGTGCGTGCATATGTACTGGGAGGGTGTGTGTGTACACGTACGTACTGGGAGTGTGTGTGTGTATGTGTGTGTACACATACGTACCGGGGTGTGTGCGTGCATACGTACTGGGAGGGTGTGTGTGTACACGTACGTACCGGGGGTGTGTGCGTGCATACGTACTGGGAGAGTGTGTGTGTACACGTACGTACCGGGGGGGGTGTGCGTGCATACGTACTGGGAGGGTGTGTGTGTACACGTACATACCGGGGGGCTGTGCGTGCATACGTACTGGGAGGGTGTGTGTGTACACGTACGTACCGGGGGGTGTGCGTGCATACGTCCTGGGAGGGTGTGCATACGTACATATATAATTATTTATTGCAGGATAAAAATAAAATAAAGTGGCCAACAGGTAAGATATCCGTCTATTTCACATAGGAGGTATTGTGGTGAACAAGGCTGAGCACAGCAAAAGGATGAACTGCTGGAGGCAGGTAAAATTCATTATTTATTGAATTGGCATAACAGCCAAAAAATCGACAAACAGGATAGGTCCCCTGACGCGTTTCTCGCCGTGGAAGTGCTTTATCAAAGAGTGACATTATATTTCACATAATTGAGATGGTTCTGCAGTGAGACCTTAATTAAATAAAGAAAAAGACCATCCTCAAGGGAACTTCTTTACTGACTTTATTTGTTGAAAGGTTGAACAAAGAAAATGTCAGTGCATTTAATATCAATACGGACTATTTGCTTGTACTGATGTATAACATGCTGGTAATATTCGCACCCAATAGTAATAAGTATATAAATAATTTCGAAACTAGTTTATATATGTATATATATATATGTGTGTATATATGTATATATATGTGTGTATATATATATATATATATATATATATATATATATATATATATATATATATTCCCTACATCTGCCCTTGCCTGTTACCTTTCAGCAATCTTTCCATACGGAGAAAATTTATCAGCCAAGCTACTGACACTTCAATACTAAATACACACAGCTACTTTACTCTCCTCAATTTGCTATTGGTCTATGCTATAGTATAAGTGACCTATCATCTGCATCACTCATCACTCCTCTATTGGACATTTTATTTGGTATTATATCATTTTACTTTTGTCTTGGAATACCCCTCTATTTTGTGTTTATCATTTTTACCTTGATTGTCTGTGTGTTTTTTAGTGTTTATGTCCAGCAACCAAGCTTTTGTTGTTTTACAATACATTTTCCAGATATTTTTTCAATTGCTATATGGGATTGCGCTTTTTTTCTTTTCTAATATATATATATATATATATATATATATATATTTATTTCTTTTTGTTTATATTTATATATATATATATACTTACATTTTAATTTCTAGTAAAAAGTAGAATTGGCATTAATGTAGCATTTCCTGAGAAATGTATTTTTTCTATAGGTATCCAGAGCTGAGCTGCGTTCATTTTAGCTCCAGGGACCCCGGGTTTCCCAAGACACATACCAGAGAAACTCACGCCTGTTACTTCTTGGTTGTGAAACAGCACGCGGGCCAATAGGAAGCTGCGACAGATGATGTTGCGATTTCCTATTGGCTCCCTTGCTGCGGGAGATTTGAACCGCTAAATTAAATGCCCAGTTAGGGCTGCTATGGGTGTAAGTATTGCGGGAAGCAGGGGATCCCCAGAACTAAAGTTAACGGGGTTCAACTCCGGAGACCCCTGCCCCATACCCATCTTTAAAAAAACTCTAGGATGAAAGGCACCTTTTAAACTACGTATTAGCTCACATATGATTACATATTTGAGTATATGGGCCTGAGGATCTTAACTCATTCCGTCTGATAAATGATTTCCCTCACAAGAGTCACTTTAATGGGCCTGTAATGAGGCAGTGTCACAACAGGTAAGAGGAACACAGCACAGCTGCCTGGCAGCTCAGGTAAGGGGAACGCAGCACAGCTGCCTGGCAGCTCAGGTAAGGGGAACACAGCACAGCTGCCTGGCAGCTCAGGTAAGGGGAACACAGCACAGCTGCCTGGCAGCTCAGGTAAGGGGAACACAGCACAGCGGCCTGGCAGCTCAGGTAAGGGGAACACAGCACAGCTGCCTGGCAGCTCAGGTAAGGGGAACACAGCACAGCGGCCTGGCAGCTCAGGTAAGGGGAACACAGCACAGCGGCCTGGCAGCTCAGGTAAGGGGAACACAGCACAGCTGCCTGGCAGCTCAGGTAAGGGGAACACAGCACAGCTGCCTGGCAGCTCAGGTAAGGGGAACACAGCACAGCTGCCTGGCAGCTCAGGTAAGGGGAACACAGCACAGCTGCCTGGCAGCTCAGGTAAGGGGAACACAGCACAGCTGCCTGGCAGCTCAGGTAAGGGGAACACAGCACAGCTGCCTGGCAGCTCAGGTAAGGGGAACACAGCACAGCTGCCTGGCAGCTCAGGTAAGGGGAACAGCACAGCTGCCTGGCAGCTCAGGTAAGGGGAACACAGCACAGCTGCCTGGCAGCTCAGGTAAGGGGAACACAGCACAGCTGCCTGGCAGCTCAGGTAAGGGGAACACAGCACAGCTGCCTGGCAGCTCAGGTAAGGGGAACACAGCACAGCTGCCTGGCAGCTCAGGTAAGGGGAACACAGCACAGCTGCCTGGCAGCTCAGGTAAGGGGAACACAGCACAGCTGCCTGGCAGCTCAGGTAAGGGGAACACAGCACAGCTGCCTGGCAGCTCAGGTAAGGGGAACACAGCACAGCTGCCTGGCAGCTCAGGTAAGGGGAACAGCACAGCTGCCTGGCAGCTCAGGTAAGGGGAACGCAGCACAGCTGCCTGGCAGCTCAGGTAAGGGGAACGCAGCACAGCTGCCTGGCAGCTCAGGTAAGGGGAACGCAGCACAGCTGCTTGGCAGCTCAGGTAAGGGGAACGCAGCACAGCTGCCTGGCAGCTCAGGTAAGGGGAACGCAGCACAGCTGCCTGGCAGCTCAGGTAAGGGGAACGCAGCACAGCTGCCTGGCAGCTCAGGTAAGGGGAACGCAGCACAGCTGCCTGGCAGCTCAGGTAAGGGGAACGCAGCACAGCTGCTTGGCAGCTCAGGTAAGGGGAACGCAGCACAGCTGCCTGGCAGCTCAGGTAAGGGGAACGCAGCACAGCTGCCTGGCAGCTCAGGTAAGGGGAACACAGCACAGCTGCCTGGCAGCTCAGGTAAGGGGAACGCAGCACAGCTGCCTGGCAGCTCAGGTAAGGGGAACGCAGCACAGCTGCCTGGCAGCTCAGGTAAGGGGAACGCAGCACAGCTGCCTGGCAGCTCAGGTAAGGGGAACGCAGCACAGCTGCCTGGCAGCTCAGGTAAGGGGAACGCAGCACAGCTGCCTGGCAGCTCAGGTAAGGGGAACGCAGCACAGCTGCCTGGCAGCTCAGGTAAGGGGAACGCAGCACAGCTGCCTGGCAGCTCAGGTAAGGGGAACGCAGCACAGCTGCCTGGCAGCTCAGGTAAGGGGAACGCAGCACAGCTGCTTGGCAGCTCAGGTAAGGGGAACGCAGCACAGCTGCTTGGCAGCTCAGGTAAGGGGAACGCAGCACAGCTGCCTGGCAGCTCAGGTAAGGGGAACGCAGCACAGCTGCCTGGCAGCTCAGGTAAGGGGAACGCAGCACAGCTGCCTGGCAGCTCAGGTAAGAGGAACGCAGCACAGCTGCCTGGCAGCTCAGGTAAGGGGAACGCAGCACAGCTGCCTGGCAGCTCAGGTAAGGGGAACGCAGCACAGCTGCCTGGCAGCTCAGGTAAGGGGAACGCAGCACAGCTGCCTGGCAGCTCAGGTAAGAGGAACGCAGCACAGCTGCCTGGCAGCTCAGGTAAGGGGAACGCAGCACAGCTGCCTGGCAGCTCAGGTAAGAGGAACGCAGCACAGCTGCCTGGCAGCTCAGGTAAGGGGAACGCAGCACAGCTGCCTGGCAGCTCAGGTAAGGGGAACGCAGCACAGCTGCCTGGCAGCTCAGGTAAGGGGAACACAGCACAGCTGCCTGGCAGCTCAGGTAAGGGGAACGCAGCACAGCTGCCTGGCAGCTCAGGTAAGGGGAACACAGCACAGCTGCCTGGCAGCTCAGGTAAGGGGAACACAGCACAGCTGCCTGGCAGCTCAGGTAAGGGGAACAGCACAGCTGCCTGGCAGCTCAGGTAAGGGGAACGCAGCACAGCTGCCTGGCAGCTCAGGTAAGGGGAACGCAGCACAGCTGCCTGGCAGCTCAGGTAAGGGGAACGCAGCACAGCTGCCTGGCAGCTCAGGTAAGGGGAACGCAGCACAGCTGCCTGGCAGCTCAGGTAAGGGGAACGCAGCACAGCTGCCTGGCAGCTCAGGTAAGGGGAACGCAGCACAGCTGCCTGGCAGCTCAGGTAAGGGGAACGCAGCACAGCTGCCTGGCAGCTCAGGTAAGGGGAACGCAGCACAGCTGCCTGGCAGCTCAGGTAAGGGGAACGCAGCACAGCTGCTTGGCAGCTCAGGTAAGGGGAACGCAGCACAGCTGCCTGGCAGCTCAGGTAAGGGGAACGCAGCACAGCTGCCTGGCAGCTCAGGTAAGGGGAACACAGCACAGCTGCCTGGCAGCTCAGGTAAGAGGAACGCAGCACAGCTGCCTGGCAGCTCAGGTAAGGGGAACGCAGCACAGCTGCCTGGCAGCTCAGGTAAGGGGAACACAGCACAGCTGCCTGGCAGCTCAGGTAAGAGGAACGCAGCACAGCTGCCTGGCAGCTCAGGTAAGGGGAACACAGCACAGCTGCCTGGCAGCTCAGGTAAGGGGAACGCAGCACAGCTGCCTGGCAGCTCAGGTAAGGGGAACGCAGCACAGCTGCCTGGCAGCTCAGGTAAGGGGAACACAGCACAGCTGCCTGGCAGCTCAGGTAAGGGGAACACAGCACAGCGGCCTGGCAGCTCAGGTAAGGGGAACACAGCACAGCTGCCTGGCAGCTCAGGTAAGGGGAACACAGCACAGCGGCCTGGCAGCTCAGGTAAGGGGAACACAGCACAGCTGCCTGGCAGCTCAGGTAAGGGGAACGCAGCACAGCTGCCTGGCAGCTCAGGTAAGGGGAACGCAGCACAGCTGCCTGGCAGCTCAGGTAAGGGGAACGCAGCACAGCTGCCTGGCAGCTCAGGTAAGGGGAACACAGCACAGCTGCCTGGCAGCTCAGGTAAGGGGAACACAGCACAGCTGCCTGGCAGCTCAGGTAAGGGGAAAACAGCACAGCTGCCTGGCAGCTCAGGTAAGGGGAACACAGCACAGCTGCCTGGCAGCTCAGGTAAGGGGAACAGCACAGCTGCCTGGCAGCTCAGGTAAGGGGAACACAGCACAGCTGCCTGGCAGCTCAGGTAAGAGGAACACAGCACAGCTGCCTGGCAGCTCAGGTAAGGGGAACACAGCACAGCTGCCTGGCAGCTCAGGTAAGGGGAACACAGCACAGCTGCCTGGCAGCTCAGGTAAGGGGAACGCAGCACAGCTGCCTGGCAGCTCAGGTAAGGGGAACACAGCACAGCTGCCTGGCAGCTCAGGTAAGGGGAACACAGCACAGCTGCCTGGCAGCTCAGGTAAGGGGAACACAGCACAGCTGCCTGGCAGCTCAGGTAAGGGGAACACAGCACAGCTGCCTGGCAGCTCAGGTAAGTAGGTTGCAGCTAAACCTGGGGGGTCTGACAGTCAGACGATTTGATTACAGAGAAACCGACACACTGGGAAACACTGGCCCAGGTTCCCAATACGGTGCTTAGTTTTAGCACTCCTCCGCTTCCATTCATATGAATAGGAGTATAGGGTGAGAAAGACCGACCCGGCTTTTTCTAGGCACCCTGCAGTGAAGGCCAAGATAACTCTGGCTGAGGTATCTACAGCCTGCTCCTGGTACCCACTGACTGCCTAGGCAGGTCTGATTTCTCCTGTATATGGACTGTATCCTGAATATAATGTTTGTTTCTTATTGGTGACAAAATAAACTACCTTTACCTTCAACCCCAGTTCGACTCTCCTTATCCCCACGTGCAGACCCATTAAGCACACAGGTCAGGATTCACGGAGCCCGCCGCGTGGGATAACTCGCCCTCATCTGGCCTAACTGCCATTGACTTGAATGCTGTGACATTCGGGTGTGATACCCCACATCGCAGTGTAGTGGATCCCAGTCATAATCTCGGATGATAATCTCGTGCGTCTAAAGTGGGTTGTATTTTATGGTTGCCAGTACCCGTAAACATACACGACTCACAAATTCAAGTGTAAACAGGATCATCACTTCTTAATAAGTATAGAAGTTATGACTCCAGCGACAATGTACATTTGAACGAGCTGTATGTCAGTAAAGGACAGTCGGCATTTGTAATATAATGTAGATATTATACAGGCACAATCAATCCATTACCAGACAGGTTTACCACCTTATCTTTAACAAGGTACAGAGAGAACTGACCTGGCCAAGTTCATGTGCAATTTGAACAGGACTTTGAATAGGGGTGTTCCTGTTAAGAGGCTAGTGTTTAAGGAGCAGGCCAGCTTTAACTTTTGGTAGTCTTACTGGAAAGATAAACATTGCTCATTACACCATTCACCTCTAATTTTGTCAGCAGTAGATGAGAATGACGCACGTTCTGTCTCCTTCACCATTACACATTGAAAGAGCTCCTGGATTTCTTGAGCGGTGGTGATAACAAATGGTCTATAAAAGGTACAGCTGCTGAATAGATGTTAGCACTATTGGGATTTCAGACGTAGCCCAGACAAATGAGTTCCTGTTTGTGTTATATATTCTGCAGGAACTCCTATTCCAAATACTGATTTCTTTGACTACTTGTTCCCAAGCCTCAAAGTAAACTGTATTGCTCTTAAAAGCATTTGCTTACTTTGGCATCAAACCAGCCACCTTCATGCGTGCAGTATTAGCAACACCTGCAAGGGGACAAATCAATCCCAGCCACTGTCTTATTTGGTTTATAAGAAGCATTTAACACATTGGGTACGGAGTGGTCCCATAACACACAGTTAAATACTCAGGCAAATGGCTTCAAGGGAATAAGAAATTAAACATAGGCTGAAAAATGTGGCTGTAAATGCCAATGGACCTTTTCTCTGCAACATTCATAACATGAATTCCTTCACCGATCAAGGCTGTACTCCTAATGTTGCACCCGTTCATTTACAATGGAAGCTGTGTACGCCGATTCTCCCTTCATTGTATCCTTGATGCTTCCAAAGCACCCAATAAAACTTAGCCCCGAACTGACATTTTAAATATGTTCATTAAGTGCCATTTTATTGAGTTATTAGGTTGTGCAGTGGCATCCACTCACTGCATTAACCCATCAGTGGTTCTGCTTCATACCTTTTTACTTCATCTTGACGTGCTGCAAAACCACTGTTTTAGCTGTTCAACAGTGCAGAAGAAACCACAATTACCACTGTTAGCAGAGCCACGACAGGCCGGGACTTCTGTCCCGGGCCCGGTGAGGCAAAGCGATGCGGCCTCGCCCTGCAGGTCGAGCAAGCAGTGAAAACGCACACTAGTACAATTATTGATTAGGCCAGAGAATCGGTGCATTCCTCATGGGTGAGGGCTAGATAACAATATAAGCAACTGCACAGTGTGGGAAAAAGGTGTTTTGAACACTAACTCCTTCAAGCGCGTTTCAACACGAACTCCTTGCTCGCTATGCAGTGGTTTATACCGACGGACCTCCCAGGATCCAGACTAAAAGTAAGTATTCACTATATCCTTCATTAGTATGTGTGGTATTGTGCCCTGTGTGGGTCTATTGTCTGTCCCTGTCTACATGTCTGTGTGAGTGAGCTCCCACTCCATACTCTTTCAATCATAACATCCCTTTACCCCGCGAGGGCCCGATCCCTCTGCCTCAGGAATTGAAGTAGGCCCCCTCCGCTGGACTCCAAAGGCCCACATGCCCCATGCCAAACCCACCTAGGCCCACAACAACCCCCACTTGCCGAGGTCCAAACCAACAAGCCCATTGTTGTCTCCAGCACTGTCTAGTGTAGAGCCAGGTAGTTTAACTCGTTCCCCTTTTATTCACACCAAGTCCTTTCTTCTGTAATCTTTTATTGAGCAATAACAGCAACATGTTAAAAAAAAAGGGGGGGGGAACTGTAGTATGTGCAATTACTAAGGGAAAGGTACATTGAGATGAATTTAGCAGGAGAGGGGATACATATCTGATCTTGAAGGCTGCTGGATCCAAAAAGGAAGAGGAACTAACCTCATATATAGGAAAAAGGAGCAGGGCAAAACCAATACTCTAATATTCTAAGGTTCCAGTTTCAAGTCTCAAGCAAGAAAGAGGGCGGGCAGGTCTTCCAAAAGTGCTGCTCCAGCTAAATCTGTCTGGAATCTAGTCAGCAGGGGAAAATCCTTATTTAGGAATCCCTGCACCTAGAAGAGGCTAGTTTTTACCTCAGTTCCCAAGTAAGTGTCTTTTTGCTGTAGTTTGTGCATCATTGTGTGTATGCCTTTTCTTGTGAATAAATGTACAATTTATTTTATTAACTTGTTTTGCTCAATGCATGATCCTGGTAAAAATGTGTAAATTGCCTGGTCTCCTGCTTTATTTACTGGTGGAAAAAGACCAGGTCTTTTAACACATTTATATTTAAGGGATCGGTCAAGACAATTGAGGTTTATTTGGATAAGGCCGCGCTTATACTGCGCGCGACAGCTGACGTTACTGCTGTGAAGTGCTATGTACATTAATGGCGCTATATAAAGACATACATATATACCTAACCCTATATGCTGAAAAGTACCTTCTCTAATCAAGTGATTCTCAACCAATGGGTTGACACTTGGGTGTTAGTATCAATGGTCACATAAGTCACAACAATGTATTACCAATCAATCTAACAATGTCAAGAAAATAAGTTAAAGGTATAGTTTTAAAAAAAAGAGCGCAAAATAAGATGTGATTTTTAAGTAAACTTTTATTTATTTTTAAACATACATTTAAATAATTCAGTCAAAGTAGTAATGCCTAAAATGAGAGAGGCGGTCACGTTTCTCAAATATTAGCTACGGTCCCGGATGTCTCCGTCCAATTTTATATATATATATTTTTTAAAAGGCTGCAAAGCAATGATGGAATGTGACTGACCTGGAGCACGCAGTTCTGTCAGCTTCCAGCTGCACAGCTTGTTCTTTTCCAAGCCATAAACACGCATGTACAGTGATAAAGACTGTATTAATCCATATAGAGACCACATGTGAATACCCGTGCAGCCCCCAAAAATGTATCATCTTGCATAAGAAATAGTGGCTGAAAATTCCGTTCAATCAATCATCCCTCCAACTTGGCATGTGATGTTTGTACATTGTGTATTATTCCGGTTCAATTCCTTCGGGGATAGAAGTTCATGATTTAAGAAATACAATAGGAGCCAGCAATTGTAAGAAAGCCAAAATAGTGAAAGCATGTATTGATAGAAACCTATCTATCTATCTATCTATCTCCTTAACCCCTTCTCTACCAGGGTTGTCAGGCTCCTAGTCCTACGGCAGTAGGCAGATAGATGTTTACAGACTTATGACGTGCCGGCTCCTATGAGATGTACTTCCTTCCCCTGGGAGTGTTGAGCACCCACACTAGGATTGCCGTTTGCTTTATTTACTTGTTTGTAGCAAGTATTCTACCACATCCTGTGCAAGAGAATGTTCTATACATACTGTGAACTTCTTGGAGTACAATATTCTGTATGTCAGAAAAGCTCTTGGATTTTTGGGACACATGGCAAAGTAATTGGTGTATAATGATTTGGCTGTTTCTACAGGGCCCCAAAATCTCCACAGTGAGAGACAGATGTGAAACGACCAAAGTCTGCTCTCTACCTTCGCTTAAAGAAGATTTAAAAAAAAAGCTACTACAGCCCTTTATTCCAATGCAATCGATTAAAATGCCTCATACAGTACGAGCCTGCAGAATCAGGGCCGAGTTTCAGATCCGTGTCACGCTGGAATACAGAAGCCTTAATAACAAAAAGAGGATCCAGCTAGTTGGAGAGACTAGAAGATCATCATGTTTGGTGAAATGGGGGATAATCGGAATCACTTAACTAACTTTTGTGTTTGGTTAAAAATCCTTGTGCATTTTTACCCAAGAGGTCACACCTTTGTCACTCGGTAGAGATCCTTAGATTAAACATTTAAAAAAAAAACACACACACACACACACACACAAAGACTACAGTTATCAGGAAAATGTGGGTTTTTCATCTTTTATTAACTATTTTTCTCCTTGCTATTTTCGCTTCCATTCTAAGTTCATAATAATATACATACATTGCAACAGCACAGACAAAATAAAAATATACTTAACATCTTTTTTTTTTCTCACATAAGGAAACTTTTTTTCACCTGGACCTCATAAATATTATATTGATGCAAAAAAGAAAGGGGGAATTGGTCATCTGCTTGCATAACTGTGGCAGCTGAATGGGTCATTAATAGTTTGAGGTGAGTCTGCAATATGAAGCTGTACAATATCTTCATCCTATACACGGTTTCTCTGCAAACTGCCAATCTGAGCCCAGCTTCCATTACCTGAATATCCAAATCAGATTTTCTAGAGGATAAAGTGTTGATGTTGTTAAGCTCTTCTCCTTCTAGGTACTAGCAAAGCAGCACCTTATGCAGTAATTGCTTAATTAAAAGGCAATTACGGAGTGCTAGGTTACCATCCTCTGTGTCCTTGGCAAGTTACTCCAGGTCTAAACAATCAGGTTAATTTAGTTCGAAGCAGCAGTCCTGCTTCCCCTAAAATGTCTTGTTTTCAGCACAAGAACTGGATCTAACTCATGGTACAAGTATTCAAGTTCAGTAGATGCAACAGATGATATCTCTTGGACCACAAGGTCCTCTAGAGTCTGGAAAGGTTCAGGTACAAAAAAAAAAAAAGAGCGGCACCGATTGCAGCTTTAAAAGATCCCATAAAAGTGCAATCTCCATAAAAAATATACATATAATCATTTTGTTGATACCGCCTTTTAACAGGTCTGTTTATGTTTTGTACGAAGAGACTACTCTTTCGATGCTGTAGCACGCTGGAAGTATCAGCTTGTATTTGCTTTTGGGGTAGTGTAAAAATGGCTATTGCAGGAAGGGGTGGTTGATCACTACAGTTGTTAACCCCTTAAGAACAAATGATGCAAATTCGCCTCATACCGTTCAATGACTTTTTTCATTTGATGTAAAAAAAAAAAAACGCATTAAGGGGTTAAAGACATTTGCAACGATTTCTATGTTAGGTTTTCAAACAAACAAATGTTCTTGATCTCCAGTAGTATTTTTTTTTTTTTTTAAGGTGGAATTGCACCTTTAAATAAAATATGTTTGGACAATTAGCCCATGCAGCAATCAGCTTAAATTCATAGAAGACAGAATATTTTTCATATTGTAAGCAAGATAAAACAAAGAACATTGGGGACAGAAGAGTATTACATATGAAAACTAGGGAACTCTATTCTATATATTAAGAAGCAGGATAACAGTTAATGTAGTAATTTTCACCCCCCCCCCCACTTATCACTCTATTGAATAGAAGCCCAAGTGTTCAAAGCAGTTTAAACCCCCATTTTGTAGAGAAGAGCAGTTCACTACCTAAACAGCTACAGCTATGCTTAGATAACCTCCCACATGTAGTGGAGTGAATCATGTCACTACTGTATAAGCTCCTGTGTGTCAGTGGCTGGCACCTATTCTCACGTGTGTGAGAGACCCGTGGATACCTTCTCCTCTCTGCCCACCTGACACACATCAAAGGTACAGGCTGGTACTGTACAGTATGTTCAACACAATGTTGTCTCTACGTAGGATAGTTTAGCAAAAGGAGATGCAGGGATACCGAAAACAACATTTTGCCGTTGCATATTCCTACATGGCTAGGAGGTAAACATACGGACCTTTGGTGGCACAATAAACTGCACCTTTAGAAAGTCCGTGTGCCTGCTTCCATTCCTTTGCTCAAGTACTTCTGGGATGTCTGGACACAGTGCACCGGCAGATAAGTACCCCCCTCCAGCACCTACCAGCGGTGTGCATGTGCTTCTATATAGGAGGTAAACATAACAAATGTATAAATCAGACACCTCCCAGGCAATAATAGATCTTGTTAATTTCCAATTAGGTAGGCCGCATTTTCCAAAGTTCCATATTAGTGTATACTAACATGTTAACGCTAGTGGCTATCCAGTGTATTGCTGCCGCCTTCTGCACTGAAAGGGTTAACCATTTTATAATTACGATGAGCTAATATGAAGACACCAAATTAAGAAAATCTACCATCATCTGGAACTTCACACTGCACATTCGCACCACTGATTATGAGACACCGCTTTAATGAACATACAGACACAGATTTTTGTTCCCACTCATAGCCCCCTATCTTTTGCTGCTGCCTCAGTTTACTAACTCCAAAGTTCTTGCTTAGAAAAACAGGCAATACTTTACACACAAAGCACAGCATCCAAACTGAAGGATAGTGGACAGTGCAAAGACAATGTACTGCGACTGACCCGCACGCACGCACTTTGAACCTTGCCATTAACCAGCACTGAGCCCTGCAACTTTTACATGTCACCCTGTTCTTATGAACGTTTCACTGTTTGTACACATCAGGTCCCACGTGTTATGAAAATAGACCTCCGACACAGCTGTCAAGATCAAGAGACTTGAGAGTGAGATTTGAGTCTTTATAATCTCTTTTAATCGAAACGTTTTGACTTGTAACAGTGAAACCATTAACATGTATGATATCCATTTAAAGTTAATACTCACGTAGCAGCAAGATTTGCCAGGGAGGTGGCCGTTAGCTTAAAAGTAGCTGGTGGTGATGCTAATGAAAGCAGAAAGCCAAAGAAGCAGATGCCCTCAGCGATTGTACATTAAAGAAACTATTTTTTCCCCAATGAAGTGAGCAGCACTGTAAAATACAGTAGCTGCATTGCGTCACCAGCATAATTGTGCCATGAGATTTTAACGGAATACTTGATTTTGTAACTCATTGCAATCTTTTTCTCATCAGTCCTGACTTTTCTATGAAAATGTGATTACTGGAGAGCCAGGAATCTCATGACGACTTAATCAGGGTACTGAAGGTTGGCAGTACTGCAGTGGGCAAAAAAACAGGTTTGGATAAAGATTCAGGTACAGTATCCGGGCTACGAAAAAAAAAGAACCCATCTTTATTAAATCCTAAAAGATACCAATGTTTAAAGACTCAAATCAGTAAGGTTTCTGAACCAAACAAGAGCATTCTAATGGAAACACCAACATTGTAAGTGTAAGGCCTCGTCCACACTGCTTGCGGCTGCGAGTGCTGCGGCGCTAACAAAATACGGCCCCTCTATGGGGCCGGCCCCAGTCACTGCCTGCGCGCGCCTGCAGAATGCATGATGCGCGACCACCTTTCCCAATAGACAATTATGTTGTCTTTCGGCGCGACGGCTGAGCGATGGCCATGTCACGGCGGCGGTTCAGCCAATGAGGGCGAACCAGTCGCAAGATGTCATGACCACTCCCCCCCCAACCCCGTCGCAATCTCCTGCTCTTTTCTGGACACGCGTCCAAGACCAGAGATCGCGGCTGAAACTGGTGCATGCGCCGCCAGGCGCTCCGACGCGCCTGTGCACACAGTGACTGGGGCCGTAGCCTAAGTTTCCACTGAAGGTTGAAACTGATGATGCTAAAAATGAGACTCTCTACCAGCATAAATGAGGGAGACATCACATGCTTGTAACTAAGGAATTATTCAAACACCTGCAGTACCATACAGGTACGTCATGTGGAAAGCCCGTGCTGCCCAAGTGGCCTCCTGTACATGGTACATTACCATAACATGATGAACAAGACTGAGTCTTTGGAACTCTGATCTTCTGGGGAAATTAAATTGACATTCTAAGAGAGCCAGGCTGACTGACTAACTTGAAGCACTTAAAATGTAATACATGTATGCGTTTGTAGCCAGAATATAATGGTGCTAATCAGAATTAAATGAGGTAATTATTGCAGTTAGCAATTTCTTGAAAGGAAAAAAAAAAAAACAAATATATATTTTTTTATAAGAGCCCTTGTAAATATTTTGTATTAATATTTTTCCAGAATTGAAATCTGCCAAAGGATTTGACAATTAGTTCAAATAAAATCATGAAATAACTATTTAACGGAGTCATGTAAATGGGACGTTCGCATCACCACAGCACGGACAGAAGAGGTCTTAAGGTTTAAACTCTTCATTAATTTTAATGATTTTCAACTTAAATATAATTACAAGCCTTCAATACATACAAACACATGCTATAATCTGAATGCATTTTGTGATAATATATACAATACATGTCTGCAATTTATGATGCACCGATGGCTTAACCTGAATGGCGAACATGTAGGAGGAGCATCTTGAAAATAGTACATGGAACAAACAGGGCAAGTCACCTCCTCTGCTAGTGAAGAACCATGCAAAGCACTGCTCTACATGCACCTTCTGAATAAACATGGCTCAAACCAATAACAACCCCGAGGAGATCGCTTAGAGCAGGGGTGGCCAGTCCTCAAGACCCCCCAACAGGTCAGGTTTAAAAGGATATCCCTGCTTCAGCACAGGTGACTCAGTCATTGACAGCCACTGTTTGAGCCACCTGTGCTGAAGCTGGGATATGCTTAAAACTTGACCTGTTTGTGGCCATTGAGGACTGGAGTTGGCCACCCCTGGCTTAGAGGACAACCTAAATAATTTGCTGTTAACAGGGTTAGAATTATGGGTCCAGTTAGACACAACCAGACTTGAAATCAATAGAAGAAACTTGACATCTATTTATGGTTAAAGCACCTGCTTAATTACATCACTGACCCAAATGTATTACATTCCCTTCATTTTACTTGTTGCTCCAGAAGCAACCCCTGTTTTAACACCACAGTTCATGCCGGGATATACAGAAATACTAGGTATGACTGCAAAAGCTTTTACGTAGAAAATGTAGATCCAATAATTACAGCTGCTGATCTCTGATAGCAGTGCCATGGTGCCCATCTCTCCAATACATTTCCAATCATCAATAAAGAAACCCCAAATGCTGGCCAGGACTATTTTGTTGGAAGGCTGTGGACAATCGGAGGCAATGGGAGATGGCACTGCACAATTAATATGCTACAACCAGCAATAGTGATCAGCAATAACGTGGCGTTATAAGGTATATTTTGAGGAGAAATCTCTTTAAAAGGGTAGACCGGAATGGCAAAGTGGTAATCTGATTTATGATGTTCATATTTCAATGTGGCATACTGTATCTTTTTATATTTATTATGCGCATGGCTGTTAAGGTTAGCAAGGATTACACCAGAATGTCTCCCCAACCAGACTGCAGCCTTGCAGCAGGATTTAGGGCACGCCAACAAGAATCCAAACAGCCATACCTTTGTGAAATAGCATTGTTAAGTAATGGGTCACCAGTCACGGAGCAAGGATTTGAAACTACTACATCAACCAACAATCAGGACTTTTATTCACGTGTTCTTCCCTATTTCTGCAACATAATAGGCGCAAAGAGCTCTTCAGATTTAATAATGCCTAAAAGTGCCGTAT
This sequence comes from Ascaphus truei, assembly GCF_040206685.1. Classification (NCBI taxonomy): domain Eukaryota; kingdom Metazoa; phylum Chordata; class Amphibia; order Anura; family Ascaphidae; genus Ascaphus; species Ascaphus truei. The sequence goes on from NC_134485.1 coordinate 65,074,264, forward strand.
GCTTGTCCTGGTGCCTAATGGGCATGAAGGAGAAAGCTCTAACATCCTATCCAGTGTGAAAAGAGGCATGACAAAATATATCCGACGCATCAGTGAAAGGAATGACATGTGAAGCTAATTCGTTAGTCAGCACCAATAGGCAAATCAAACGCTCTGCAATATATTTCAGCTTCTATTGGACACTGTAGTGATAAAGTAATAGTCCAGCTGGGTAGCGATTCTAAGAAGTTACAAAGCAATGTGGTGTAGCTCCCTCTTGCACCGAAAAGGTTTAATAAAACAGCTTTGTACATGGTACTAACGCTACATAATCTCAATGTCCCTGCCCATTACCAGGCATGGAAAAAGCTTTGTAAGAGCTTTGCTTTTAAACCCTCCTTCTCCAATCTAAAAGTCTTTGGGAACTATTTCAATGATCTGAAAATGACCCCTGCATAGATTTGTTTGCCGTTATTGCCACGTGCAACATCTGAAAACTCAGATATGTCCCAAAACTGCAATCATTAAACGGGTTCGATTTGCAGCATACAAAATAAATACTCAGTGGGTAAAAGGTGTGACCTTTCCAGTGGCTGAGTTTGTGTCTTCATTCTAAAAACAGATTAAACAACACTTCGGCAGTGACATATTGAAGGATGGCGCTTTGCTGCAATCAATGCGTTGCAGGCACCTCCGGCAGAAAGTGGCAAGACCAAAATGGAGTTGAATGGAACAGAGTTTTCCGAACACTCTAAAATCTTGTGAGACCGTACAAGTACCGGAATGTACTGCAAACAGAATGCAAAAGGCGATACAGACTCAATTAGTGCAGTGTTCAGATCTATCCCCCCAAGGTAAAATATGTGATCTCTGTGAATTAACTAGTAGCCACTTCCATTGTTTCTGTATAAGGTTGTGATTTATTATATTGGAGCATCAGAGAAATGATGAGATGCTAAAACGTATTGTTGCCCAAGTAGGGTTCCAATTCTAGTGCTGGATAACGTGGTACCCAGGAGCACGACATACTCTATGGCTAGGTAAGTAGCTACTGTAATGCACTTGAATAGCTTTCTTGTTATCTGGATTTTAGATGGATATATATATTTATCTTGTTTCAATAAAAGACTAACCACCTGAATTACTGCTACCTGAAGTTTTGTCATTTTTATTTTTACCTCCTTTTCAGTGGGGTAAGGGGATCTTCATATTAACTGCATTTTACATTGCAGACTCATCTCTTGGAGTGCTGGAAAGCCCATCTTTTGGTGTACATTTTAGATGCTAGGCATGTTTCCCAAAGCCCAGCAGATAAATATAAGCATACCACCCCTCCCAAAAGCAGCAAAACACAAGTGACATCTCCACCACAAAAAGAAAGACCAGAAAGCACTGGAGCTACTTTCAGTCACAATATGTTGAAAAAACAAAGGGATATGATCATGGCAACTAACAGTGTAAAAATGTTAGGACGGAAGATTCGCTCGCAGTCAGGTTCTGGGAGACAAACTGTGGCAGCACGGAGCTAAGTATCTGTATAGTTTGTTAACTGCTGTCTGCGAGGAGGAGTAAGGAGCCCTTGTTGTCATCTTTGCTCCTTGCGTTCCCGAAAGGTGAAGAAACTCTCCCCCCAAAAAAACCTTTATTGATACAGTCTCCAGCACAAGGTTTGGGTGTGCGGCAGAATGAGAGACCTGAAGGCCTGTAGAATTTCCACGCAGTTGTTATGGAGCGAAGAAGGTGGGCGCCAAAAAACAGATGTCCACAGCCTTGCTCCACCTATGCCCTCTTGCTTCTACATAAAATAATGCCGGAACACCAATATACAAAAGACTACTAGTTACACGGGGAGCACAGTGCTGGTTCATCTTTTTCCTTCTGCACAAAAGGGTTCAAGAAATGCACACAAGCAAGTTACAGGGGTGCTCCAGCGTGGTGAGATTGCTGTCTCCTTTCTGTTCCCTCCTCTACCCTTGGAATGTCTCTTGTGAAATTTACAGAGGGGAGCAGAGCTGCTCTCGTCTTCTCCCGCCCGAGGGAGATGTGCAATCACACGTCCGTTGTGTAGTACAGTGTGTTTCGCTTCAGCTCGGAGAAGGTGATAGGAGGGTGCTGCATGTAGTAGAGCAGAACCTGGACCTGAAAAAAAAAAAAGACTTATGGTGAGGTTGGACATGCGGCTCTCATATCTGAATGAGATGGAAGATAAGAACTCTTGGCCCATCTATATATTTACCGTATCACATATTGCCATAAAAATAGAGAACATTCAATTTTGAGCATACCAAAAAAAACAACATATATATATATATATATATATATGCAAATACAACTGTATGCTCATCTGCATGTCTTAGGCAGGTCTGCAACCCCGCCTTTCCCCATTATCACCCAGCATACAGCACTTCCACTGCAGCAAGGGATTCTGGGAAATGACATGCAAATGAGCACACAGTGTCACCTTTTGCCTCAAAAACCATTTTTAACATGGTTCCCTATAGGCTTAAGCTTGCTGCATGGTCACAGGTTTGAGCACAGCCAGGGTTAAGGTGCATACCCAGAAAACCACCCACAGACAGCTGTTTCGACCTTGATGGGTCTCATCAGTGTGGGGTTGATTTTAACTGGATATGCATAAGAGGCTATGGGATATATATATATATATATATATACATGTAGAGGTATCAGTACCGTGTTAGCCGAGCTTCAATAATCAAAAAATAAATAGATGATACCGTTCTGTGGCTAACGAAATGCTTTTATTTGTGCGAGCTTTCGAGATACACTGATCTCTTCTTCCGGCGATGTTACAATGAATGTAACATCGCCGGAAGAAGAGATCAGTGTATCTCGAAAGCTCGCACAAATAAAAGCATTTCGTTAGCCACAGAACGGTATCATCTATTTATTTTTTGATTATATATATATATATATATATATATCCATATGCATTAAACACCACAAATGCTGTAGAAGTGAGCACAAAAATGAAAAACGACCCAAAAGCTACTCCAGAAGGGAGTTTTCCGAGCAGTTAAGGTGAAGTGATAAGATTAGGAATACTTTGCTTTTACCATCAACAAGCATTGCACCTGAACTCTACATTGAAGGCTTCGTATGAGATTATGGGGGTTTTGGTGAAGTGGAATTATTTCCACAGACCGCAGAGCGCCCCGGGCTCCGAGGGCAGACCGCAGAGCGCCCCGGCTCCGAGGGCAGACCACAGAGCGCCCGGCTCCGAGGGCAGGCCGCAGAGCGCCCCGGGCTCCGAGGGCAGACCGCAGAGTGCCCCGGCTCCGAGGGCAGGCCGCAGAGCGCCCGGCTCCGAGGGCAGGCCGCAGAGCGCCCCGGGCTCCGAGGGCAGACCGCAGAGCGCCCCGGCTCCGAGGGCAGGCCGCAGAGCGCCCCGGCTCCGAGGGCAGGCCGCAGAGCGCCCCGGCTCCGAGGGCAGGCCGCAGAGCGCCCCGGCTCCGAGGGCAGGCCGCAGAGCGCCCCGGCTCCGAGGGCAGGCCGCAGAGCGCTCCGGCTCCGAGGGCAGACCGCAGAGCGCCCCGGCTCCGAAGGCAGGCCGCAGAGCGCCCCGGCTCCGAGGGCAGGCCGCAGAGCGCCCCGGGCTCCGAGGGCAGACCGCAGAGCGCCCCGGCTCCGAGGGCAGACCGCAGAGCGCCCCGGCTCCGAGGGCAGGCCGCAGAGCGCCCCGGCTCCGAGGGCAGGCCGCAGAGCGCCAGCGGCTCCGAGGGCAGACTGCAGAGCGCCCCGGGCTCCGAGGGCAGGCCGCAGAGCGCCCCGGCTCCGAGGGCAGACCGCAGAGCGCCCCAGCTCCGAGGGCAGACCGCAGAGCGCCCCGGCTCCGAGGGCAGGCCGCAGAGCGCCCCGGCTCCGAGGGCAGACCGCAGAGTGCCCCGGCTCTGAGGGCAGGCCGCAGAGCGCCCCGGCTCCGAGGGCAGACCGCAGAGCGCCCCGGCTCCGAGGGCAGACCGCAGAGCACCTGGCTCCGGGGCAGACCGCAGAGCGCCCCGGCTCCAGGGGCAGGCCGCAGAGTGCCCCGGCTCCGAGGGCAGACCGCAGAGCGCCCCGGCTCCGAGGGCAGACCGCAGAGCGCCCGGCTCCGGGGCAGACCGCAGAGTGCCCCGGCTCCGAGGGCAGACCGCAGAGCGCCCCGGCTCCGAGGGCAGACTGCAGAGCGCCCCGGTTCCGAGGGCAGACCGTAGAGCGCCCCGGCTCCGAGGGCAGACCGCAGAGTGCCCCGGCTCTGAGGGCAGGCCGCAGAGTGCCCCGGCTCCGAGGGCAGACCGCAGAGCGCCCCGGCTCCGAGGGCAGACCGCAGAGCGCCCGGCTCCGGGGCAGACCGCAGAGTGCCCCGGCTCCGAGGGCAGGCCGCAGAGCGCCCCGGCTCCGAGGGCAGACCACAGAGTGCCCTGGCTCAGAGAGCAGGCTGCAGAGTGCCCCGGCTCGGGGGGCAGGCCGCAGAGCGCCCCGGCTCTGAGTAGGAAACAGAATCATGCACAGCACACTTGCAGGGAGGTGGCCAATTGGCAACAGAGATAATTGGCAATAATGAGAGTCTCATGCAACAGAAGCCAGTCACACCCATGGTCTAAAAAAAGTAACAAAATCCTTACCTGCTTCTGAAGCACACACTAGTCATATAGGAATATACAAGTCCAGCTTACATTTAGTAGCATGACTACTGTACTCTCCACAGAGGATCTGAGAGATCATAGAAGGCACATCCTGCCTTTTGGAGTAATAGGCAGCACCAGTGTGGCCAGGTTTCATACCCGTGGTACCTACACTCCAGACTGCGGCAAAATCTTCCGACTGCAGTGAGGGTCTCTCCAAGTAAGCAGGAGGGCATACAGTAGTTGCCACTGAATACTACAATGCAGGGGGCATACTTTCAGCACAATGGCTAGGACCACGGGAAAACCCACACCTGCTTACTTCCCACAGGCCAAAAGACCATATCATGGCATTTGGAGACCGGGCAAATCTTCTCCTTTGCCCGGGAAAAGGGAAGCCTGAGGGCTCCCTGTACCAAGATGTACCAGAAAAACATCAAAACCTGTAAGAGGAGACCCTGGGACAAATATAACTGCTGTGAGGAGGAGAGCAGTCTGCCTTGAAGGGGCTTATGAGACCCAATTCGTTTAAAGTTGTCCTACCCTCAAACTGGGCGGGATGTAATCCCCATTCGTTTGTACTGGCATAGCAGAGGCATAGAGAAATACATTTGATGGAAAAAATGGCTTTTTGAAACAGAGCCCTAAAGTGAGGACACAATAATTACCTGTGCCATGACGTCATGTGACCAGATGTCGGAGGCCAGGTTGATATGACCTTTGATCTCCACCTCGGATGGCCTCAGTAATGTTGGTCCAAAGACTGTTGCCAAATTGTGGAGTGACATCTTGTTGATGGGCTCTTTTTCTGCAACCCTGAAGAAGTGTTTAACGAGAGGTGGATGTTAATGGCAAGCACACAAGAGACAGGAACAGGACATAGGGAGGGAGGTTAGTGTTTAAAAATGCAATCTGTAATACTAGATAATAAATTTACTTTTTTGTTGTACTTCACTAAACAAGCCTTTTCAGTGCGGACCACAGATAATATTTTACTTAAAGCAGCCTGAGCATTGGAACCACATTATTTTCAGCTCCGGGGACTCCCCCAGTTCCAAAGATACTTAGTGTAGATACCAGTGTGCTCTCCTTTCATAAGATCAATGTGGTCACCAAATCTTGCGGGTCTCGCAAGCAGCAACATCATCTGTTGCGGCTTCCTATTAGACGGCCATTTAAACGACCTGAGAGAACGGTGGTAATTACGCAGTTAAGTACCTTTGGAACTGTCATGATAATATTATGAGATATTATGTATTTTAATCCATCTGGTGCTTCAGGGGTTAATGAAGGTACAGTTTGGGTTTCAGACTACAATATATTGGTTTTATTACAGATCAAGACTTTTCATTGGTCTGTGCAGTGCCTGTCACGGATGGCCCACTCAAGGTGACATATGTGTTGTGTAAAAGGTCAACAACACTAACCAGAGATGATGCTGTCAGCCTCAAAGAAATCTAAACGTTTGTGAATAATTACTGGTGCATCCCAGAGAGAGGTGACACACAGGGTATTGCTTTCATTGAAGGACTTTATTAAAAATGAGAATACCATGTAACATCTACTGTACATACTAACAGTTATATGTGTGTGTCCGTGGCACAGAGTGGCATGTACTGAGACCACACACTGCATGGGTAAGAGGTGCCAAGGACAAATATCCATATGTCACTCAAATTTAGGATTAAGATGGTCGTGATTAGTCGCGTTGCATCCGTCATGACCGCCTGAATCTATTGATGTAGCTCACGTGTGTCTAAATATTAGAGAAGGGAATATCTATAGGTATAAGAATATAATGTATTTATAACATTTTAATTCAATATGACCCAATGGTAGGTGATCAATTCCTTAAACTTATTTCATCTGGAATACTTCTCTTATGGTTTTAATCAATATAAGGTGACAGAATCAGATGGATTTTAATAGGCAGGGGAGAATTTATGTGGAAAATGTATATGTTGTTTTAATGCTATGGTTGTATTTGTGTGGTATATGTATTTGTGTGGTTTGTGATGGTATTTTATTGTGGTCAAGGTTGTCAATCACTGTGGAGATGTTAATATGTCACTAACAGGGAACTCTGGGATAAAATTGCGAGGTAGTGGCTCGTATATAAAAGGGCCATTCCCTAGAGGGTATGGATACACCCACTGACAAAGCGTATGTTTACGCGAAACGCCTTGTTGTCATGACGTGACGTCATACGCAGGACGCGGCTTCAATCCCCCATCTCCCGGTAGCCGGTTTTGCTGCTTGAGCTACTCAGCAGGCCAGTGCAGCCTTTTAGGACATTTAACATCAGTCAGCCCCCAATCGGGATCAGTATGGAGGGGCTAGCTACTACCAACTACTGGGATATAACTATTTATCATCTAGTGAATGGAGTGGTGTGGGGATATGCCGTTTCTGATGCAGCTCTATTTTACAATGTAAGTGCTGAATTTTTAATAGATTTTAATATATAAAACCTTTGAGTAATTGATTCTGGTTCCTTCGTGCGCTTCTTTTTGTGTACTTAATAATCCTGTACCCAGCAGTATACTGTGCACACCTGCTCTCGCCCACACCTCTATGCCACCTCTTTCCCTGCTAATGGTATCAACCCACCTAATTTAATACCGACCAACCTTAAAAATCACACCGCAAAAGAAGCATCCCAATAGCCTGGACTCATGGCTACTGTCCCACACAGTCATTTTTACCAACCATTGTGGCCAAGCACTGCCATCTACTGCACTTATTCCCTCACCTGCTGTCCCCGAAGTCTCCCAACACACCACTTAGATTGTAAGCTCGTCAGGGCAGGGATTTCCTTTCCTATTGTCTGACTTTGCAGCGCTTATTGTATTATTATAGTTCCCTCTACTGTATTGTCTTTGTGAAACGCTGAGTACACTTTTGGCGCTATATAAATAAAGATATACATACATACTGTACATACAGAGTGTGTCGGCTCTCCTGAACGGGCTTGCCGTGTAACTATTCTGCTTATTTATAAGCCTGTTAATTCTGTAGCATAAAAGTGAAAGGTTTACACTTGTACTGATGTCCCGTGGTCACCGATGTAGCCGCCAGATCTTTTAATCTGATGTTGAAAGTCCCGCATGTGCTAGGGCTCTTGGTTTAGCTTTCCCCTTTAAAAGCCAGCCACACACGAGCTACAATGCTGGTATGTGAAAAACAGCTGCGCCCCCCTTTCCCCTCCCCTCGCCCTGATTTCCTTCAGATCTGGTCACCCTCCAAGGGAGCAGATGTGGGATGTGGGACCTGGCATATACCCGGCTTGCAGGATGGAAAACTTGATGCATTTTCCTCTAAACCCTTGGCCAGGTTCTCCCTGGTTTTTATTCCTTCAAATGCAGAGAAACTGTAACTTCTCAACCCCCTTCCCAGTTACAGAAAGATTAGTAACCCACGGGCAATTTTGTTTCCCGCGACTGTCAAAACGAAATTCAGTGGCATTATCAGGCCTCCTCCCCACCTGCTCTCATCCAGATTATTCAAAGATGACCATGATTAAAACATTCCAATATGGAAAGAGTTTCAACAAAGTACAGGAGGGAAGCAGATTTGAGAGAAAGAGCAGTGCGGGAACAAGAAGTCCTGCTCTGATGCTGGAAGGCTCAGGGGAAATGTGAGGAAGTGCTTCTTCACAGAAAGGGTCGTTTATTTGTAGAATAGCTTCCAAACAGCGGTGGTTAAGGCTAATACAGGAATTCACAAATAAAAGCTTGAATAGACATAAGGTTATCCTAACTATAAAAGAAAGCCAAAGAACAAATACAGGTTGAGGTTTTACTAAATAGGCAAGCTAAGTGGCACAAGTAGTTCTTATCTGCCACCAAATTCTGTGTTTCTATACAAGTCCAGAGCTAGTCTACAGAAGACAATTAAGAAGGTGATTACACCTGGACTCCGGTGACAGCCAGAATGCCACAGTCTGTGTCCAGCTAAAGTCCCACCTACAAGGTATTTAAGCTGTTTGTCCAGAGATCATAAAATGTTTGTTCTCCGTATCTGTGTCTCTCAGATCAGTTTTCTCGTTGCACAGCAATGTAAATACAGCTGTTTCGTTCTGTTACTTTGGTGGCTGCTATGTGTAGATGCTCAACATGGAGTTGAGAGATAAAAAAAGATCAAACAGCATCAAGTAAATTTTATTTGTGCACCCAGACTGAATATATTAGGCAACATAGAGGCCTTTTAATGCTGGGAAGTGTAATCTTTATGCGTCAAATACTGAAATATATATATATTTTGGGTCGGGTAATTCAGGTACAAGATAAATGAGCTTAACTGGCACCTACTTTAGGTAAAATAATGTATTCTTGTTTAGTTTGAGATAATTCTAGGCTGCGACGTTATCAACTGTTACCAGCTATCACACACCTTGCATGCGCCTCAATAAACCTACAAGACTGCAGGTACATTATGGGATGAATGCAAAATGAGTATCTGTGATTGCCAGGCCAACCTTTGCTTAACTTTTCTTCTTCTCATTCTTCAACTATTAGCTTGTGTGGAAGAATGATTATGCAGGTTATTCCTCCTAAACATTGGCAGGATAAATGGGGACTTCAGCCGTGCGGAGGCGCGCAGAAGCTAAGGGAAAGCGGGTGCTTTCCCTGGCCTTAGTCCGCGCGCCGTCCGGGGGGGGCGGGCCAGTGATGTCACAGAGCTGGTTCTCCCTCATAGGGTGAACCGCTCACGTGACCGGCCCTCCTCTCCCCTCGCAAATTTAAATCTGACTGTCTCCTCCGCACGCCTGCGGAAGCGTGCGCGAGCCCCTGCTAAAGTCGCTCTCATTGCGGCTGCAGGGGCTCACTGGTTAGCGCTGACCATGCCCTCGGCCTTAGTTGCACTGTTGGAACATGTTTAACTGTATTCTATTAAAGCTGCAGTTCAAGCAATATCCTACGTGTGTGTGTGTGTGTGTTTCCTTTCATAAATCAGTTCTGTACTATGAGAACATACTTACAATTGAAGACATTTTTAATGTATTCTAATGTAACAAGCATTTTTGTTCCTATAGCAACCATTTACAAAGTCACATCCCCTTCCGTTCTGAAACAGCATCACCTTTGTGAGCCCTTCCTCTCTGGCAGTGAACCAATTGAATCTAGTGCCTGCCTGGTCACATGAGCTTCCTCACAGAACTTTGTCTGTCAGTGCAGCAGAAGAGGACCCAAGATGCATTTAGTGAACCCCCAGCCGAATCTTCTCTGATCGATTACGAGAACAGGTTGATCAGCAACTTGGCTAATCACTTGTCAGTGTGCAGACTGTATTGATGCACATATTGAATGAAAAAAAGAATAATTAAAAAAAAAAAAACCACAGCTTGAACTGCAGCTTTAAGTCAGTAATACATTACTGAACATGTTACATGTATCAACTTTGACACTGTACTCCTGATAGTCAGTCACTGGGCATGAATCCCATAAACCCTTTTCAATTACACACCCCCCCACAGAAAAGTGATTCAGGCGGTTACTCTACTCTCCGCTGCAGTAAACATCTGATAACTAAGGAGGTACAAATAACAAATATACCACTGGCCACAATACCACTGCAGTAGAATTACACATGTATTCATAGATACAAGCACGTAAAGAAGAGCAGGTGAGCTTCAACTCCTCATCTAGAGGCAGCCGCGCAGGTGAGCTTAAACACCTCATCTAGAGGCAGCCGAGCAGGTGAGCTTCAACTCCTCATCTAGAGGCAGCCGAGCAGGTGAGCTTAAACACCTCATCTAGAGGCAGCCGAGCAGGTGAGCTTAAACACCTCATCTAGAGGCAGCCGAGCAGGTGAGCTTCAACTCCTCATCTAGAGGCAACTGCTTCTGGGCTTGTTTTCAGTATACACAGAGGATCACTTTTAATTCAATGATGGTCCATCATACAATTCTACTGCAACTGTAGGAACAATATTGAGGGACGCATAGGGAAAGTCGTGGCCTTCAAAAGTTGTGTAGCATCTAAAGACCTACAGTAAATCAGTTCTGCTAGACTTTCTCATGCGTTTCCACCATTTGTGTCCTTACTTCCATGTATACTACATATGTACTTTGCTCGCATTCATTGAAACTGTTTAGGATTTGAACAGGATGTGTTGAACCATCACCTTTGCAATGGACCACCAACAGCAAGCCGTGTGGAAGCTTCGTTTTGACAAGTTCTTTCATGTACCTTAGAGGGTCCATGGCAGCATTGCTAAATACGGTTCCACCCCCAACAAAAGCACAGTAAACTGAACTAAATACTGTATTGATAACCAAATGTATCTGGATTGATGAGAGCATAATGTAACTCAGTCACTGCATAGACCGCAATGATAAAGAACACTTTAGAGCATGTACACATCTGAGACAGGTCCACCAACCTGCCTTACCACATAATCGCACAGCATACTGTGTGGTGAGTGGCCATTTGCATGTCATTACCCAGAATCCTTTGCTGCAGTGGAAGGTATGTTGTGTGATTACGGGGCAAGGCAGGTTTGTGGGCCTGTATGAGATATGTTGACCTGTATGAGATATGTGAACATGCTCATAAGTCTTCCTTACCGTTGCTCTATGGTGGAGGGGTTTTGTCACTTTTTTTTTTACATGGACCAAACATTTCTGTCACTTTACCAAATTAACAGTCTTTAAAAACCCAATATGCAGAGGATATGAATCACTCAACGAGACGTCTAATCGCTCATATTATGACTGCCACCAGATGCTTGGTGGCTGCTGCTTGGAAAAGTCCACTCCCCCTCCCTCCAGGCTATCAGTAGAAAGAAGGATTGATGAGATAATGTTAATTGAAAGATTATCGGCATTCCTCAAACATTCTACTGAGAGATTCTATAAAACATGGGAACCCTGGATTAATGATTAACGATTAAGGAGTAATGATTAACGTGTAACGACTAAAGGACATATAATGAATATTAGTGGGTTATTGGTGGAGGAATAAGGAGCATCTAAGTACGAGTTAAACTCTAATCAACAGCCCTTCCCTTATTCCATTCCATTTTATTTCACTGTATCTTATTATACTATCAATACTATTTTAATAGTACTAGATGCTAAAGGCAGTACGGTATGAACTACCGAATAAATATATACTTCCGAGTTAGGATAGTATTTTCCCCCCCTCCCCTTCTTTCTTCAATATGTCTATTTTTGTTAAGTGCTGAGCACTATATTGTAAAATATGATTTGGTATTGTATTAGACCGCATTACTTTATATTGACAATTGATGGTATTGTTTGATATTATTATTACTATTATTAGTAGTAGTAGTATCAATATTATTTATACTATTACTTTTGTTTAATTATTGTGTTACAAATTTGGAAAAACATAAAAATTATTTGAAACAACACCCCCACCCCCCCCGCCAATATGCAACATAATTGCTGTTTTATTAGGAACACCTGGCAAGTGTACAGCACACTGGGGTCTCTGTAACAGAGCAAGTCCCTTGTACTTTACAATTTGTGAATTAGCTGCATATTCGTGGTATATTTAGCTTTCTGTGCGCTCATCACTTTGTTAACCGAGTTATGTTGTGACCGACATGATCTCATCAGCATAGTGACCTGAGAAGTGAGAAGTCAGAACAGTCCATCTTAAGTCAAAGATGCTTATTCAATCGAGTGAGTGCAATAGCTCCGATTCGGCACTACAACACAGAATATCCCATGCAAGTCAATGGGAGTTTCCGTATGGTAGTACCGAATCAACACAAAGTGCACTTTATTGAATAAGCCCCAAAGCGTAATACGCTTGAGAAGTATACGGTTAGGAATGAAGCCCTGCTATTACTCTCTAGCCCCTCTCTGTTTACCTTTTCAAGTGCTGCAGCAGGAAGAGGAAGGTCATGAGGTTAGGGTCAGGCAGAGAGCGTAGAAGGTGCATCATACAATTCTCCCTGGCAGCTGGATCAGAGAGGGCTGTAACCAAAGAAACACAGGAGCATAAATCATGGCGGCACACAATCCAAATAAAGGCAACATCAGCAACTGAAGTCTCTGTGCACAGCCGTATGTCACCTGCACTTTCAAAACAGACACGGTATGGTCTCCGGAAAGAAAGGAGCATCTATCTAAGCCTTTGAGTGCCATAAGATGCAGCCACAATGCCATGGGGTTCAACACTTCAGGGGCCCCAATGGCGAAGTGGCTAGTCATGGCCCTTTCAGCAGGTTTTCCAGGGGAGTTTGTGTTCTACGCTCTGCAATCTGAAATGCGGGGAAACAGACGGACTCCTTTTCCTAATTCAGCGGCACTGCCATTGTCTGATCGCTCAAGAACGGCAACGTGATCGAGATGTGCCAGAGGGACTGTCTGGAAGCAGAAATCATAGTAACTTCTTATGTTTTCAGATCCAAAGTATTCCAGTGGAACATCCATTTGATACAAATAAATAATAGATGAAAAAAAAGTAACAGAGGAGTCCGCAAGACACCACAGAACAAGTGACAGCCTGATCATCTGGCACTAAAGGGGTTAAAAACAACTACAAGATGACCACACAGCTGACACAATAGATTGCAGAAAGGCAAGTCAGATAAAAAACATTTTTTTAAAAAGGGAGAAAGACCTTAAAATCTACGTTTTATGCGGAATTTATGCTGAAGCAATCAAAAACATACCTATCCCTTCCATGAAAGCAAGGTACAGCCTGTCTGTAAGGAGAGGCTCCGGCAGCTCACGGAAGTAAAGCTTCAACGTTCCGGCTATTGCGTTGATGTCCATGTCACTCAGCATCACCAGAGTCTCTGTGTTATCTAGTGACAATCGAGGGACAGCAAAAAGGGGGTCAGTGACCATTTCCTGCGCCAGACTCAGGCTAACATTTTAAACACTTTGTTGATTTAATCAAGAACCAGCAAGCTCACTCTTTAATTTGGCAGGGAAAATGCAACTACAGCTCAACCCCCTTATAACGCTGTGCTTGGGGTACAAAGAATCCCGTCGCGTTATAAGCGGATCGCGTTAGAAATAATGTACAATTGTATGCATAGTGCAATAAAGTATGTAAGATACCAATAATCGTGTTGTAAAGTATTCATAAATACGAAAGTTGGAAGCCCCGCTTAATTCACGTTGTAACGGTTCGCGTGATAACGGGGTTGAGCTGTATTTTCTTACATGTCCACAAACAATAAGGGGAAAAAAAAAAAGAGATATTTGGAGAGAAAAAAATTATAAAAAGAAAACAATCCAATGTCAATTATTTTTTTGTCAAAGACAACTAAAAAGTGAAAAAGGTGAAGGGGAGAGAAAACAGTATTTTAGTTACTACAAATAAAAAACAATTCACATTCACTAAAATAATGTCTCGAGATGACCCCCTATTACCGACTGCCACTCACTTGCATCAAATGCAGCTTTCAAGGTCTGAATGTCAGTGGCCACTCCGGATATTCTGTAGATTCCGACCTCCTCAATCCCGCGCTTCTCCACCTCCTCCACACACTGACGCACGATATATGGCACCTTGGAGCGCTCCCGCCTGGTGGAGACAGGTGCAGCTCATTAGACGATCACTAATAAGCACGACTTGTGAGGTTTGGGTGAGCTACAGCGGGTAACCGTGACATTGCTTCTTGCACTAATTGGTGCAAGTCACAGTAGATTGACACATTGTATTTAATGGGCGCTCTGCAAATGCGACTAGAGAGGAGCCCAGGGAAGCTTCACTCACTTTGTCACCACACTGATTTTAACTCCGAATACACCGGTCTGTTTTTTGGAAGGGGTCCTTTTCAAACTCATGTCCCGGCTACTGAACTTCATGGAAAACTCCACTTTAATCTGCATGTGGAGGAGAGAGAAATGCATGTCAAAGAACGGGTGTTAAAAGGGGAGAGAACCAGAACCCAAATCAGCACGATGACTCCTTTACCCATGGGCCTGGAAAACATGACACCCAAGGGGTTAAGTGTTCACCAAATAATTCTGTGTCACACAACTCCCAAGAGCAGTACTTTTTTTATTTTTATTATTAGCTCCCCATGATAATGCAGGTGCAAAAAACACCACCAAATTGACACCGTACTACAGCATTTATCATCTGTAGAACACTGCGAATCAGCTATATTCTTCCTTTCCTCGTACAGATATTATGCCAAGACGGAGACTAATAAAGATTAACAAGGCATGAGAAAATCAAGTCCCTATTTTACCCATCTATTTAATTTATACGGATAGTCTTTCTGCACTTCAATAGCTTTTTGCATATGGTATTTTACCAATATATGCATTTTTTAAACATTTTCAAGGAAACTTAAAACAAGGTGTGTGACACAGACTTCCCTATGTGCACAGGACCTGGGATGATAGGACTTGTTACATGGAAGAAGGGGACAGGTAAGCTTTGTGGTACTGCTCAGCAAAACTGGCTGGGAGACTAATGCAACATTTGTTTTTGGACTGGCGGGTAATATACCATTCACCTGTACTGTACATGTAAAGCATAACTCACCCCATTCATTTCAATCACATCCATGTGCCAATTCTTGCTTTGAACCGCCTGGGGCTCCAGCTGCAAAGAGATATGGGCGTGATACATTTTTAGATTTCATGTTCACATTAAACAAAATCCAATTACTAGTGCCCCCAATGTCCAGGTAGCTAACCTCCGTGAGGCCCCAACCTGGATTACACATGCACACACTCACAGCTGTGACCTGAAATGCCATACATATACTTGCAGAATGCAGCCGGTTGGCCAAGAACAGAAAAACCCATTCCCTAGAAGATTGCCATGAGTTTGCAACATTGTGTTTCCTACATGTTCTAATCACGGTGTTCCAAGGCAAATGTCGAGCTGTGCTTTTTCTCTGGCAGGTGCTGGCAATATACATATATTATTATTAGGCTGCACCTGGACTAACGAATGTCAATTGTCTAAGATAACAAAGAGAAGGTGGCAAAGTCAACACGTTCACCTACAACCCACAATTTTGTCATCTATAGTAAAATGAATGGCTGTAGTTAAAGATGTTGCTGGACTAGGTTTATGAAATATGTTCCTTACACCTGTCATACAGTCTTTCCCAAGGACTGTAATCGTAAATCTCTCTATCCTATTGGCCTTTGGTGATAAACATGGGGTATATTTTTGTTCAAGTTTTCCATCCCAAAAATGTCTACCAAACATTTTCTCATCTATTTATAACCCCTGGGAAAGGCATTCAGCAATTTCCTGTTTCAGATTATTTTGCCCGTGGTATATAAAAAAAACGGGAAAAAAAACAACATCAACTGCACAGAGAATGAAGCCTTCAATATATGGTTATCTATCATCTTACAAGTCAGGGGGTGCAAGGAAACTTTCAGTGTGTGTTACTGTTTTAAACATACACTGGTGATCACACATGAAAAAATCACAACCCTATATCCTCCCCATTTATCTATGCTGGTTATGGACTCATACTCTTGACCTGATGGCAAAGCATAGAGACAATGTTTGCTAGATTAATTTGTCCTTCCACATTCCCATCGCTCACCTTGGGAAGTATTTCTACAACATCCTATCCTTTGTGAAACTGCTATCAGAGTAACTACAGGCATACCCCGTTTTAAGGACACTCACGAGTAAGTACATATCGCCCAATAGGCAAATGGCGGCTCGCGCATGCGCCTGTCAGCACGTCCTGATCAGCATTACTGACTCCCTACCTGTACCGAAGCTGAGCGCAAGCGGGGAGACTATAGAGCCTATGACATATGCGTTATTTACATCAGTTATGCACGTATATGACGATTGCAGTACAGTACATGCATCGATAAGTGGGGAAAGGTAGTGCTTCACTTTAAGTACATTTTCGCTTTACATACATGCCCCGGTCCCATTGCGTACTTTAATGCGGGGTATGCCTGTATAGCACTTATACACTTATAGTGCCTTTCACACTGTATTCGAAGATTCAAATCTGGGTAGCACAGGAACATGTGGAGCTAGGACAGTTTCAAATTGAATACATTTTTATTTTAAGTGTCTTCCTTAATATTGTGCTTCGTTTTACCACTCGATTACACTTTGCAATACGGCATGTATCATGCAACTGTTAATTTCACAAAGAAACCCGAGAATGAATACAAAACATGGAGCTCAATAAGATTGTCTTTACAGAAGGGGGATGGCTTTTCAAGGCACTAACACAGGGACGTATTTGTAAACATTTGCCACCAGGAAGAAGATTTCTTGTAGCAAGCACACGCATTGTGCAGAGTCTAGGAAAATGGATTTTTAGTGGGATAACAGTACAACTTATGGCAGCAGTAAATGACAGGATTGCACTGTATGCTTTCTATTTCCAGATGTGCAGAGAGCTGTTTTCCATGCTTTGGTTCCAAAGGTTTGTGGTATCTAAACTGAACAAGAATGAATCAAGGCAGATTCCAATATGGCTTAAATGGAAAGCTCAGATGCGACCTATTGCACACGGTGGCAATGGATGGAAATAAAAAAAAGAATGTGTGTAGGCCATGGTAGGAACAAGGCTGAAGCGACTTGGACAAAGGTATTGAGACAGAACCCTAAGTACGCTCAAATAAGACACTGACCTACAGTAGTGGTAAAAAGTGACTATACGTAAAACTCAGAGAAGAAAACATCTATGTTTCATATCACCAAAAAGGAGGAAGTAACTAAATTCTGCATTTTAAAGCAATCCCAGTTTGCTGTCACCAACATAAGCCTTTTAGGAAGCTCTGTTATGGTAAAAATAGATGCCAATATAATTGTCATGCTACGAAACTACGGGACGTTCCCCTTTATATACCACACATAGAACCTGCTTCAAGAAAAAGCAGCACAAAATGGTCAATCAAATCAAAGAAATGTATAGCTTTCTGGGAGTATGTTTTCTTTGATAGTTGCTTGTCAGTGATATCAGCACATGACCCGTCTTCGGGATCTCTGGCTATTTAAGCAGCAGCATTATTTAAGATTAACCTTTTATGGGAACATTCTGTTCCTGACAAGCCTGAGAAAGCTAAGACCAAAGGCTTTATTTTTTTTATTTTTTTAACATATCCTTAGATCTTCATTGGTGCATTGCTGCTCCCTCCTTTTCTACTCTTTTCTTCAACAGATGTTGAAGATGACATCAGGGACCAAATGTGCCAAGCAAGCAAGGAAGGAAGAAGTGACACGGCTGAGGAAAAGTGTTCATGGGGCCAACAGGAGCATTTTGCTTTCAATAGCTCAAATGAAGAAAAGGCACAACAATGAGGGCTTTAGTGCAGTTGAGTGCATGTATTTCTATAGAACTATGCAGATCTAAAATAACTGCGGTTAATGTACAAACCTCTGAAGTGGGAATTCCATGTTTAAGGCCAGATGTCAACTCTTTGTTACAATGGACAACCCTATTTCCTGCAAGAACTAAAAATCTAGACCTGCATCTCTACACTAGATACATCACAACAACACTGGGAGCTCTATTGAGACAAATGTATTACTTTGCCAGGCTACCAGGGTTGCCATGTTTATTAAGTGCATAGGAGACAGAAAAGTAAGCTTCGGCCCAGCAGCTCCAATAAAGCGTGGTGCATGATGAATTACCTACTTTGGGAAACTGTATAGTGACGCAAACAATTTTTTGTTTACAGGCTGGACAATGGAGAGTGGAAAGAAAGGTGATCAGTGCGCAACTAGAACATAGTCCCACATCAAACAAGTGCTGACAATGACACAATATGGAGCGATTAAACCTTGTAATGGAGGTCACTATGATGCGTCTGCAGCCTTCATGAAAGGGTGGCTCGACACCCCTGCTACTAGAGAAACGATACAAAAACAAGGCGCACAACGCACATAGTGAAGTAAAGTAAAAACATATTAATTTACTAAACAGTTAAAGGTTCTGCGTACATCAATTAATAAAACAAGCAATTGGTTAGTGGGGTTACCACACGGTGAATCAACCGGAGCATTGTACAGCTCTTCAATGGAGGCAGTTCAGGCAGTAGGAACACATCCGTACTCGGCCAGTAGAGAAACCTCCGGGAAGCCTTATGACACACTTCGCTCGTCCAAGTGTTGCCAGGTAGTAAATCCGGTGAATAGTCCCGTTGCGGAGTACAGAAACCTCCGTGAGTCCCACACGCCAACTTGGAGCACTACCAGTGCGTCGCTCTGCTCCGTGGTGTGCCTGCCGATGACATAATTGGATTCTCCTCCCCTTTGAAGTATGGAGGAAAGTCCAGGGCAGCGTCAGACACGTAGAGCAGCGGGTGATAGTGAGGGGGACTGGGAGGGAAACCGAGTGCTTGGCTTGACACAGCACTAGGGTCTGGATAAGATTGGGGAGCAATATCTTCCAACGCGTTTCGTAACTGAAAGTTACTTCTTCAGGGAATGCAGACAGCTGGGGAAGTGCACGTTTATATATACGTAGATATATACCCAGCATCCCACAGTTAATGGCTCAGGTTTCAAATTACCGCGCCAATCAGTGAGATTGCAAGAGATTGCCAACCAGCCATCCACAGACATTGGTATAAATGAATAAAAGAAACAGCAACATATTTAAAATACATAATAATACAAAATACATAATACATTTGTGATCAAATTCTGAAAGAGAAAAAGCCACAATCAGAGATACATAAATGAGATACAGCATATTGTAACATGAATGGAAAAGGAGTCAGAGGGCACACATCAGCATAGAACAATAAAGATCAATATAAAGACCAGATGTCTATGTCTTCATTTAGCCCTTTGGGAGTCAGGGATCCAAGTTTGTATATCCAGAAGGTTTCTTGGTAGGAGAGGCTCTTAATTCTATCACCTTCTCTCCTTTCCCTAGGAACAATTTTAATGCCCTTAAACATCAATTTTGATGGATCTTTATTATGATGTATTGCGTAATAACGCGATAGGCTGTGCTTCTCGTACCCATTTTTTATATTTCTAATATGCTCCTGTATACGGATCTTTAAACATCTTTTAGTGCGGCCTACACACTGGAGACCACACTCACAGTTAACTATATAGACCAAATGAGTTGAATTACAAATAATAAAAGTATAAACGGCAAAGCTCTCACCACTCGCAAACGAACTGAATGTTTCTCTCTGTGTGTAAGTGCTTACATATCGAACACTTCCCACATTGAAAGTTACCAATGGGTTTGTCACTAATCCAGGTACTCGGGTTGGTTTAACCTGAATAGTGCCCACATCACTCGGGGGCTAGTGTATTCTTAAGGTTTTTCGCTCTCCTATAGATGAATTTAGGAGCACCTGGAATGCAATCACCTAGGACTGGATCATTACACAAAATACCCAAGTGTCTATGGACAATTTTTTTAATTTTCCTGTTCACCGAATTAAAGGTGGTAATAAACAGTACCTCTATCAAATTACCCAAATCCCTTGTTTTACCCAAATCCCTTGTTTTGTCCCTAACTTTAGGAACTAACATGGACTGCCTATCTATATTTCTGACTGTATCTAGATCTTTTAGCAGACTAATACTCGAATAACCTCTTTCTAGAAACTTATCTAGAAGGAGTTGGGCCTGGTCCTCAAAGTCTTGTTCCCTACTACAATTTCTTTTTACCCTGATAAATTGGCCTCTGGGAATATTAGTAATCCACGATCTTTTGTGGTTGCTATTGGCCATTAACAGGTTATTGGCATCTACGTCCTTGAAGAAGACTTTTGTGGAGATCCTGCCGCTATCCAGTGCTGTCAGCCTTAGATCTAAAAAGTTGATGTTTATTGGATCAGTGACGTGTGTAAAGATCAGATTTCTATAATTATTATTCAGATAGACAAGGAAGGAGCTTATGGATGAATAATCCCCCTGCCAGACGCAGAGAATGTCGTCAATAAAACGACACCAGACAATGATGTTCTGTCTGAAGGGGTTGTTATTCCAAATGCTCTGCGATTCCCATTGTCCCATATACAGGTTTGCGAAACTGGGTGCAAAACGTGTGCTCATTGCAGTTCCGCAAACCTGTAGAAAGAATTCTGAGAGGAACATGAAATAGTTGTGGGTTAGTATAAAATCGATGGACTTCAAAATAAATTCGGTATTCAAATGATGCAATAAAGCGTCTAGCCCTTTTTCGTGCGGAATATGAGTGTAGAGAGCCTGCAAGTCACAGGTAATCCATCTGTACATGCTCTTCCACTCAAAATCCTGAAAAGTCTGCAGGACAGAAGACGTATCCTTCAGATAGGATGGCAGAAGGCCCAAATAAACCTGGAGAAAAAAAAATCCACGTACTGCGAAAGATTCGCAGTCAGAGAATCTATTCCCGAGATTATGGGGCGTCCAGGTGGGTTTATGGTGGATTTATGTATCTTGGGTAAGTGGTAGAAAATCGGTATTTTGGGGGATGCAGAAAACAAAAAATCAAATTCAGCCTTGGTAATCTCAATATTGAGAAAAAGGGTGGATAGAGCGATGCTCCTATACTGTGTGTGCACACAAATGTCTTCCAATATAAGCACATAAGTCCAGAAAAGGAACACTGTATAAATCCTTAGGCTGATATAAATAGCTTCATCATAAACAGGGAGGCAAAAATAAAGACCTAGCGGTCTGCCTGCATGACTACCGCATATATGGTCAGTATTGCACCTTGATAAAGTCCTGTATTGGACGAAACGTGTTGGTGCGGCTGCTGTGTACACCCATGAGTGAACTTATCAATAAATAACCCTCGATTTTATTCTGGAGTTTGCCCGGTATTTTTTCATACAGTGATCCCGTTTGCAGTGCATCCTTTGCTCTCCTTCATTTCTATAATCACAGTATTGGCCAGTGCTTCGTTCAGTAATTCTCTTAAGAGAATAATGAACTCACTTGTAGGGTCTTTTGATAACACTCTATAAAAAGAGATGTCATATAGCAAGCGATGGGCCTCCTGTTCATAATCCTTACGATTCTGGAGGACAACACCGCCCCCTTTGTCGGCCTGCCTAATAATGAGATCATTGGCTTTCAGAAATTTAAGGGCTATGTTTTCTTTAATTATGCCTTATATCTCTCGGTTTATGTGTTTTCACCAGTCTAGAAAAGTCATTTTGACCATGTTAAAAAATGTGTCAATATGATGCCCTTTCGAGTGGTCAGGATAAAACTTAGACCTTACCTTAAAAGGAGTATGTTTACAAACCAAACCCTGGTTGGTAGTATCAACAATTTCTGCCCCACATTTCTTAACTTCTACCGTCGGGAGAGCTTTGCCGTCAATCTTAACAAAATGTCTCTTTAGGGTCATATTTCTCACAAATTTGTGATGGTCTGTGTAAAGCTGGAATCCATCTGGGCCACTAGCCCTTGAAAAAGTTAGACCCTTATTTAATACTATTTTCTGGTCTTCTGTTAGAATCACTGTGGATAGGTTAAAGATTCCTTTATCTATGGGGATCCTAGATCCACACTTGAATCTCTTCTCTTTGATCCTGGATCCTCTCGTTCCTCGTCTGGTAACGTTCTTTTGGTTTTCCCTACAGGGCTGTCTTTTATCTCTATTCTCTTCTCTTCTTCTCTATTGTTGGAGAAAATCTGTTCCTCAATAAATCTAAAAAACGGGAGCCCGAGGGTGACTCAATAACTGGATTTTTACTATGTATTTCCTTTTGGCCTCTTTCTTCTCTTTTTGATCCAGATTTATTATTAGAGGGTTGGGATTTTTGACTTTGGTCTCTACTCTTATCAGGATGGTCACTTTTCCAATTCTCAGATGGATGGTGGCCATATCTTCGTTCACCTCTTCCATCTTTAGATCTATTCTGATAGCTATCCTGCTGCCCATGATTGGACCATCCACGGTGTCTTGGGGGTCCCCTCTGTCCGGATCCACTGTTTCTGGACGTATGGGGGCCTCTTTTGGCACCGTGGTGTGGGATATACACCTTGTCTACCACTCTCCCTCTCTCCCCATTCTTAGCCCAGTCTCTCCGTTTTCCATTAGCATAATCTGCTTCGTCTCTTAGAAATTTATTATTGATTTTAACAATTTCATCTCCTGTATTCTCCAATTTGGCTAATAATTCGCATTCAATTTTGGAGCAGTCTTTATTAATTACAATAGGCTCCATGATTTTAATCTCTTTTAGTATTTCTTTTTCAATTAATAAAATGGACTTATTGTGTTCAAAAATAATCAATCGCATCAGGTCCACAGAACACTCATCTAGTATTCTGTTCCATTCCTTGATGACATGCTCATCATCCTTACCAAACGTTGGTGGCTTAAGTACCCATAAACCTCTAGGTATCCTCTTACAATCAATAAGGTCCTTCCTTGTCTACCTGAATAATAATGATAGAAATCTGATCTTTACACACGTCACTGATCCAATAAACATCAACTTTTTAGATCTAAGGCTGACAGCACTGGATAGTGGCAGGATCTCCACAAAAGTCTTCTTCAAGGAAGTAGATGCCAATAACCTGTTAATGGCCAATAGCAACCACAAAAGATCGTGGATTACTAATATTCCCAGAGGCCAATTTATCAGGATAAAAAGAAATTGTAGTAGGGAACAAGACTTTGAGGACCAGGCCCAACTCCTTCTAGATAAGTTTCTAGAAAGAGGTTATTCGAGAATTAGTCTGCTAAAAGATTTAGATACAGTCAGAAATATGGATAGGCAGTCCATGTTAGTTCATAAAGTTAGGGACAAAACAAGGGATTTGGGTAATTTGATAGAGGTACTGTTTATTACCACCTTTAATTCAGTGAACAGGAAAATTGAAAAAATTGTCCAAAGACACTGGGGTATTTTGTGTAATGATCCAGTCCTAGGTGATTGCATTCCAGGTGCTCCTAAATTCATCTGTAGGAGAGCGAAAAACCTTAAGAATATGCTAGCCCCGAGTGATGTGGGCACTATTCAGGTTAAACCTAACCCGAGTACCTGGATTAGTGACAAACCCATTGGCAACTTTCAATGTGGGAAGTGTTCGATATGTAAGCACTTACACACTGAGAGAAACATTCAGTTCGTTTGCGAGTGGTGAGAGCTTTGCCGTCGATACTTTTATTAATTGTAATTCAACTCATTTGGTCTA
Organism: Ascaphus truei; assembly: GCF_040206685.1. Classification (NCBI taxonomy): domain Eukaryota; kingdom Metazoa; phylum Chordata; class Amphibia; order Anura; family Ascaphidae; genus Ascaphus; species Ascaphus truei. The sequence continues at coordinate 65,097,917 of NC_134485.1, forward strand.
TTTAGTTAACTGTGAGTGTGGTCTCCAGTATGTAGGACGCACTAAAAGATGTTTAAAGATCCGTATACAGGAGCATATTAGAAATATAAAAAATGGGTATGAGAAGCACAGCCTATCGCGTTATTACGCAATACATCATAATAAAGATCCATCAAAATTGATGTTTAAGGGCATTAAAATTGTTCCTAGGGAAAGGAGAGAAGGTGATAGAATTAAGAGCCTCTCCTACCAAGAAACCTTCTGGATATACAAACTTGGATCCCTGACTCCCAAAGGGCTAAATGAAGACATAGACATCTGGTCTTTATATTGATCTTTATTGTTCTATGCTGATGTGTGCCCTCTGACTCCTTTTCCATTCATGTTACAATATGCTGTATCTCATTTATGTATCTCTAATTGTGGCTTTTTCTCTTTCAGAATTTGATCACAAATGTATTATGTATCTTGTATTATTATGTATTTTAAATATGTTGCCGTTTCTTTTATTCATTGTATACCAATGTCTGTGGGGCAATCTCTTGCAATCTCACTGATTGGCGCGGTAATTTGAAACCTGAGCCATTAACTGTGGGATGCTGGGTATATATATGCGTGCACTTCCCCAGCTGTCTGCATTCCCTGAAGTAGTAACGTTCAGTTACGAAACGCGTTGGAAAATATTGCTCCCCAATCTTATCCAGACCCTGGTGCTGTGTCAAGCCAAGCTAAGCACTCGGTTTCCCTCCCTGTCCCCCTCACTATCACCCGCTGCTCTACGTGTCTGACGCTGCCCTGGACTTTCCTCCATACTTCGGAGGGGAGGAGAATCCCATTACGTCATCGGCAGGCACACCATGGAGCAGAGCGACGCACTGGTAGTGCTCCAAGTTGGCATGTGGGACTCACGGAGGTTTCTGTACTCCGCAACGGGAATATTCACCGGATTTACCACCTGGCAACACTCGGACGAGCGAAGTGTGTCATAAGGCTCCACGGAGGTTTCTCTACTGGCCGAGTACGGATGTGTTCCTCCTGCCTGAACTGCCTCCATTGAAGAGCTGTACAACGCTCCGGTTGATTCACCGTGTGGTAACCCCACTAACCAATTGCTTGTTTTATTCTCAATTGATGTACGCAGAACCTTTAACTGTTTAGTAAATTAATATATTTTTACTTTACTTCACTATGTGCGTTGTGCGCCTTGTTTATGAATCGTTTCTCTGGACAATGGAGAACATTGTAATAGTAAAAGGTCCCTTTCCCTCTAGAACATTTATATTGAAATAGGTTATGATATTTTCAAACCCCAACATTTAGGGCAATAATTACTAAACAGTGCCAACCCATAAAGCACCTTATGACTCATTAATTTCGCTGAGCTGTAAGGTGCCTTAGGCCGCGCGTATAGTGTCGGTGACGTTGCCCAAAAACAAACGCAGTGCCGCCGCCGCGTGCGCTTATAGTAAGCACGACGGTGACAATGCGACGGAGCGACTTTTGGTAGATGGCAATATTTGATTTTCCATGAACCAATCAAATGCCAGTACGCCTGCGCCGCAAAGCGAAATATAACTTTCGCTAGCGTCGACGGGTGACGTCACCCGTCGCGTCGACTATACGCGCGGCCTTATTTATGGGCAAGTACAATGTAATAAATGTTGGCCGCGGTCCCATTACAGCTAAAGAAACCAGCAGAAACCGCTTTCTTTTAAGCAATGCTCCACTCCAGGAGTTACTGTATCCCCCCATGAGGCACATGACAACCAAACAGCAATTTTTCAGACTTCTTTCCTCCACTACCTAACAAGATTCAAAAGCCTGGTCTGTTCGTTAGGAGGAAGAGGAAAGCATCAAATTACTCCCTCTAATTTAATCTGCACTCCCAATGGCCCAGGCCCATCTAGTTGAAGTAAATGGCTAAATTTCCCCCATCAAGGGACACTTCAAAGGGATGCGTGCAAGATATTGAATTGTGATTTTCTGCCTGCGCAACTAACAAGCGGCATTAGCTGCAATTCAGCTGAGCGGTGATCATGAGTCAGCAGGTGCTGGACTTTAATGAACCACTAGAAGACTCCCCTTTACCTCACTCCCAAGGCTTTACAGCACAATGGGAACATTCAGGCTCAGAAGGAGGAGGGAAAAAACCTGTCAACTAAAATGACCAACTGTTGACATCTACTTATCCATCAAGGTGGCAATTAGTAAGATTCAACTATGCAAGCTGCTTCCACTTTGCCCCACCATGGGGCAGCAAAACAGTTAATTTTAAATGGCCATTCCACCCCTGTACTTGAAGCCGAGTTTACTAACCTCCAGTAGCAGTGGACATCTTGTAATGTAGCTATCATGGAGACCTGATATCGGGGGTTTGTCTAAAATGGCCACCATTTTTGTTTTCCCCAGCATTCGTGTCACTCCTGCTGGCTCAGTCTAATAATAAACATTTCCAGAACGGTTGTAGCACCGAAATTTACACCTTAAGGAAAAAGGTGTTTCTGTATTCATGTTTATGTTAAAGTATGGGTAAAAACCAGCAGTACGACACCTTTACATTTAAACTCTTAGGGAAAATCCCCAGCCGCCGCTGCAGTACGCGCACACACTATGGGGTAGGCAAAGCGCTGTGACGCGTACGCCGGCAGGGAAGACACGCATTGTGCCGTGACGCGGTCACGTGCTTGGCGGGCAGCCAATGGAAGGACAGATATGCCCTGCTATGGCCGCGCTCCCCGGCATGGCCCCACCCATCCCATAGCTCATCTACAGACCGCAGATTGCGGCTGTAATCTGCGCATGCGCCGCCAGGCGTGCGTGCAGCAGAGAGCACTGGGGCTGTAGCCTTAAGGGAAACCAAGCTGCACACCTATTTTGAAGAGCTTTCCCAGTCAATGTTTCAATGGCGAATGATTATTTAGCCGCCTCAAAGTTTAATTTTCACTACTCTGCCCAGCAAGGAAACGGTTACATCTGTGTAAATGCGAGAGCTGAGCATGAAACGAATGGCCTGGGTATGTTTCAAATGATCCTGAAGATTGCTGGTGCTGGGAAGGAAGTGCAGTAAAATGATCTGAGCTGGTTTGTGCAAATGCGATTTCCACATCCCACAGCACATCATTCAAACAGTAACTTAATGAGGTAAAAAGGAAACGCAAGACGTGTGGCCTGCATACACGCATCGTCCACAGCAGACTTCTGGAGCCTGGTTATAACCAGAATGGGACATTTGGTCGCGGCTGGTTCACCGCAGACGAACCCTCCGCCGCCGGCCGCTTCGAAGGTAAGTTATATTACTGGTTAGGGTAGGGGGTTAATTTAAGGGTTTTTAGCGGTTACTGTAGGAGGTTAATTTAAGGGGTTTAGCGGGTAGGGGGTTAATTTAAGGGGTTTAGCGGTTTGGGTAGGAGGTTTTAGGGTAAGGGCTTAAGTTTAGGGTAAGGCACATACTTTAGCGGCTGGCGGGGGAGCGAGTTGCGACGAAACAGCCGCAACCAAATGTCCAAGATCGCTTTCAAACTGCCCAAGAATTTTTAGGGCATGGGTAGCCGACTCCAGTCCTCAAGAGCCATCAACAGGTCAGGTTTTCAGAATACCCGTGCTTCGGCACAGGTGGTTCAGTCGAAGACTGAGCCCCCTGTGCTGAAGCAGGGATATTCTGAAAACCTGACCTGTTGATAGCCCTTGAGGACTGGAGTCGGCTACCTCTAGTTTAGAGTCGACCTTAAAAGGTCAAATATTAATCTTCTGAAAAAAAAATTAAAAAAAATATCCACGTATAATTGCTAAATATGCAGCCAGTGGCAAATTTCCCATTAGACCCGGGCGTGAAAATTTTGGGGCGGCAAAATGTTCTGTTTCCCCCCCACACCCACCCACCATATACACACAGGCCCTGTTCTCTTCCCCACTGATTGCCGGGGGAGAGCGTGGGGCCTTTGTAAAGGCCTCTTACCTTCTCCTTCGCACCGTTCCTTCTGTAGCACTGTGGCGTCAAATGACTCTACAGCGTCACGTGACGATGCGCTGCCATGACAGGGCGACTTCACATGCAGTTGCGTCGTCATGGAAACGTGTCGGCACGTGATGCTGCGGCTTCATTTGACGCTGCAGAAGGCGGCAAAAAGGTTAAGTGCCCATGGGCGGCAACATTTTAAATGTGCCACTGTATGCAGCTTAGTTAGGCTAAAAGAAAGAAATTGTGCAGTTTCTATAGGAAAATCATACTGAATAAGAGAATGAAATTGGGTTGTAGCCGGTGAAACCAGGAGACTTTCTACTATGTTCTCTCTGCTCCTTTATGGTTATATTTTATGATTAATGGCTGCTCTGGAAAATGGCCTCTACCTTGTGGGATTAATTGCAACATTATATAATATACTTTAACCTTAGTTTTGTGATGTAATTAATGTCATATTTGATGAAAAATACATGTATATTAATGTATAAAGAGAATATATATATGTGTATATATATATATATATATATATATATATATATATATATATATATATATATATACATACATACATATACACACATATACACACACACACACACACACACACACACATAAAACCAGGGCTTTAATTGCAAAAATATAGTACATTCATCATACAGATTTAATCAGTTCAACTAGTATATGTGCTTTAATCCATTTTAACATTGCCAGTGTTGTAACGCATGTATACTAAGTTACTTTTGGAACTATACTAGGTTACTATGCCCGCATACTGTCATTTGAAAGTTCAACTCGTCATCTTCTCAGCATGGTATCGATCAACATACATATTCTGGAAGTAAGGATCATAAGTGGTGGTCACGAGATGCCAAACCTCACACAGAAAAAAAAAGTCAATAACTATTATCGTTTATTTGTAAAGTGCCAACATATCCCGCTGCATGGAATACTATACTAGAGCATGCTTTTATATTTCAAAATGTCAAACTTATACAATACGCAAAGCGGAGACCCCCCCCCCCCCCAAAAAAACAACAGTCCATGCATCATCCAAATGCTTCATGCCAGTTCCCTCAGGTCGGTCCAAACTCTCAAATATCCTACAGATGGTAAAATAATCCTAGTCATGGACATTTAAATGAGCGCACACAGACTGTGTCCAACTAGTTTTTAAGCTGCATTAAGAAAATTCGGCTTTTAAACAGCCTTGTGCCTGTCCTATGAAAGACCAATGTAATTCTGATATAGATCAGGAAGCTCTTCAATGTGACTCACATGAACTTGCAAACCTCAATTGTAGACAAAGGGAAATAGACCAGAATGATTCACTCTAGTCTGGCTGATCTTAGTTGCTTTCTATCACAACATACTTCTGATCTCACCAATGCGATATCAGTGACATCACGTTCACGGTGTACACACCAGCACTTTTGACTCACAAGGAACTGAGACTTCCCCAGACATACCCAGTTCCCATGTCATCATATTCCCAGCATCTATTAAGCTAGATAAGCTACGTAGACTTTTATCAGCATGTCTAGATGATACTCGACTCATCAGCTAAGGGTTTTCTTGTCTAAGGAAATCACATTTTTAATAACCCCTTTAAAATATTCTATTATAAGTAGAAAAGGTGAGAAGTGAAGAACTTTGCAAAAACAAATGCATAGGTAAATGTTCTAATCTGAAACAATGTCAGTGTATGAATGAATTGGACTGTAAACACATAGGGGATATATATATATACAGTATTCGACAAATCCATTAAAATACAGGCCCGCGGCGACTTGATTTGACCCTGTGGCGACCTCCTCATTGCCAACACCAAGCAGGGTGGGATTGGGGGCGGGACTAGGTGGCGAGTAGATTTTTTGGTTCGGCGAGTACATTTTTGGGTGATTTGTCAACCACTGTATGTATATGTATGTATGTATGTATGTATGTATATATATTCGTCTCCCTGGTGCAAAACTATGCATCGTAATTTAGCAAAGCAAAACATTACATTGAATCCTATGAAAGTGTTTTAACTGGTAAAGCGGCAGCTATTTTTTTAAAACTTATTTTGCAGCTGGCAGACTGTGTACCTTGTAACATTTTGGGGGATTTTTTTTTATCACTGACTAGATGGCCTGTAAAAGGTCAAAGGAAAAGCGGGACAACTAAGTAAGAAAGTGTCAACCAAGGCTATCTATATTAGAAGAGATTGTGCACGACAAGAAATAAATTGTCTATAATACATATATCGCTAATGAGCTGGAGAGAATGGAAGACCAACAAAAGGTTCCCTCATGAACGCACTCAGATAGACCTAATGAAATATAATTAAAATCAATTTAATGAATAATAAAAATATATTTATACAGAGGGGGGTGGTAAGAAGGTCCAAGACCACCCGGGTGGTCTTGGACCTTCTTACCACCCCCCTCTGTATAAATATATTTTTATTATTCATTAAATTGATTTTAATTATATTTCATCAATTTCATTAGGTCTATCTGAGTGCGTTCATGAGGGAACCTTGTGTTTGTTTTTCGTTTATGACCCCTTCATCCCCTTTTTGCACCGGACGGGATCTTTCACTACGTTTATTACTATCTCATTACTTCTAGCTGATGCGGGAGCTCTTCCCTTCTCTCCCCCTCTCCCCTGCTTTACTTTACAGAGGATGGAAGGCCAGTCAGAAAAGTGGTACTTTTATTGGAAGGAATGCTGGTACAGTATACAGGCATACCCCGAATTAACGTACGCAATGGGACCGGAGCATGTATGTAAAGCGAAAATGTACTTAAAGTGAAGCAGTGCCTTTTTCCCACTTATCGATGCATGTACTGTACTGCAATCATCATATACGTGCATAACTGATGTAAATAAGGCATTTGTAACAGGCTCTATAGTCTCCCTGCTTGCGCACACCTTTGGTACAGGTAGGGAGCCGGTATTGCTGTTCAGGACGTGCAGACAGGCGCATGCGTGAGCTGCCGTTTGCCTATTGAGCGAGATGTACTTACTCGCGAGTGTACTTAAAGTGAGTGTACTTAAACCGGGGTATGCCTGTATAGGAGAATGGGTCACACTGAGGTTGGATGCATCTACTACATGTGTCACACATGTATTATAACTTCCCCTACACATGCCAGTCAGAAAAAGTTCAGGGGATTTTTTTTAACAAGAACTTAAAAAAATCCCCTTTCCTTCCGATATAGTGTCGTTGAAACACTTACCATATGCACCCTTCACAATTAAATAGTGTTTGTATAGCCTGTTGGACAGCCATCCTGCTATCAAAGTGGGTGACTTGTATGTATCAATGCATGTTTATGTACACTGTATTAGTAACCCATCTCTTTAAGTGCAAACACTCGTGTGAGCAGGCAAGTAACCCAAGATCATGTACAAATTCCATAAAAATAAAAATTCCCTCAGACACAATGGAGTTACCCAAATCGGACCCTGACAGAGAACATAAAAAGTTCCATCAGCACAACCACGATGTATCACACATATCACACATATCACACATATCACACATATCACACATATCACACATATCATACCTACTGCAGCTGCTACCCAGATGAAAAACAAAAAAAAAAGTCTAACAATGTGGACCAATAAGAAGTTAAAATCTCCTTCGGTGGATTTATCCTCCCCCCGCTGTGTGTGTAATCTAGGTCCTGGATATTAACAGATGCCAGGTCATCGTACAGATTCCCTTTTAGCAGCTGCCCATTCCTTAAAGTCGGGCAGCTGGTAGCTGCCTCCACCAGCACAGAATTGGGCTTCAGCCAGATAGATTAACTTTCTAGCTGCCAGGGTAATGCTGTAATGTCCATTAACTACCACCCCGCACCAGGGTAAGGCCACGCGTATAGGGCCCGCGACGTCACCCGTCGCCGCTAGCGAAAGTTGTATTTCGCTACGCGTCGCGGGCGACCGGGGCATTGATTGGTTCTGGGGCTGTCACGAGGTGACAGCCCCTGAAAAATCAAATATTCCCGGCTTCCGAAAATTGCATCGCCACTTCGCGCTTACTATAAGCGCACGTGGCGGCAATGCATTTGTTTTCGGGCGACGTCACGTCGCCGGCACTATAAGCTCGGCCTAAAACAGATTATGACTGCCCAAATTATGTATGCATAGATTCAGCATCTCTATCCTTATTGTATTCTTCTTCTGTTTTATTCATCTCTAAATGAATATGACAGTTTGTGGAACACTAGCTTGACGTTAGAGGAATATAAAATGACCAGGCACGCTTTGCTTTGGTTGTTAACAGCAATATGACAATATTTGAAAACACAGACATGCTATTGCTGCAGCTTTTCTCCATAACATCATTGTAGTTATTAGTAAAGGGATGAGAGTAAGGATTCCTGCGGTAACATCACTGGGAGATGCTCTAACCGTGGGGGTTTGCCAGCTCCGACTGCCGCACACTTGGTGAGGCTAGAATATGCAAATAAATAAAGCAAAGTAACATCTATATTTAATTCCAGTAATAGAATCCATGCACGTTTTTGTTGTTGTTGTTTTTTTTAAAACTCTTGTCCCTTTTAAGGCAAAGCAATACATTGCAGATCACTGGCGGTGAATGGGTTAACAAATACTCAAATATGTTTTTAACTACTGCTGGGAGTACCTAAAGCAGCAAATAATGCAAGTTAAATAACTCGAGAGCTATGGGATTCCCCCCCCCCCCCCCCCCCCAACCAAAAATGCTATGTTTAAAGTCAGTGAGACGCCACCGAAGTTGGAGACCGCTGATGCCAAAAAGCAGTGAGACAAACTCCAAAATCGGGGTCTCGGATAGAAAACGGTTCGAAAATGTGATCTTGTGAATTAAAGGTTCTTCTTAAACTTCTGTATTTCAGTATATATCGCACGAGCCAGGGACAGGCTGCACAGGCAGTGAAAGGGTTAATCTTCATCCAGCTCCTCACAACGCAAATTTGCACTTGATCTCTGTGCAGTAATTTTATTTTCTTTTTTAAAATGTGGAAATAAGACTACAAAAAGTAGAAAAGCCCTCCAGGTTAAGGATCATCAAAATATTCACGTATTTCATATATATATATATATATACTGTATCTATGTGAATATGCCCCCATTAACACAGGATACATGTGGGCAAGTTTATGCCCTCCTAAAACCTCAATGCAAAATATGCAAGAGCAAACAAATGTGTACTGTATGCTGCAGAATGGCTATGGACCGTTTTTTTTTGTGTTGAAGGATAAAAACGTAGTAAATATGGATATCAGTGATAATTTAAAATTATTATTATTCTCCCCCATTGTAGGCAATGCCAAATCAAGTGCTCACATTTCTTAAAAAAAACGAAAAGATTAATAACTGGAGTAACACACTGCAACTCCCACACTGCTGCTAAATGAAGTGCCTGCACAATTCAAACCTGTATAAGAACAATTGTTATTACATAGTTACTGCTGCTAAATGCAGTAACGATGTTCTTAATTGTCCTTATACAGGTTTGAATTTTGCAGGCACGAGTCCCTGCCATGCAGAGCTAACAAATCTACATTTTTTTATGCCTACGACACAAGAAGACAAAGTAACTTGCCCAAGATCACAAGGAGCCCACACTGGGATTCGAACAGAGTTCACCGACATTACCAGTGAGCTACTCCTGCAAACCTTACTATATATCGAGTAAGGTAGAGGTATAGGCGTCATGCATCATAAGTACCATGTGTTTATACAGGTAGCTCATGTTGTCATGCACAAGGATGCATATTATTAACTAAATATGAACATCTGCATTTAAAGGGCTAATGTTTTGGTCTGTCGTTCCTGAAAAAGGTGGGTTCCAAAACAAACCTTACATAAATATTAATTTCAACAAGCCTGCAACTGCCAAGCCATTAGTTTCACTACTATCTGATAACACTGCACTGATACGGCTAGAGTCACCAAGCATAAGTCCATTAGAAACTCGCCCAATCCTGATGGGTCTCTACATACTGTAACCCTAAGTGTATCTCCATGAGCCACAAGTGCTTTCTGTCACTGTGTTGCCGTCACTCTACATCAGGAGTGTCCAAACTTAACTGACCATAAACCTGGTTCAGCCTGTGAGTTACCTTTTGTCGGAGCAGCTTGCTGCGCACTCTGCCCCAGAGCCGGGCCCCCGTGTTGGAGAGGCGTTTGGCCCTTGGCTCCTCTATCCTTTCTAGGCAACAGTGTTCAAGGTTTTCACACACAGAGTTCAGGTTGCAGTCCGTCTGCATTAACACCTCAGTCATTGTTAGCCCAGGTCCACGCAGGTAGTAGACACTACACTCCTTTCTCTCTCCTGCTGATCCGATTCCTGGTCAGTCACCTTTTCCTTCAAGCAGGAGGTATGGAATCTCTTCAAATACAGTAGCTCCACGAAAAAGACCAGCTTCCTGCCGCCCACGCACCAGGTCACTCCTCGTTCCTCATTCACAGCATCCAATATTAGCACAAGTACAAATCAATGATAAGGTCTTCCCTGTCAGCATGTGCTGGAATCACAGCTCAGCTTCCTACTCTGTGCGGGTAAATGGAGCTGGGACGTGACTGTGCAGCTAACTAAACCCAGCAGCTCACTGAGCCACTGCTGTAACAGTCATGTAACTGAGCTCCAGAGTCTGACTCCAAGAGCCTGACCCGAGGTGATTCAAAGACAGCTCTCTCTCTCTCTCTCTCTCTCTCTCTCTCTCTCTCTCTCTCTCTCTCTCTCTCTCGCACGCTTACTCCTCCCCTCCTGTTTTAACTGCTTAAATACCACAGAATCTTGCCACCCTTTATATAATGGAACAGTCCTACACACAACACAGAGGTCATTCTGGAATGTGACAGCATCTTCACCATTTTTAACATAGCTTGAGATACGCGAAGAAGGTTTAAAAATGTAGACATGCGAGTCCCCCTCCAGACAACAGACCACTAAATATATTTGGCACACTGCATTTAAAAACCCAAGGAGAGAATCATGCAGTGATTCATATGCTTCATTTAGCAATGCAGCATTAAAATGACACAATTGTAAATATTATCAAAACTCATTTATGGAAGTACTTAAAATGGCTTCAAATTAAACTTACTCAGAAATGGGAGACTCCCGTAGAATGAAAAATGTCACCATCATGAGAGAGGAAAAAAAAAAGGAGAGGTGGTTTGTAACATGGGAGGTAAATTCATATAGAATTCTAGGCAGGGCCGGATTAAGACCTTTAGAGGCTCTAAACACTGACAAGATTATGGTGCCCTCATATGCAATTTAAAATAAAAACTGTAATAAACAGTCAAATAAAATTGTATTTTTCGAAATGACATAAAACTTACATGTATGCTGAAATTAAAATATATATATATATTTTTAACATTTTCAATAAAAACTGCTTCATTTTTGATTTACCAAAAATGAATACAGAACGCATAAATATTTGGCATTACTACCATTACTTTTTTTAAATTACTAATAAAACAGTATAATACTATCATTTGCTTTGAAAAGAATTGCAGTATTAAAATTAGACAAAAGTTTTGTACATATGAAATACGGAATTTTGAAACAAATTCTTAGTGTAGGCGAATTCTTTTGCGTCGCCCACAACCATACCAAAATTAGATTAAGCGCAAAATGCGGGGGTTACGCCATGCATTGGCTGCGAAGTAGGGATGCAGCAACGAGCCATAGAGGCCTAACATAAAATGGCGTCGGTCCTGACATCTAACAGACAAGATGAGAATATTAGAAACAGCAGATGTTGCAACTATTGTGACCTACAAATCAACACATACAGATTTTCCAAATTTCACGCTTAATGTTCGATTAAAAAATGCGCAACTTTTTAGCATGATGGGCCGAAGTTGTCCACAAAGGGACAATGTTCAATGTTACCACAATTTTCAGTATATATAATATATAAGAAAGAAATAAAAACCCACAGAATCAAGTACAGGTAGTCCTCTTTTTTACGACATTTCACTTCCCGTCGAATGCGTTTGCCGACGGCGCATAATGCAGTACAAAAACTCATTATCCGCCGCGGTTTTTGTATATCCGACGGACACCGTCGCCGGTTAACATGGGTCCCCCTTTCCGACTGTCCCGCATCCGACGCGGGTTTGCGGGACGCATTGTGTCGGAAAAGCGAGGACTACCTGTATATAGAATTCAGAAAAAAATAGATCAATAATTAAACATAAAGGTATTGCAACACATGACAGGATCTGATTTCAATCTACGTTAGTAGTACACCCCCTGGTTTAGGTGGGGATAAGTTATAAAAGAAAACAGAAAGATGGAGAAAGCATATATAGTGGAGTGTAAGAATTTTTCCCCCCATGGTGACTACTTTGATGCTTTTTTTGAAATATCAAATTCTTAAAAAAAATAAAATTTAATTTTTTGTGGTGCCTCTGTTTTGCTGGTGCTCTAAGAACGTGCTTAGTCTGCTCCCTATTGGGTAATCCGGCCCTGATTCTAGGGGAAGATTTCTGCTTTGAGTAACTACAAGACCGGCTTTGGATGCAGCCCGAGGAAAGCATGAAAAACAGGGTCAGAATTAACCTTCCTTCCTAACCTCAAATTGCTTTTAAAGGGCTGTGCTGCTTGTGCCGCCTTTTTTCTTCTTCATTTGTTTCCATTTGGATCAGAGATATTCTTCCCCACGTTTCCACCCAGTTTTACGCTTGTACAGATTCTAAGTCTCCTTCACTCTCTACTTGTATCTGCACGGTGACTGGAAACTGACATAAACCTCTCTAACTAAACAGAAAAGAACCTTAGCATCGCCAGCCACACACATTTTTGCTTTACTGGTCACCTTTACTTTTACATTCTCAAACTTCATCTTTCAAACTAGAAAATAATTTAAAAAGTCAAAGTATGGCACTCATTAAAGACGGTCATTACTGTGAATATTCCACACCAGCGTTTTTAATGAGATCAGAGGTATTGCTGCAACACCCTTTCCTCTGTATGAATTTGCCGCAGGAAGAATCAGTATAGATTGCACATCCCTTATTTATTGCTCATTGGCTCCACCATTGGTATGTTTCGTTCACAGTACAGTATGGCTTTCAGAGCTCAACAGCTTAAATACATTTGAAGTATGAACGGTAAAAAAACGCATAGAAATGTTCCCTGCAACACTTAATATACAAAGTACAAAAGCAATGACTCATCCTATGGTGTTGATATTGCATGCAGAACGGCAAATTCTACATTTACAAATCCACTTAAGCGCGTCACCAAAAGAACCAACACCAACATTTGACAAAATGACTTGTTCAAGGTCACAAGGAGGTTGCACTAGTTTTCCAACTGCGTTCTCCACTTCAAATACCTTTTCCTCTTGAGTGGCACTATTAATTAGTACCCGCTCATTGATGGAAGGACCAGTAAAGCCCTTGAGGCTCCTCCCGAACTGAAGGCGTCACACAAAGAGAGAACAGAGACTGGCTAAGAAGTAGGGCAAGACAGGAGAAGCGGAGAAAGCCACACGAAAGATAAAAATCCCTTCTTGAAATTAGATAGCTTCAACTTGATCCTTCCCCCCCCCCCGCGAGAGCCTTCAAGGTCCTGCTGCATAAAGACGTCAAACGCCCTCTTCATTTCAGATTTGGTGTAACTTGCCCTATACATAATCTAAAGCCACATATTCACTTATATTACGCACAGTAGTAGTATGATACATTTTATTGGACCACCCTTGCCTTATATTACACAGAGATATAAAGAGAAAACTGGCTCTCATGTATGGTCCCGGCTGACTATATTGCTAACCTCTGGCTCTCTTTTAAATCTTTGTCTAACATAATTCAGAATAAAAATAAAGTTTTGTGTGTACATTTTTTTTTTAAACTACCAACTGCATATGCATATTAAAAGTTTAGACTGAAGCTCAATTATCTCTAAACAGATTGCTGACAACACCAAGTCACGAAGTATTCAGCAACAGCGCCTGATGTACCAGGTCCCAAACATATTAGGAGACACACCCCACTATTTTGCGATGCCTCACTTGAGTTAAATGCAATAAGATACAGTGACTCGTTTTCGTTAAACTGAGATACATATTCCTACAATGCAAATAAAAAACAGGATGTCAACAAATGTAAAATGTGGAAGCAGGTTCGTCATCTTGTTAACCACCAATGTTTATATTTATGACCGATTGTGAGGTAGACAAGTTTATGTAATCACATACTGTACCTCCATGAAACAGGTAACATGCAAAAAGAGGGGGAACAGGCTCAGAAGACGAATGTTGTATATTCCTTAATAATGTGTATTGCTAAAACTGCTCCCTGAGCTCCTGATATTTAACACTTAAATTCACTAGCAGGGGAAAAAAATAATGCAGCACCGACACTAAACGGCATGGTTAAAATGTCTCCGTGCCAATTTAACGGTACCGCGCCCCCCAGAAACGCATGTGTATTGGAACTCGTGGGACTGCATGAGCTCTTAAAGATTTGCGTACGCCTGAAACCACTGCAGAAGAGGTGGCGCTGGAAAACAATCTGCGGAAAAGTAGAAACAGCGAAAAATATTTGTTGCAACATTTAAACACATGGAAACTGTTTGAGAACAAATACGATTAAATAATTTATAAGCCTCCCTTTAAAGTTGCACTGCCGCCACAGATCTGCCACGTAACACTTTCCCTAGCAAATATACGGCTTTTGTTAGTGGTTCATACCAAATTGAGGGCAGAAAGACGAGAGCAGCAATTCTAGTGTTGTGGCGATCAGGAAAGGGTTCCAGGGCCTTCTGATTTGATCGAGATAATCACATTGTTGCCAATTTTTAAGACAAAATAAATAAATAAAAAAAATTGGGAGGATTTTACAATTACATATATTGTGGGACAAAAGGAGGCATACACACATGTATCATTGCATTGTATTAATATTAATCATTGCTCATTAGAAATTGAGCCTTTAAATGTTTTATCCGGCAGAGCTCTGTGCTTCTCTCATGCAGCAAAGTGTTAACATGCACATATGGTTCACAGACTGTATGTGGTGCCCTACTAAGGAAACAGATTCAGTACCTGTACCAAGACTTTTTTACTGCCTGCCACTCACATGTCACAGTCATTAGGATCACGCTACACAGACATGCCATGTGGGCTTAGTTATAAAGAAACCTTTTTTAGTTCAAGGCTCTATAGTCCTGTGCAGCATTTTACATTACGTTTGAAGCAATGGCGGATACGTGGGATTAACAAGCGTCGTACTTTAACCCACCCTCAAGTAAATGACAGCTCTGCCAAAGTGGAGAACGCGGGATGAATGTACAGAATATGCTGCGGTTGTCTTCCTGGTATCGTTTTGATTTCATTTATAAAAAGAAAAAAAAGTGGAGTTCTGCACAATTGGTTACTGTCCTCAAGAACTTACCATGTAATTTTAGCACGTAAGACGATAGAGACTTGTCCATGCTCAGGCACATGGAGCTTGTTCGCTGACCTTGAATTGCCTGCCATGTAGGCACTTACAACAAGACTACCTCTATGGACTTCTCGGAAGTATTTCCATGTGGATCGGGAAGGCAGGGCAGGAGTTCATAAACTTGCTTGTGCACGTTGTTGACATTTGCTCTTATATAAACTGTGCTTTAGAAACGTTACAGGCGGGGAAGGTGTTAATGATCGGTTTTCTCGTAGGCAATACTGTACTGCATTGAAATGCCCTTCTGGCAGTAAAAGGACTTAAGCAAAGCATGCCCTCTCCTTGCACATCGCTCGGCCCTCTCTCCTTGGCAGTAAAGGACTTAAGCATGCCCTCTCCTTGCACATGCTCTGCCTCTCTCCCTGGCAGTAAACCACTTAAGCATGCCCTCTCCTTGCACATGCTCTGCCTCTACCTGGCAGTAAAGGACTTAAGCATGCTCTCTCCCTGGCAGTAAAGGACTTAAGCATGCTCTCTCCTTGCACATGCTCTGCCCTCTCTCCCTGGCAGTAAAGGATTAAGCATGCCCTCTCCTTGCACATGCTCTGCCTCTCTCCCTGGCAGTAAAGGACTTAAGCATGCCCTCTCCTTGCACATGCTCTGCCTCTCTCCCTGACAGTAAAGGATTAAGCATGCCCTCTCCTTGCACATGCTCTGCCTCTCTCCCCTGGCAGTAAAGGATTAAGCATGCCCTCTCCTTGCACATGCTCTGCCTCTCTCCCTGGCAGTGCAGGAACTTGCTGGTGCAAAGTTCCATTAGCAGCTGCAGTGATTGGCTTAATAGGAACGTATGTGCAGATATTAGAGGCAGGTCAACCGTTAATGGCAGTTCTCTTGTAACATACCAGGCAGTGAAAGGGTAAAGGGAAGCTCGGCTGTGCAATGGTCTGCAGCGGTTAATGATATGTCTCATATGTTTGGAAGTGAGTGGATTAGGAGAGGCTGAAAAAAAGCTGAGCAGCGAAGAGAATTTTTAACACATCTTCTCAAGTCTGTAATTGACTCTTTGAAGTAACAAAACCATGATAAGACACAAACATATTTAAATTAAAACAGGGTTTTTGCTGTTGGTGAAGATTTTAGATTGTTTCCTGTGGCAACGAAAAATCTTTATCCATTTATGTATTAGTCTATAGGGCCAGAAGGCTAAAAAATACAGAACATATTCTCTACCTCACTGTGACAAGAGGCATTTATTAATTTCGTGTATGTTTCTGCAAGTCCCCCCTTCTCTCTGATACAGTTTTGCTGCCATTTGTGATATCAGCGCCTGACAGGAGCTGATAAGAACGTCTACAGCCAGACAAAAGCTACTTGGTTGTACAGCTGGATACATTTTCTTTCTGAAATGGTGACAGAACGAATTGAGGGGCGGCTTGCACCAGCGCTCATAAAGGAAAGATAAATCCAATTTGTTCTGGGGAGGCCGCTTAGTGGTGAATAGAAGATTTCAAAGCAAGAGAAAAGCATAAAGGACCGTTTGCGCGAGTCTTTAAAAGGAGCAATCCAAGCAATATCCGACATGTTTTGTTTTTTAAATAAATCAGTTCTGTAGTATTAGATAATACGTACTACATTTAAAAAAATTAAATTCAACTCAATACCATTTTTAATGAGTTTTAATATACTGAGCATCCTTTGATTTCTATATCCGGTTTTAGCCCCCCCCCCCCCCCCCCCCCACAAGCAGTGCAAGCTATTTGTGACACTTTCTTGTTTGTGATCATTTGTTGCCAATATTCCCAGCACATTGAGCTGCAAACGGTAACAATAGATAATGTTACTTTAGTAATAGAAGGATACATTATAGCTGCTGAGTTACACTGACTGAAGCGTTGATTGAAATTGAAAGGCGGCCATTTAGTGAACCCAGGGAGCAGGATCTTTGCTGATCGATTACTGTATAACAAATCGATCGGCAGCTTAGGTAATTAATTTTCAATAAAGGTAATCAAATGCTGCATATATTAAATCAAAAATTATTTTTTAGTCTGTCTTTTTTTTTTTTTTTAAAGGGCCACTTGGATTGCTTTATTAACCACCTCTCTCAGTGCCACAGTGCAGGGGCCTGCAATGCTTTGCATGTACTGTATAGTAGTGTTTTTCCTGGCAATGCATTGCAAGCCCGGCGCCCTCTAAAGCCGCAGGGGCAAACCTGTCACCAATCGTCACAAGTGACGAATCGGCCATGAAAGTGTCAGCGAATTTGAGTTTGCAGCTCCCACAGTAAAATAAACTTTTTCAGATGTCATGTGCTGGTTTCCGCTTTCTGAATGAGTCAACGAAGTGAACCAGCAGCAGGTGATAGTGCTGAGGTGAGTGACGCAGCAGCGGGCGATAGTGCTGAGGTGAGTGACGCAGCAGCGGGCGATAGTGCTGAGGTGAGGGAAGCAGCAGCAGGCGATAGTGCTGAGGTGAGTGACGCAGCAGCGGGCGATAGTGCTGAGGTGAGTGACGCAGCAGCGGGCGATAGTGCTGAGGTGATTCAAGCAGCAGCAGGCGATAGTGCTGAGGTGAGGGACTCAGCAGCAGGCGATAGTGCTGAGGTGAGTGACGCAGCAGCAGGAGATAGTACTGAGGTGAGTGGCGCAGGCAGCAGGCGATAGTGCTGAGGTGAGGGACTCAGCAGCGGGCGATAGTGCTGAGGTGAGGGAAGCAGCAGCAGGCGATAGTGCTGAGGTGAGGGACTCAGCAGCAGGCGATAGTGCTGAGGTGAGTGACACAGCAGCAGGAGATAGTACTGAGGTGAGTGGCGCAGCAGCAGGTGATAGTGCTGAGGTGAGGGAAGCAGACGAACAGTGTGTGTTGTTTTAAATGTTGTGTGTTCTCAATTTTTACATGGTGTGGCGATTTTCACTTCTCATTCGCCACACCTGTGGCTACATTGAAAAATAGGTTGCCCACCTCTGCTCTAAAGGAATGAAACGATTCCACAGCATTACAAGGTGCTGCATCTCTGAATAGTTTGCGTAACATACTAATTCCATAGGTCACAACAACTAATAGCCAAACTGCCATACACCCCAACATTAGTGTGGAGAATATTTACACTTTTTTGCTATAGTATTACTTACAACAGTCTAAAGATTCTTCAATCTAAAGAGAATGAAGTCCCAAAATACACTATTGAAATCTTCCAAATCAAAGGCTGAAATTCTTTTTAGCGAGAACTGTAGACGTTACAGCTCACGGTGCAGCAAAGGTACCATGTAAATAATATATGTGCTATGAAAATGTGCTCTATACGCTACGTGTGTAAAATACAAGGTTTGCGCTTTGCTACAGATTCACAAAACGACTTATTTATCGCCTTGGAATATTTTATATGTATGTTTCAAGGTGTATATTTCTGCGTAACACGTTTTTAGCCACACGGGGAAGTGGGAAACGTGTTCGCTATGCTAGATAAAAAAAACACGGATCTGATACCATTCTGACCACTTATTCTTAATTGCGACCCTCAGTATGTACAGAAAGGTGAGGGAGAGCACTTCTCTTCAACAGAACATACTTTTATTTCATTTCAGACCCAAAAAGAACTAGAGCCAAGGGCCCCCGATGTAAGCAGTGGTAAAAGGGAGTCTTTGCATCAAACAGCATGCAATCAAAGTGGTACTTGGAAGGCAACACTTTGGGGGAGATGCACTAAGGTCAGATAGCTGGGATCGTAAACCGATCACCAGTTATTTACCATTCAATGGCAGCAATGGGACTAATGGCACCAAGTGAATCTACCCTTTTGTGTTACAGTACTTTCCAACAGTCCATTGGTTAAATTTTAAAAGACTTTAGAAAAGCCTCGGGCCCACATGGAATACGACAGCAGAATGCTGGCAGAATCTGGATGCCTGCATAATACTGTAGCAAGAAGAAGAAAATTCACTGGGTCAGATTTTTCTGTGGATCCCATGAGGCAGCAATGGGTAGCTCTGAGATTGGGAACAGGGACAAATTAAACCCACATTAAAAAAAAGGGAGGGGGAAAAAACAAAAAAAAACCTCAACACATTTTTCCTTTCAAAAGAAGAAATGCCCGTGAGCCACATCTGCTTTCAATTCCAGATCCATGCACCAAATCGGCCAAAAGCAGTAATGGCAGGGAATGGGGAGGGAGGTCAAATAGGCTTTTTGGAGGCACCATCCACAAACAAGAATTTGCTCAAAATGTTTAGAGCTAACCTTCTCTACCAGCGGAGCCTGCATCACTTTGCGATGCACCGGGAACAAACCCAATGGTAGATTGCTGTAGAAAGGTTTGCCTCGAGCATATGGGTAATAAGAAACGGAAGAGCAGAGAAAGGTGTAGGGTAGAAACCTTATGTTGTGTTTGAAATAGAAAAGACCAACTTTCAGTCCAAAACAGGACTAGCGTTAAATTTACAGGATAATGAAAAAACACCATTAAAAAAAATAATGAAATTCCTATGGATAGAACTACATACAATTTACCAATATGAATAGATTTTGCAGCTAAATGCAAAAAAAAACCTATTGCATACGTCTTTCATAATGTTGCATATTAAACCAAAAATACAGAGACGTGTGGAGAAGTGTCTGTGCTTAATTGTATCTTTAATATACTTTGTTAGGTAGTGCTGCCTATAGAAGCCAGTTAATGCATTAAGAAAGTGTATATTTCACGGCTCGCGTATAGTTTAACACAGCAAGAGCCTGCCGTCTAATACTTTGTAATGCAACGCAAGTCCTTTCAGCTGCGAGGGTTAAAGACGTCTATGAAGTTCTTAGGGCTAGCAGAGACTACGATATAAAATGTGTTTATTTTCATAGCATGCGTAACACAATTACTTTTCTCTAAGGGAGACAGGCCCAAGAACGCGCTGTTTAAAAAAAATAATTTTTTATTATATAAATACATTTGTTTGATTGTAGAGAGAAATAATCAAACTTAGAAGAAGGGGGGGTGGGGGGGGAGAAACCAAAACAAAATCTAGGATGGAATTCTCCTCTTAGCCTTTCCTAAACCCTGCAAAGCATTAACATTCCTGTGCAGGGGACCGGAAGGTCTGTATAATCTGCCTCTTATAATATGATCAACGGCCGGCCTAGGAGAGAAGAAGAAAAGTCAGGGGAGAAAGCCTGTAGTTACTTTGAATTCACCAATTAAAAAGCAATTAGGGAGGATCGCAGCCTGGAAGGTGTCATCAGGGGTGGAAGGTGAAATTGTAACCCCTTTGTTATAGGAGATTTTACCTTGCTATTGCATCCCTGGCAGAAAAGGCATTAATAGTTGGCTTCTGCTTCAACTGATTACATAAGTGATAACAATGCTCTCCCGGACTGGTGTGGCTCATAAAATAGTAATAATTATAACAACTTAATTTATATGGTGCTTTCCTCCCAATGGGACACAAAGCGCTTATCAATTAGAATATAGCGCGCGGTATGCAGCACATAGGAATGTTACAGACATGGTCCAGATGATCTTAGCATCTATGTTTTTGGTGCCTGAGGCACAGGGAGTTAAAGTCTCTTGCCCAAGGTCACAAGGAGCTGACACCTCTGTGTCATTGTTTACAGAGTCAGCGTCTTTACTCACTGAGCCACTGCCTTCGTGCACCTCCTTTGGAGTGGCTCAGTTCAGCTTTCTATTCTGGAAGCTCCCATTTGTTGAACTAGCTGTCAGCTTCTACCTTGGGGGTTGTAATGAACTTGGTTATTTTTAAGCAGACTAAAAGCACGTTCTATGCTCTACTCGGCTGCAGAGGTCTGCCCCACATTGCACAGCACTGAATAAGATTCATATTATTTTATTATTTATAGCGTTGACCATGCAGCGAAGAACATCATAATATGGGACTAATATGACAATCCCACATGGCAAGGCCTGCCTGCCGTGTCCATCAGAACAGAAGGTATGCTCATTAGCTTTGCAAACATAGCACTTCTAGCAGAACTGTCATATTGCCAACTAGTACAGGATATGCAATTTACTCCATCTGCATTGTAAAGGTAATCTCGGGCGCTAGAGATTCAGAAAATCAGGCTTTTTAACACTAAAAACATTTAGTTTTTTTAAAAGAATAACATGCACAAGAGGAAAGATACTACTGTAGTTAGCCTCCTAGGGGGAGTGCTGCTTTGAGGTGCTCTAGTCATTTCATTGTAAGGGACGAGGAATGTCAGGAGAATCCTTGGCTTAGACGATGGACTAGAGCAGGAGTGGCCAACTCCTGTCCTCAAGGGCCCCTAACAGGGCAGAAATTTGGGATATCCCTGGTTCAGCACAGGTGGCTCAATCAGTGGCCCAGTCGAAGATTCAGCACAGGTGGCTCAAACAGGGATATCTTTAAAACCTGACCTGTTGGTGGCCCCTGAGGACTGGAATTGGGCTACCCCTAGAATAGAGGAAAATAATATTGAAGAATTGTTTTTAAATTGCCAGGTTTTGAAGCACAGATGATACATTTTAGTCATTGTTCCTTCTTATTTTAGGACAAGATCCTTACCATTTCATTGTAAGGGCTGGACCTCTGCAGGAAGTATTAGAATATGCAATCTGTGCTACATGTGATTAAAACACAGGCAATTGTTTCAAAAGAAATCTGATAGTAAAGTTTAAGCTGAGGAAGCCGGATTGATCACATAATCCCCTCGATGCCAGAAGGATCAGTAACACAAGGGGTTAACTGCCGAGACGGAGGGAAAGGGGATTCCCAGGCAGGGACAGTCTTTGGTGGGATCCGACATCAAACGTAATCTTTCCCCCCCCCCTCAATAGATGAAACCCACTAAAAAGAACCACTGGCGTCATTCCCATCAGATTACTACTACAACCACCTAGTCTTCCCATATCCCAGCCTCTTATTTATTAAAGAGCAGCCACCAAGCCACCCATGGAGATAATTTCCCAGCAGAGTCAGACCCTCTCCCACAATGTCTCTAGAAATGGCTATTTCTGTCCCCATCACATCTCAGTCCTGGGAGTAAGAGCACTTAGTCTAAACAAGACTTTACTATGGCTGGGATCAAGGTCAGGACCCCAATTTGTTAGTATAACAGCTAGGAGAGCAGGGGTGGGGGGGGGGGGAAGAGGAGTTTGGTTGACAGATGTGTCAGTGAGATGGACAGTATGCCTCCCCATCACTGCGACTCTTTTCTGATGTGCAGACACAAACTTCACATGCAGCAGCACAAGGTTAAAGGTCTGGGACTGTTAGCAAGTTAATGTTCTGTTTTCAATGACCACCAGTAAACAAGCGGAGGATCAAGTGGCTATGAGTACTGCATGGAAATAAGCAGCATTGCAGCAGACCGCACATTTTTTATTTTATAAGACACTTTTTGAGTGGCTAGATGTGCTGGTTGATGCACGTGCTAAGCATAACGAGAACCTGTCCTGTTCAGGGGTGCTCAACTCTAGTCCTCAAGTCCCCTCCTGACCCCCCAAATAGGGAGGCCAGGTGGCCAGTATTGAACCAGAATGCCTGTATACACTGTCCAGTGTCAAAAAAAATTGAGGTAATACTGGACATGTATGTGTATACCGGTATTACCTCTCTGGACTTAGTAACCTGACTGGCTTAGGGGGCCGTGGGATTTCCCCGAGCAGGGCTGTTGCTAAGGGGCTTGGCAGCTTGCTCCATCCTGATTGGCTGCATTACCCAGCAGCATGGTGTCAGGAGCCTGGGGTGGAGCCAAGGAAAGGAGGAAACAACATGGAGCGGAGAGGTGTGTGTGTCCCACCTTTCATCGTTGTGTCCAGTATTTTTGGAGAAGCCACCTGGCAACCCTAACCCCAACAGTTCAGGTTTTCAGGATATCCCAGCTTCAGCACAGGTGGCTCAGTCTTTGACTGAGCCACTTATGCTGAAGCAGGGACAGAATGAGACACCTGTGCTGAAGCAGGGATATCCTGAAAAACAGACCTGGTGGGGGGGGGGGGGGGAGGGGGGGGTTTGAGAACTGGAGTTGAGCACCCCTCTATTAGAGCAACAGACTTCAATGCCTTAAGATCAGTGCAAACCTCTTGTGGTCTTGGAAAAAATCTCATCTCTCAGTGACAAGCGTACCAAAAATATAATTGCAAGTATTTATTGTGATTTTACAATGTAAAGGACAGAGTACACCAACAACAAAACACATACACCATGGATTTAATGTCTTTAGAAAAACATTTGCATGGTGAGCCCAGCGACACACGCTTGATACATACAACTCATGTATGTTATTGGTGTCAAAGCTGAAAGTGACCGTACATCGAATGACCCTTGAAAAAAGATCTTTATATAGTCACAACCCTGTCGGCCCTTTACATGAAACGTGAGCTGGAAATAAGCATCTGTCCCCTTTTCCCCAGGAACTTTAGAGAAAACTTGGCTTCTCCCAATAAGTGCATTTTGACAGCTGCATTTCTGCTATGTAATAAATTAAAGTTAGTACCATTACTCTCTTATAACGCTAAACTTCCATGTATTTGATGTAAATACGAGCCGTTTTAAAAGCCATCCCTACCTTTCTGTTCCTGTCGCTTACATACAATAAACTATTTTTTAAATGGTGCCTAAAGGGGTAGAGCTTCTTGAAAGGATTATTCTCCTGTTTGGAGTGTGGCATTATCACTATTTTGTATTACTGCACCGACACACTTTATTCGAGCAAATACCCAGTATGTACCTGGCAGATACCTGGAATGCGCCGCTCCTCACCTCTGACAAGCCCCGTTGCGTTTGCCTTCCCAGCCTGGGTTCATGCCTGGCTGACGGGCGGCTGATCTGTTAAATGATAATGATTAGGATTTAATAGGCTGCAATGCTTCGCGTGTCTACCAGATGGCATAAATTCATGAATTGTAATGCAGTATATATATATATATATATATATATATATATATACTGTGCAGTATTGCAGCCAGCGGGAATAAAATGCTTCAATCCCTGCCTGGAAAATACCTCAATGCACTCGGGCAGAAAACAGTCACAAACCTCAATACACCCGGGCCTACCCGAATTCGTGGGACTAGCCGAGCTCGAATAAAGTGTGTCGCCAGTGTATAGCACTACAAGCGATAAGCATGGCCTGTAATGGAGAACCATGTGTCTCCACTTAATGTATTCTGTGTATTCAGAAACTACAGCCCTGTCAAAGACCAAATATACCATTGAAGAGTTCGGTGTGGAATAAGAACCACATCTTAAAGCTTTTCCGTGCAAATCAATGCCACGTATACATTCCTCCATGAAATCACAAGTAATTTTAATTTAATAGGCCTAATGTGTTCTTCACAAGCATGTTCACAAGGATAATGATACAGTTTATTCTCATCTCCTATTAGGAAAGGTGCTTATGTCCAGACCGCTCATAGAAAAACTTGAACAGCACCGATTCCTCTTGTGCTGCCTCCTCCTCCATATCACCCTGCACGTGGCTCTCGACAAGCGTGTAATGAAATGAAGCTCAGCTGCCACTGAGAGAATCATTAATCATGCTGTGCCAGGGCCAGCTGAGGCCCTCCTAATATAAAGTGGCCCCACAGCTTGCTGGACAGGCGGGGGGAAGGGGGAGATGAATATTTACAAGGTGTGCCCAGCTGGGGACAATTAAAATGAGATTCTCTAGGAAGAGCATATCAGTGCTGCATTATTCTTACCAGCACAGGACAAATGAAGTGTTTGGGGAACAGCACCTATAGACTGAATGAAGAGAGAAAAACAACGGCCCGGTGGGTCAAAGCACCAGCTCCAATTAATCAGTCTGAACAAAAATATTTTGTTAGAATATGTAAAATAATCCCTGCGTGGTTCATTAATGAGTGCACCAATGTGTATTGTCTCAGATTGCACTCCTGGAATTGCTTCAGCACTCGCTTATCTGAAGAACGTTCTATAGAATAACTGAGCTATTGTACAAAAGAAAACAAAGAAAATATCAAAAGGTGGTGTTACTCCAGTATATGGATTCAATTTAGTGCAAAGGCTTTTCAACACTTCTAAGGGAACTCCTCTCCACCCCGCAGCCAGTCACTGTTTTAGGGATAACCAAGCAATACTTTATTGATAGGTAATCTACCCAAAGTGACTTCTCAAGTTAATTCCTTGCCAATTCCTAAAATAACTAGGGTTTCAAAGGAGGGGGATGAAAAGCACAGAATGTGGTATTATGTATTTAAAACAGGATTCATGCTTCAAAATGTAATTTACGTGTATGTTTGCAGAAGCCACAAAGTGGCTGGTGTGCACTGTGCGCTTATTGGGTACTTTTATTTTCTGTTATCGGTCACATATAAATGATTATAGTAGCCATGCTAGCTCACTGAACCATGAAAATGGACCATTAAAAACTAGCTGGTTTTAGATAGCCCCTAACCACGTTTCACACCTTCAGTGACAAAGGGGTTTGCAATTCACTGTCATTTGTGAAGAAATCAGGTTAACCTACATTTTACTGCTGTATATGTGAAGTGTAAACCTTGAAATTACATCTCGATTCTGTAGCAAACATACAATTATAAGTCAAATCACCGGAAGAAGCCGTGGGAACACACGCATTGGGGCGGATCTTAGGCCTCGGACATGGTAAAAAATACCGCGCTGACTCTCATGCTGTCCTGCTCAAGCAGGAGCTTCTTTGTGTCCTGGCATGAGCGTCAGCGAACGCGCTTGAGGCGGGTGGGAGGTGGTGCGGGAGGCGGGGCTAGCGCGCCATGTCACCAACGTCACTGAGTGCCATTGGCTTTTGCCGGTCACGTGACCGGCCCTCCGCTTCTCTCAGCACGAAAACTAAAATCAATGCGTCTCCTGCAATTCCGCACGCCTCAGCACGCCTGCGGAAGCGCCTGCTAAAGCCACACACATACCAGATGCAGGAGGTAAGTGTGCTGGCTCAGCGCGGCCATTTTTTTACCATGTCCGAGGCCTTAGACTCGTCCCCTCTGACACATATAACAGCGTTCATGCTTTCACCTTATCCCAAACAAACAGCTCTGTTAGCGCCGGACCGTGGCAAATAACTTTTTCAACCAAATGACTGAGCCTCATATATGCTGCTTATACTGAAGGATATCTCCATGCCTCTTTGTCCTGTGGTGGCATCGTTGATCTTTGCAGTATTTTATACACCGGACAATGTGTTCTTATTGTATTCTGTGTATAAGTATATATTTTTATTTATACAAATGTTTTACCAGGAAGTAAAACATTGAGTGTTATCTCTCGTTTTCAAGTATGTCGGGCACAGAGTTATAACAATACATGGTTACATTAAAAGAACAGAGGTTATACAGTGAATTCACAGACATTTCATGGGCAGATAGTTGGAAAATTGGGTACAGGGGATAAAGAGCTGGTGAGTTTCATATTGAAATAGAGAAGCTTTAACATCACCAAGCGGCAGCAAATGGGTCACACCCTTTGGCTGCGCCACAGGCTGTCCGCCTTTAGGGCGACACAGATATCTGTCCAAGCATTCTGTTTATGAGCTAAATCAAGAGTTTATTTCTAAGATGCCTGCACGTACCCTTCATATTGTTAACCGGCCGGTCCAGGTGTCTGTGGAGGTACTTTCCCTCGCAAAAACCTTATACTTTTGGGATAATATTTTGAGTACTACATTGCATCCTTATGCTTTTTGTGATTGCTACATTGGTTGAGCGACACGTCTGTAGGCGGTGTATTTTTTATCACTGTGCCACTGAGAGGACGTTAGTTTTTAATAAGTGTTTTTTATTTAGTCTGGCAAATAAACTTTTTGTAATATATTTTTGTTGGTATACCCAGAGTGCTCATCATTGGAGGGTCTTTCTTTTTTCCTAATACATTTTATATACCTCACAGCCCCATTGGAGTTGATACTATGGGTATTGACTCTATGGTATTAGTATTTCTCTGTTTATTGCTGCATTCAATTAAAATCAGCTTTCACTCCTAACAACTAAACATATCCCGTGAGCACATTCGCATGTGTCTGACAGGTCTGCAACCCTGCTGGTCATTATCTCCTAGCATACAGCGCTTCCACTGCAGCCAGGGATTCTGGGACATGACATGCAAATGAGCAAACAGTGTCACTTTTTACTTTATGTCCACTTTAACATGGACCTCTCTAAGCATATGCCTGTCGTATGACACAGCTTTTCAGCACAGCCTGGGTTAAAGAAGTGCATAGCCAGTAACCCTCCTCACAGACAGCTATTTCGACCTTTTGGGTCTCTTTAGTGTAAGGTTCATTATACTGCCTTTGCTCCAAACAAGCAAACGACTGTAGAGGAAGGAGGGGGTTGGCCCGGTATTAAAGGGGTTGCACCCCATATGGCCACCCCTCACCTCACCAGGGAGACAAGGGGTTAACTGGACTGCGGTCCAGGAATGTGGTTTGCACCTTGTTATATCATGAAAATGTATGTTTCTCTGTTCCCATGTTTTATTATAATGTCAGTGTCTGCACCACACACACACACTGGGATCCATCCGGGAGGGCAATGGTTAATAGTTGTATAGTGATTATAGCCCTTTATTTAATTTTCCCGCCTTTTCAGGCACCATTTTGCAGGGTCCCATAGGCCGCCATTGAAGCTCCATTCATTTCAATGGCGGATCTAGCTGTTTTGGACATGTTTCCCTTGAAGACCAGCAGGTGGCGTCTGAGAGGAGGAGCGGCGGTTTCCCACTGTAAGTCAATGGGCTCATTGACTTCAATGGAGATTCCTCGACGGCGCTTTCCAGGAACGAGTTGGCAGCCGTCCAAACCGCAAAACCGCAAAGCGGACACAATGTCTGAAAAAGAGCTTTGATCACTGATTAGTCAAGTTCAACGCTAAGTGGCGTGGGAATCTTAGGTTCTAGGGCACCCAGAAATAAAATTATTTTTGCCCCTAGTTCCTAGGCCTCCCCTCAATCGACCACCACCGGGTCCCCGAATCCAGGACCCCCGGAAAGGGTTGTGCTGGCAGAGCAGGTCGCGCCATAGGTTTCAATGGCGGCGGCAGAAGCAGCACAAGAAAACGGCTAAGTCCGCAACCCTACAAATCATAAGCCCATATCTCCAGTTCTGGAGGGTCCAGAGGGCCAGGGTTTGGGGTACCTGTAGTCACTGCTCCGGCATGGCTGCAGAACCATCCTTGACCCTCTCTGACCAACCCGACGGAGTATGGACCACCTTAAAGGTTCGGGAGTTTTTCCCATAGACTTCAATGGCGGCCGGTTCCCATTGACCGGCTATGGCGGAGAAACCCCATAGGCTTCAACGGCGGCGATGCCCCGTTGAAAGTCTATGGCGGCGGATTCCCATAGCCGCCAATGGCGGCGGTTTACCACTGACAGTCTATGGCCGCGAAGCCCGTTGTTTTCAATGGGGATTTAGTGAAAAACCGTGATTTCATTTACAGCGGAGAATTTTGTATTAAAATAGGAAACAGTTTAAGTAGTATTTGTGTATCTCCGGTTCCGAAGGTCGCAGCGGGCTGAAACTTGGACCATATGGTGTCACAGTTCCGGCATTGAGATCTGGGCAGTTTGGACCCGCTGGACCCAACGGAACCGGATATTTTAAAATGTTTGTGTTTCACCTTTAATATTGTATTCTAAGGCGGGGATAAAAACCCGCGAAGATTCCTTTACACAAAGGGAAGCAGATGGTCTGGGGGGCGACCCAATGTCTAGAAACTAAGTACTGATCAAAAGATTTTGCCACCCTCACTGTTTACCTGAGGGCGGAGAAGCATCAAACTGGAGTGGTTTGTAAGTGTCATATCTTACACTTACAAACAAGGAAGATCCTGCCAGATATTCCATTTGGTAGACTGGCCGGCGTCCCTGATTTAAATGTGGGGCTACAGAAATGAGACCCTCAGGGTCCCAGTGCGCATGGGCTAACTAGCTGGGGGGCATGGGTTAAACCGTGTTCCCACGTTAAAGATTGGACACAGATAATTGTTATCCAATAGCCTGTACTCAATGTTAAGAATAGGGTTACAAAGATATATAAACTGTGGTCAACCCTGTATTCATTGTCTTCGAATACCATCTTGATTGTTACCTGATTGCTGGAGAATTGCTATCTGATACTTCTAATCCCCCAACTCTAAGTAAGTGTTACCTTCTTGCCTGTTAATTGTACTATATTGCTGTGTTCACCTATTTAAGGAATAAATATACTTTATTATATCTAAGCCTCGTTCAGTTCAACCCAGTTATTTGGTGTATATTAGATCTCGTCATAGTTACCGTGACACCGACATGCTATGAGGGCTGTTTATTAAACATACCATACAGACTTCATTTAGCCCAATAGTGACCTGGCATTTGCATCAACTGTAACACTTTATTTGCAAAGCTTGATGCATCTGATCAAAGTATCAAGATGAGGTTACAGCAAACTCTGAACCAGGCGTATAACATGTTGCATAAAATAATAAGAAAATGACAAGAAATAGAAATTAATATATATATATATTATATATATATATATATATATATATATATATATATATGGGCAGCAAGGTATACCCTCCACTATAGCTCCTAGTGCTCCATACCTCACATTCATGATGGGCAAAAGCTATAAAATTCAGCGTAGGTGCTGTGCCTATATAACAAAGTTGTGTCCATCTAGAATCCAGTTTTTCTGGCTTGATAAATTGACGCTCTCTATAATTGTCATGTTACGGGCTTCTCTTGAAATAAATGTATTTGTTAGTCCATAGAAATCGCTCCTACAATTTGCTGGACCAATTGTCATTTCACCTACATCGGACACCAACAAGATCCCTGGAGAAATCAAACACGAATGAACGGACAAATAATGGGCCAAGCCCCGTTCATACTTCTCCAACAGACCAGAGATACAGGTAACCCAACTGGCCTCAACCTCCTGCTCCTCCTATCCCCCTATCTCTTTTGTAGTTTCTGTACACAATGTTCAGTCAAATCCCTACCAATTATGATTGGAAGCTCATTTTCTGGGAAAGTCATTCTACCGTCGTCCCTCTGACCAATATTCATGATGCATATCCTCTTTTTAAATGTATTATTAAATTGCAGACTTCTGTATTTTACCTTACAATAACAGAGCTGTGATGTCTGCAGCAAAGTTAATCTCTTCAGTGATGGAGGAGCAGGGAACTCATGGCATAGTAATGCGGCGTTACAGGTCTGAAGAGCATAGGAATAATATGCGGGTGCCACTGAACACAGCTTAAAATAGCATAGGCACAGGTTAAGCTGGAAGATCTAAACTTCAAAAGAGCTAAAGGAGGAATGGGATACAAAGCACTCAGGCAACTATGGGAAGGAAAAAGGGATTTTACTCTATAACAGGGCTGCTCAACTCTAGTCCTCAAGCCTCCCACCCCACCCCCACAGATCAGGTTTTCAGGATATCCCAGCTTCAGCACAGGCGGCTCGATCTCAGGAAGTCGAAGACTGAGCCTCTGATTGAGCCATTTGTGTTGAACAGGGACTGACAGCCACCTGTGCTGAAGCAGGGATATCCAGAAAGCCTAACCTGTTGGGGGGGGGGGGGGAGGGGGGGGGACGACAACAACTGGAGGAAAAAAAGCTGAAAAGAAGTTTAAAAGCTGGTTGTGACAGGGCCTTAGCTCTTGTCTAAATAGAGTTCGAAATAGGAAGCCTGTATCTAGCTGATGGGTCCAGCAGGGAGCCTGTCAGGTAGAAACGCTTCCTGTGTAAACTGCAGGGGATATCTTGAGCACATGGGGACTGTGTTTCCAGAAGAGATTCCCAGGAACAGTTGTCTTGAGCACAGAATTCATTTATAAAATGTTTTACCTGGAAGTAATACATTGAGTTACCTCTCGTTTTCAAGTATGTCCTGGGCATAGTTATGATGACAAATAATACATGATTACAAATACCTGTACATAGTTACATAAGTGAACAGGGTATACATTAAATACAAGACATTGCATGCACAGTTAGAGATAATATATATTATAGGCAGAGTGCAATTTATACTTACCACATAGAACGCATGGGCCAGTTGCAGGAACTTCCGGGTATGTCACATGGGTCGGGTGATTAACCCATGACCCGTGACGCACACCCGTTCGTTCACGTAGCCACGTCGCATAGTCAGTAACCTGGGGCAGCGTCAGGCGCAAGGGGGTGGGAGAAACACTGCTCGTGTGTAAATTAAACACTCCCACAGCCAGTGCCTCCCACTCCGTAGAGAAAACAACGCATCACGTTCTATAGGCGTTATATTGACGACCTCATCTTTATTTGGCAAGGGGACACACACTCTCTTCTTTTGTTCACAGAGTATTTAAACAATAATGAATTTAATTTGAAATTCACTTCAAATCACAACGTTCACCATATTCACTTTTTAGATTTCTTTCTTTCTGTTAATATGCACAAAAATATTATCACAACGGTGTATCGCAAAGAAAATTCACGAAACACATTTTTGCGAGCTGACAGCTGCCACCCCAAATCCTTGATTAAAGGAATACCAAAAAGCCAACTTATTAGGTTGAGAAGGATTTGTACAAATGATGAGGACTTTGTAAGGCAATCTAAGGATCTGATGGAGCGTTTTGAATCTAGAGGTTATTTGAGAGATGATCTTAATAAAACTTTCAGGTAAGTGAGCAATTTAGACAGATCTGCTTTATTGAATAAAGTAAAAAACAACAAGATAGCTAAACAACCCATACATTCTCCATATTTTGTTACTCAACATCATCAATCTAAAAAAATCAGAGAAACCATTCATAAACATTGGGGAGTGTTAGCAGCAGATCCTTTGTTACATTCTGTATATGAGGAGGGACCAAAGATAGTATTCAGCAGGGCAAAAACAATTGCCAATCATGTATCGGGGCAGTTTGTTCTCTTCAGAAAAAGCACCAGTCAAGAAATTGCCTAAGGGCAACTATGCATGCTCCAAATGCAAAATTTGCAAACATATAGATAACACAAAAGAATTCTTTTCCTTTAAAACTGGTAAAAAATACTATATGAAATCGTTTATCAATTGTGACACCACTTATGTGGTTTACCTGTTAAGTTGCGGTTGCGGGAAACAATACATAGGGAGGACTATTAGGAATTTGAAAGTTCGTATACTCGAACACCTAAGACTGATAATAAAAAAATATTTAAGTCATCCCGTATCCCAACATTTTAGCCATTGCAGTATGGGTGATTCAAGTAATATGTTTGTCCAGGGTATTGAACATGTACTTAGTCCCATCCGAGGTGGCAACAGATTAAGTATTCTCAACAGAAGAGAACTCTATTAGATATTTACTTTACACACGCGTATCCCATATGGTCTGAATTCAGACTGGGATATTGGGTCTCTTCTGCTGGATACTTAATTCTGTGCCATATTAATTATGTAAGCGTACTATGAGTGTGACAGAAGACGCAGAGTGATATTGTTTATATTGTTAGACTTAGGCAAATGTATAGATCATATGTCTCTGAGAGATATACTAACAATTTAAATTATATAAAACAAGGTCTCTTTTCATTATCTCTCTGGGTACTGGAGCTAGATTATGTGGTATTATTCTATGTGTAAGTTTATTCATTTCACAATATATGTGTGCTCCAGTTATACCCTTACAATACAGTACAACTAACAATGAGGATCTCGATAATCTGATATCATAGGTTATCACTAATTGTTTTTAACCTTTTTTTAAACTATTCATAGATTCCCTCATCGAGAGTGTTTTTACAATTTGTTTTAATAAAGTTTTTTTTTGTTTTTGATGTATGTACACCACGGGACGCATAGGGCCATGTTGCTTAGTTACACCTAGCGTTCTGACCTCGTTGGTCACGTGTCGATCGACGGAGTGACGTCATGCGTTGTTTTCTCTACGGAGTGGGAGGCACTGGCTGCGGGAGTGTTTAGTTTACACACGAGCAGTGTTTCTCCCACCCCCTTGCGCCTGACGCTGCCCCAGGTTACTGACTATGTGACGTGGCTACGTGAACGAACGGGTGTGCGTCACGGGTCATGGGTTAATCACCCGACCCATGTGACATACCCGGAAGTTCCTGCAACTGGCCCATGCGTTCTATGTGGTAAGTATAAATTGCACTCTGCAGTTTATAGTTGTATTCACCTTGATAAAGGACTGTAGAGGTCCGAAACACGTAGGTGTGTTTGTTACTTTGTTCTGACCCATTAAATAGCTTTTATTTTGGTATGTACTCCTGTTGGTTTCATTGCTGTATTTACAGCTGGATATAGTGCTTCGTTTTTTCCTCCTTCGTTTTCTGCATCAAGATTCCCTGTTAACGGACGCACATTCAACCCTGAAAAAGGACACTGGATACATTGGACTTGCTGTTTATTGTGGATGAAGATTCCCAAGTGAGTTTATTCCATGTTGTCCATGCCTATATGTCTGTTCTAAGGATGTTTCATCTACCGGTCACCTGCAGGTGTTATTGATACTTTCCTTACTACCAGGCTTTGTGGGATAGTATTTTTACCGGGCTGCATCCTAGAGACATCTTATTATATCAATTATTAAGGGTTGTCTTCCATTTTATACATCATTTTTGCTATACGGTTTGTCTTGAGAGCACCACACACATTTTTTTCTTCCTGTAAAATATGATGGTACATGTATTTGTAACCATGTATTTGTCATCATAACTCTGTGCCCAGGACATACTTGAAAACGAGAGGTAACTCTCAATGTATTACTTCCTGGTAAAATATTTTATAAATAAATAAATGTTGCAGCTTACAGGCAGTATAGACAGCTTATCAACCAAGGGAATTGTAACTACTCCAAGGAGTGGCCGGGGGCAAGCATCTGCCCCCGACTGTATTGTTAACGGGATGGGTGGGTGTTAATTTCGTCGCAGACCGGGAGCAGAATGGAAGATTCGGCTCTCGGCTGCCTCTTAAGGCTTCCCTTGGCCTGCCCCCCCCCCCTCCCCCAGGGGTCGCGACAGCGGCCAAGAGGTCCTAGCGAGGTGAGGGGGCTTGCCCCCTGGTCATGGGCATCCCTCGCCTAATTGGCTGGAGGGATTGTTGTCTGTGTATTAGTCCTCTACTAAAGCAAACGCATGGAGTCAAATCACACCGGATATTTGAACAGCCAGTTTGACTTTTGCCAATTTTATAACCTTAAATACTAGGCCAATTTCCCTTGCACCAAAATCTGTTCGGTGGTGCCAATCTGGATCCAGTTGGTCGTGATATTCACTCGTGGTCTGTCATTCTATGCTCAGTATTGCCCATTTTATGTTATTTATATACTTCTCTTATATTTAAAGAATCGACTTTTAATTATTTGCATACTATTTGGAAATATCCTCATCAATTGCCTCCTGCCAAAGCTTCTCCACTCCAAGTGAACTCAACCACCATAGGGAGTAAAGATGTGATAAATCGGAGTAGCTGTGGAATTGCAGGCGTAGAGGTTGAAGCAATGTGGTCTGACTTCTTAGTGTATTGCTTACATTGATTTATGAACTTTGACTATTTTAACTGAGCATTCTGTTTTTCTACAGAGCAGTCCATGGCGATGGAGGTTACAGGAAGGATTTTGTTACAAAGGTCTTGACCTCTATGAAGAGGTATGCATTTAGTTGCTTTTGGGTAATAACAAAAGGTTAAAAGTGTTTATACAAAACCACAAGCTTCCCCCCCCCCTCTTCAGAGTTCCCGCTTATGTTTTTAATAAGGAAAAGACAGCCTCTAGGGAGGGAAGTGGAGCACAGCGCAGGGACAAATAGCAGGAACCAGCACACCATAGGTTAAAAACTACTTTATTGAGCGACAAGGGGAGACACCATAAAAGGAGCAACCACTCACTCTGACGCGTTTCGGGCTAAGCCCTTTGTCAAAGAGCTTAGCCCGAAACGCGTCAGAGTGGGTGGTTGCTCCTTTTATGGTGTCTCCCCTTGTCGCTCAATAAAGTAGTTTTTAACCTATGGTGTGCTGGTTCCTGCTATTTGTCCCTGCGCTGTGCTCCACCTCCCTCCCTAGAGGCTGTCTTTTCCTGATCTTCAATCAAGCTGGATGCACGACTTACACGGAGTTCCTGCTGTTCGGTTTCACTCTACACAAACAGTGAGTGGACTGTGGTATTACTTGGCTGGCTTCTGACTGTGTCATCTATATGTTCTGTGACCTTATCTGAGTGTGGTTGGTTAAAAGGGGACCGTCTGCCATTGGTATTTGTGTTCCCCAAGTACCCTATAAATCCCACTCTAGGATTTAAGCCATTATTGGCGGTCACGTGTTTATGAACCATAGATTGGGATGACAACCCATGTCCTTTTTTCTGGAGCAGTTTCGTTCAAAATTGTATACCCAGGATCAAGATTATTGATGTCCGTTACCTTTGGGACTTATTATATGATATACCTGCAGAATATTTCTGTTGCACCATGATTTGACTCCATGTCCTCTCTTTGTCATATGTTTTTAATAAAAAATCATAAGGAGCAAAGTACATTAACCTCTGCTGTTTCCCCTCCCCATCATGCTATACTTTGCTCCTCCGGCACCCCGCTACTCATTGACCCTTCTCTTTCCTTATTGGCTTGTTCTGCCAACAGCTAAGTGACCTGAAGTAAATTTCCAAGGGCATTGTGACTTGGAGTTGTAATTGAAGCCAGATACCAGCCTGTGACAATTGGCCCTTGTTTTATAAAGCTGGGTGCACCGGACAGATACACAGGGCAGAATAGCACAATCATAGCCCTGAAACTTGTAATCACCTTACAAATCACACAATCTTGTCATGAAGATTTTTTCCATCCACTAGGCACATCTTAACCGGCATTTAAAAAAAAATTGTTACTTAAAAGGTTTATTATTTTTATTATTTTAATTCTAGACAGTATTATTCATTTACTCTGCTTCAGAAAGCAGACGAGACAGGTCTTCTGTTCTGCAAACACACGACCAATGCTATAATGATGGACCATGTTAAACTAAGATTTTAATTTTAATGTAGGGGTGTGTTTTAGTGCAGGGGGTATAGCTGTGTACTGTCAGAGGTAGGGTTGCCAGGTGGCTTGTCCAAAAATACTGAACAAAATGGTGAAAGGTGAGACATGCGCGAGAATCGTTGGTGAGGAAGAACGTGATTTATAAATAACCTGACTGTTAAGTAATTGTTTCTAAATTTCACTCCAAGTATTCACCAATTTGCACCACTTTATATTCTGTTTCGTAAAAAAATCTGGGATGGGGTCTTGGGAGGTAATGCCCTTCCGAGGATTTTTTTAAGGAAATAGAACATGAAATAGTTCAAATTGATGCAAATTGGTGCATGCTTGGAGTGAAATTTAGAACAAATGAGGTAATGGTCAGATCATTTATAAATAACTGACCTGCAGTCATACAGGCCCATGGCGAGCAATAATGATCTTAATGCTGCTCCCACAAATTCCAGGATTGTCGCACCCCTCCTCATCCTCTAACCCTCCCACCCACTCCCCTCATCCTCCCCATCCCTTCATCCTCTTTCATCCCCCCATTTTCATCCTCCTCCCTTCATCCTCTCTTAAAACACACCTCCTTAACAAAGCATATGAGTAACTCCGTGGCTGATATTATACAACTCTTACATAAACCTTGACCCCTTGCAGACCCACTTGCCAGAACACCTTCCTACTACTGTCTCTGTACATTCTTCCTACCTTCCAATTATATTGTGAGCTCTTCAGAGCAGGGACTCCTCTTCCCAAGTGTCACTTTTATGTCTGAAGCGGGGCTCCTCTCTATCTGCCGTTACTGAACCCTTTCTATTCCTCCCTCTCTTGCTTTTCCCTCCTTTGAGGCTCACACTGTCCAGATCTTCTCTCCTCGTCCACATGTCAGTCATCTATCGCCCACCTACTCATCGCACTTCTGCCTCTAACTTTGAATCCTGGCTTTCTTTCCCTCCTCTGACTCCCCTGTTCTCCTTGGGGACTTCAACTGCCACATTGATGACCCCTCTCTTCCTTGGGCTTCCAGCTTTCTCTCTCTAACCTCTTCTTTTGGCATTCAACAGTGGACTGCAGCCAGCACCCACAAGAATGGTCATTACCTAGACCTGGTTTTCACTAAAACGTTTCTCTCTCAGATTTCTCAATTTCCCCCTTTCCTCTCTATGATCATCACCTCATCTCATTTTCTCTCTCTCACACTTTTCCCCATCTCCACCGCCATTTATCCCTCATTTCTGCAGAGACCTGCACTCTATTAACCTACCAGCTTTTGATTCCATTTTATGCTCCTCCCTCTCCTCTCTCAGTTCTGCTCCAGACCCTGACAACCTGGTCAGGAACTACAACTTTGCCCTATCCTCCTCTCTTGATTTACATGCCCCGCTTTCTCTCTGTTCTCGCCCTTCTAAACCCAGACCCCTGGCTAAATTCCCACATGTGCATGCTGCGTTCCTGAACTCGTTCCTCTGAACGCCTCTGGAGGAAATCTCACACTCTTGCAGACTTCCTTCAATACAAATGTATGCTATCCTGTTTCAACTCTGCCCTCTCTCATGCTAAACAAGCCTACTTTCCTCCACTAATCAACACGCACAAGTCTAACCCACGCGGACTCTTCTCTGTCTTCGACTCCCTACTCAGACCACCCTCTGTTGCCTATTTCAAGGAAAAGGTGGACTCCATATATCAGGTCATCCCCTATGTAGCCTCCTCTCATCCTACACCTAACTCGCCTCCTTCGACTATTTTTCCACGGTCACAGTGAGAATGTGTCGTTGCGGATCTCTTCTCCCTCTACCACCTGCCCCCTTGACCCCATTCCCTCATCTTCTAAAACCTCTTGCTCCTAATATAATCCCTACGCTCACACATTTTTAACTCCTCCCTCTACTCTGGTACCTTTCCCTCCTTCAAACATGGAACAGTTATACCATTACTCAAAATCAGCAAGCTTAACCCTACCTGTCTTTCTAACTATCGTCCTGTCTCCCTCCTGCCTTTTACCTCTAAACTCTTTGAAAGTCTTGTATTCTCTCACCAACAATAATGTGGAAAGAGGTAGTAGGGCCAGGTTTTGGAAGAAATATGAGGATCTCCAATTTTTGCCATGTTAAGTTTAAGCCGACGGAGGGCCATCCAGGATGATATCGCACAGAGACATTCAGAAACTTTAGGCTGTACAGCAGGTGTAAGGTCAGGGGTTGAAAAGTAAATTTGTGTGTTATCAGCATAGAGGTGATATTTGAACCCAAGAGATGTGATTAGGTCATCTAGAGAGAGTTTGCTGTTTTTGAGTAATGGTATAACTGTTGCCTGTTTGACGGAGGAGGGAAAGGTACCAGACTAGAGAGAGGAGTTAAAAATGTGTGCGAGTGTAGGGATTATACAGTAGGGCACCGCTCATACAGCGGGTTCAGTTCCAGGCCGCTGCTGTAAAGCGGAAATCGCCGTAAAGCGGGGCCCTACTGTACCGTACCTTTAAAAACTGAGATGCAAAACCGACTGTTTCGCTGACAAATGGCATCTGACAAGGAGTTGCGCACGCGCTAAAACTGTTGCTTAGTGACAGCTGGATACTCAGCTGCTGAGCGCGTCATGCTGAAAATTGCTGGAAAAACGTTACAGGCGCCGGACCTAATGAATATGGGTATACATTGGGAAACGCTGTATGAGCGGAACGCCGTAAAGCGGAGCGCTGTAAAGCTGGGCCCTACTGTAGTAGGAGCAAGAGGTTTTAGGAGATGGGAGGGAATGGGGTCAAGAGGGCAAGAGGTAGAGGGAATAGAGGAGACCAGCAATGATACATTCACCTCTGTGACAGTGGGTAAAGAGTCGAGGAAGGCAGGAGGAGAGTTAGGAAGAGGTGTAGGATGGGAGGATACAGAGGCTATGTCATGACGTATGGATTTCACCTTTTCCTTGAAATTGTTAGCAAAGGTGAGATGGAGCAAGAAAAATAGACAGCAGAGGATGGTCCGAGTAGGGAGTCAAAGACAGAGAAGAGTCGGCGTAGGTTAGACTTGTGCGTGTTTATTGTGTCTTTTCTGTGCCACTGCCTTTGTCCCTTTCTTGCTCCATTTGGGAAATAATAAAGTGTGAGAGCAGGAGACAGTCAAAGCTTCCGGTAGTTTACCGGATTGTGGTGGCAACTGTGGAATTTCTTGATTTTCTGAAATGTCACATTTTATTAGTGCTTGCGATTCGGGAGGGTGATGGCAAGCATGACCTGATAAGCAAAGGACCAAAGAGCAAAAGATGAATGGTACTATCATTATAACGGGTCTGGCAAGTTCGGTTAGACATTGCAAACATGAGATTAATTAAGCAGTAATATCTAGTTCTAAGGGAGCTTTCCAGGAAGGATTAATGATGTGATAGGGAAATACATGAAATAATTAAAAGCTACAAAAATAAAAAGAATAGAGCCCCATACTGTAACTGCTACTTCCTGCTTGAGATTCGATATAGGACACAGCTCATTAATATAGAGACACTTTCAGCCCAATTAAATGTCTCAAAAGTCAATCAAAGCAGTTGGAATAAAACTCATGGATTATAAACTGGTCTGCAAGAAGTGAAATGTCCCCACATTAGGTTCACCCAGTACTAAACACAAAGATCAATATAGAAACTCCTCCAAGCCTCTTTAGTTTGGAAGAAACTTAAGCAGCCGTTAACGTTTTAAGGGAAAAATTGCCTCAAATAAAAATGAATAAACTGTATGGCCAGACATTATCTCCATACAATTAATTTAAGAATGCAAATAAATGCTGCACCCTACTACTGAAACTGTCTCGGTCTCGATGTCTGCCAAGCACCTTCTCCAACTTCAAAAACCATCGAAAACACCTGTTCAACAAAGTGTTTAAGTAGTCATGGATGACCACTTCTCATTAAACAGTAGTATATTCTCATCCACACTAACTCGAAGTTACTCCTTTCTGTCACTCTCCCCACATGTTGATTAAAATGTAAGTAATTCAGGTCAAGGACTCCTTTATGCTAGTATACCTCAACCCCCTTATAACCCTGTGCTTGGGGTCCAAAGAATCACATCGCGTTATAAGCGGATCGCGTTAGAAATAATGTACAATTGTATGCATTGTGCAATAAAGTATTTAAGTTACCAATAATCGTGCTGTAAAGTATTCATAAATATGCAAATTGGGAGCCACGCCTGCATCGCGTTATAAGCGGATTCGCGTTGTAACGGATCACGTTATAACGGGGTTGAACTGTATTATCTTTAAGTCTATATGTACTTATCCCATCTGTTTCATTATATTCCCTGTATTGTAATATTCGTAACATTTACAAAGCGCTGCTCACATGGTTGGTTCATGAAATTCAAATACATGCTGTTTACATAGTACTGTTCTTTTACATATTCCTCTTAGCGTGAGGAAGGCCTACGTACTTCTCGGAGATGTACTTGACAACAGCAAAAATAAGATTAAGTAAACACTGATATTCTTAAAAAGTTATTTTGGGCATCTGCGACGTGATCAGGCCTGGGAACTTTCCTATTTAACCCATGATGGGGAACATGCTATGCACTCAGACAAGGTGGCATTAGGCGACATGGTGGGAAAATTGACTAGATAGATGGGTTTTGGATAAAGGGCATTGGGTTTATACATGGATTCTGAAAAAAAATTATAAAAATGATCAGAAATGTAATAATCGTAACACCCAGAAAAAAATATAATGGAAATAGAAGTTTCAAAAGTTAATGTTATCCTCTTTTCCATTAGAATTAGCCTAACCTGTCCTATAAGATCAATTTCCAGCATACCATGAATACAGGGCTGGCT
Organism: Ascaphus truei; assembly: GCF_040206685.1. Lineage (NCBI taxonomy): Eukaryota > Metazoa > Chordata > Amphibia > Anura > Ascaphidae > Ascaphus > Ascaphus truei. Next base: position 65,139,019 of record NC_134485.1, read on the forward strand.
TGATGGCGATTCCATCGGTGCCCCTGCACCGAGCCCCGGGCTTACAGAGGCCCCACGCTCTTCCACACAAAGATTAAACTGATAGTCAGGGGAAAGTGCCTTGTTAAGGGCCTCGTACCTGATCCGCGGCACCTCCTCCTACAGCGTCCCGACATCATGGCGCCGCGTTGCCATGACGTTGTGGCATCATGTGACGCCGCGACACCATACAGACCGCCGACTTGAAAATATGACCTAAAACGTATTGTCCATGTTTGCATCCGCACCCACTTCGCTCTAACAAAATCTTTTTATTTTTGCAGGAAGTCCGACATCCATGTGTGAGCCACATTTAATTCCTATGGACGGGAGTTTTGTACTAGGCGATTCAAGATGTTTCACACCACATGAGGCATGATTTAAATAAAATCAATCAATGGAGATGTTGATTTGTATGGACCAGGAGGGAAAAACAGACTATAAAGGGTGACAGCTAATGATGGATAAGAAATGGTTAACGTCACATTCATCATAAAAGGTTAACACGCTAACCAACGGTAGCAATGCTGGGTATCCAGTTCTCTTTAGGTACTGTAGCAAGCTGCAGACCAGTCGATCCTAGGAAACAGTCATGATCAACCACACTTTGTCCTTAACTGAAAGCCTAACCAACTTTTTTCCCCTCTTTAAGGAGTACTGACTGACCCTCAACAGATGTAGCCAACATTATTGCACCTGTTCTCGCACAATGACGCATTTCCACTGGTGCAAGCTGTACTGCATTATCCTGAGATTTTCAATTTAATGGAGCCGTGAGTTGGCGCGCCAAATCTCATGATTTAGTGACAACAGCACATTAACAGGAAAATAACGTTGACTACATATGTATCCACCAATGTTCCCAGCAATCCTGTTGTATCGCAATGTGTTTGTCTCTCTTTCCTTATCACACGTGTATGACTGTATATAGAAGACTATAGTGCGTCATCTTTCTGAATTACATCCTGGGCTGTCCCAGACGTGAGTTTCAGTTAAATCCTAATATTCACACACACCGATACATTTTTGGGAAATCCCATTTTATTATTAGATTAAATGTCACAGTGGGTGTCTGGAACGAACGGTCAAAAAGGCTAGTATGTAACACCGCCGGAAGAAGAGATCAGTGTATCTCAAAAGCTCGCACAAATAACAGCATTTAGTTAGCCACAGAACGGTATCATCTATTCGTGTGTGTATATATGTATATATCTATCTCTATCTGCATATATACATATCTCTGTTTCAACAACCAAGAATCAATATTTCTATTCATTTATAGCACCATATTGCATGTCAGAAACAATTCAAAATTAATATTTCCTTTGTTAATTCCACATTAATTTTAACAAACTTGCATCAATAATGCTATACAACTACAACAATGATGAACGGCCACAATCTGTTACATAGAAGAATAGTGCCTGTGATGACCCACTCACACTGATGAGACCCCAAAAATTGAAACAGCTGTCTGTGAGTAGGGTTACTGGCTATGCACTTCTTTAACCCAGGCTGTGCTGAAAAGCTGTGTCATGAGGCAAGCATATGCTTATAGGTGTCCATGTTGAAATGGATAAGAAGCAAAAGGTGAGATAGACTGAGCGCTCATTTGCATGTAATTTCCCAGAATTCCTTGCTGCAGTGCAAGTAGTGTATGCTAAGAGATAATGGGGAAAAGCAGGGCTACAGACCTGTCTGAGACATGCAAATGTACCAACAAGTGATATTTGTGTGTGTTGTACGATATACCAAAATGATTTAATGCTGTAGTCTGTAGAATATTTTATTTTAAAAATAAAAGCTAAAATGTCCTGTATCCTACCCAATTTATAGATTTCAATATATAATTTGTCTTAAATTACTAATAGTGGCTCAAAGTAAAATGCTTTTACCGATGGTTCTTTTGTGTGTGGAGAAATCTCCTGGGTTTCGCAGAACATGCAGAAACCCCCCTGCTCTACATAATGTACTCTGAATGGTCAGACCCATACGGGTAGAAACATAGGTTAACATATTAACCCATCCTTTATTAATAGGGTTGGAAGATCTTTCCATTCTTATGAACACCATACACGCCTGGCTTGACCCAAGTTCAGGGGGAGGAGATAATTATATAGGATATGAGGGGCCTTGCAAAGGGGACCAGTAACTAACATAATATCGCCATTGAGGGAAGGAAGGAATTAACTGCAATCCATTCCTGCTTTCTCCCTAAAGACCTTAAAGCAGAAGGGAAACAGAGCAAAAACCCAAGGTTGAGGAGTAATGCGAAACATAGCAATTACAGCTCGCATCACACATTACATCACATAGCACTCATTGCAAAACATGTACATTCAGCACCAAGGTGAATCCCAAGGCAGCACTAAAGCTTTCTGGGGCAAACGTTCTCAGAAGTTGAAAAACAGACTTTTCACATGTTGATACTGTTCTCAGAATACCACTTGCACTAACTGGGTCCTCCATACAGTATGATGGAAACAAGATGAAAACATGCACCAGCCTTTAGTTTTCAAGTTAGACAAGCGATGTCGTAACCCCCCATCGCTACCAAAGAGGCCCGCCACACACTGCAGACTGAACAGTCACAAAGGCACCGCCAGCATCACAATATTTGATTATTAGGAGATACAGGCGACGCGTCTATAAAAGAGCTTAACAAAATAACACACTGCAGTAGATGAGCAACGTAACATGTCAAAAGACTAAAGTTAAAAAAGGATTGCAAGATAAAGGGAGCAAAGGTAAGAGTATGTTTATTGCAGGTTTCTAAAGCAGAAATTGTAGGGCGATGTTGACTAGTGAGTGAGATATGAAGATTGGAATCTAGCAAGGGAGAAAGGCTAAAGAAAGGACTGTACGCGTATAAATGCAGTGTTGTGAGCAACTAGCACATAGTTTCAATATACAAAGCCTGAAAGGGGAATTCTGAATTTGTAGGAAGATAAGTATTAAGAGCAGAAAGGTATTTTATAGAGCGCGTATAAGGGAGATAACCCCACTGTGCAAAAGGCCTCGGGCATGGTCAGCGCGTGCTGCTGCTCGAAACTGAGCCCCTGCAGCCGCAATGAGAGCGGCTTTAGCAGGGGCTCGCGCACGCTTCCGCACGCTTGCGGAAGCGTGTGTTTCACAGAGTTTTTAAATTTGGCGCTCGCCGGAGCGCAGGGCCGGTCACGTGAGCGATTCGCCCAATAAGGGCGAACCAGCTCCGTGACGTCACTGGCCCGCCCCCGTCCCCTGACGGCGCGCTGTGTAAGGCCAGGGAAAGCACCACTTTCCCTGAGCCTCAGCGCGCCTCCGCACTGTTTGGGGCACTATGTCCCAGGCCTAAGAAAGCACTACAGGTAGTCCTCGTTATCCAACGTTTCACTTTACAACGAATGGCATATCCAACGCTTTACAATGCAACCCTATGGGTTGTTTTGAGACACCGGAATGCGTTATCCGACGCCTGAATGCGTTATCCAACTCTCACCGCCACTGACATACACATGGGACCCACTTTACAACGGTTTCACTATCCAACGCTACTTCCAGAACGGATTCCGTTGGATAACCAAGGGCTGCCTGTACATGCGGTCTGGATTTTTTTTTTTTTAATATGTGATGTTTACCAAAAAAGTGTCACGGGTACAAAATATACACAAAAAAGGAGTTGCTTCCTCTGGTCCTTTACCTGGATCTGTCCCTTGCCCATGATTTTGTCCACAATCTCATTGTTATCCTTGTTGAGCTTGCTTTTGTCGTAGCATTTCTCGTAGCAGAGAATCCGCAGGTACTGGGAACCCTCCAGCTCAATCTCAAACTCCTGTGGAGGTGAAAGAGAAAGTGACCGAGGATATATAAAGACCTTCAATATGTTGAAGTATGAGATACCATGAGAAGTTCAGCTCTTGAGAAGAGGTAAATATTTAGGACCATATTTACTAAATGGTGCTATTCCTGTGCCGAAAGACATCTTGGGCCAGGAGGCATCTTCTGGCACAGTATTACTTGGTAAATAAGGCCCTTAATGCTCAGTGTAAGGTTTGCCAAGACATGTGTAATTGATAATGGTATTTAATAGCAGGTTTTATGTTTTACAATATAGAAATAAGGAATGGTTAACAATAATGTATCCATCAACCCTCTGGGTTCCAGCGGGGCAGCAGTACTTGAGTGCCACGGCAATCCGGCAAAGCACGGCCACGTGACCGTGGCGTCCCTTAACCCAGAAGAAGAGCCCTACTCCTTAATTTCCGTGCAATACAGATCGGGTCTGGTTCTCCATAGAAACACAGGACGTGATCTCCCCTACAAAACGAGCACTCTGTGGGCATGACGTAACCCCTGGAGTGCCGGACCCCATGACCTAGTGGGTACTTGGGGCACCCAAAGAGGTAAACGAAAACAGGGAAATAATTTTATTTTGCGGGGTTACAATAATAATGGATTAATTGATCCGCACTATGCCGTAAAATTAATCGTTGCAGAGAATCACGAAAATTGTTCTCTAAATGCATAGGCCAATCAGTATATTATTTATGACTGAGGGGGCCTGTAAAATGTCCTTATTTCTCTTTCTTCGATTAACCCAGCACCACAGTACTCAGCATTCTGGTCTCATCACAGAAAAAGAAACGTTTATTTTGAAGATAAATACTCGCATACAAAAATAGTACAAAATGGCGGCGACGATCCAATAAGTCATAATATTCTTAAAGACGGTTGCATAGTTTTCTGTATCTGAGTGGAATCCTTGTATCTGATCTTAGTATCATGATGTTGATGCTTCTCTCCATCTCGGTGTTAACTCTTTCACATACCTCTGTCCTCCTGGTGTAATCCCTCTGCACTCCCTCTAGCTAACCCCTGCTAGATATTCATCCAGATAATATCCCTTAGTCAGCTCTTGCCATCACTAATTCTATTACCAGATAAGGTCCTATAGTTCAAACTGATGTCATATCAGCAGGCTTCGACAAATTATAAAAAATGCTACTCGCTAGACAAAAAAAGGGACTCGCACCCCCGATTTCCCCCCCACTGTACAACTGAGCGTATACTTTAATATGTATAATACACACACTGAAATATATATACACACACAATGAAATTATATATATCTACCTCTCTCGAGATAGATATAGATATATATACATCACCCCAACCTGCACATTGCATCTCCGCTCTCCCTTCCTGCACATCACATCTCTCCCCCCTGCCCCCCCTCCTTAGCTGTATTTGCTTTTATTGCTTACCTCATTCCAGTCAGGCTCTGAGGTGTCTCGGAAGACCCTAGTTTTGGCTTTACTAACAAAATAACCAAATGAGTCCACTTCTAGTGTGCAGTACAGATCTGTTGGGAGAAAGACAGGCCAGTCAGAAAATAAGCGCCACAAAGAGGAATGTCCACCATCCACATAAAACATGACCACCAGCCTGGGGACGAGGAACAGAAAATGCAAGAGTGAAGCACATATATAAACCGGACAACGGGATGGCAACTAGCACTTCTAGTACCACCAGGGCAGACAAAAAAATGCAAATTATATTCCGAGGTGCAAATAAATACTGATTTTTATAAATGTATGATCTCAAATATTATATTAAAGCTGCAAAACCCTCATGCATTTTTTTTTTTAATTGACCAGAAAGTGGGAAAAACCCCAAAAAAGGTAATCTTACATTACATAGTAAATTATAAATGCTTAGCTCTCAGATTGCTAGCAATACCATGGATTAAAAGCACCAACATATCCCAGGTGTGTACACTGGACTCTAAGGCCTCGGACATGGTGCCGCAGACCGTGCGGACGCGCAAACAGACTGCCTTAAGGCAGTGTTCGCGCCTATGCGGCGTGCGGGCGAAAGTGGGAGGTGGCGCACGCTGCGTGAGAAATCAATTCAACTGATTTCTCACCGGGACAGGGCGGTCACGTGAGCGGTTCGCCCAATAAGAGCGAACCAGCTCTGTGACGTCCCAGGGAAACTCTGCGCGCCTCCGCACGGGAGAAGGCACCATGGCCCCAGCCTAAGATAACACTAGAAGTAATATTTTCCAAAAGGCTGAATCACACATAGAAGTGGAATTATTCTTAGTGTTATACAATAATTCAGTTTCTTACAGTCCCTCCATGACAATACAAACGAACAGGGATTAAGTCCCGACCAGTTGGGATGGGGGTAGGACAAAAACTTTTTTAACGAATCAGACTACGAGCAGTTATCTCCATCTATCCGAGCAATTGAAAGAAAGTAGACAGCATGACAGACAAAAAAAGTTTTTGTCCTACCCCATAGGAGGGAGTAGAGAGAAGAAGATAAAACGCTATTTAAGACTAGACTCATTTATGTCATTGTCATGATATGTGGTTGACCAGACTACCAGGGATCGTCAATCACCAGACAGAGCGCAAGAGTTAAATAAACTGGAGTTCATTAATCCGAAACCAACAGTTAAACCACACAATACAGAACACAGCAAAAGCTTACCAAACAGGGAATATAGGGGGACTCCTAGCTTTGTAGGTGGAGGGCACTGCCGGAGCTAGCTTACCCTCATTGTCTCTGCCTTGATCAGTCCGAACTCCAGTAACCAGGAGTGACTGCCCCAGGGTCTACAGTTCTTGCTACCGGTAGTCTCAAGACAGAGACCACCCAAGAACAAATCTGGAGCTGTGAGCGGAGGCAGATTTTATATTTTCCCAGCCTCCATCTGAAACATGGAAGACTGGGTGCAAGTCAGGAGCGATGAGGGTAGAGGACAAAGTTCCAGCTTTGGAGTAAGTACTCTCCCAGCTGGCGGATGCGTCCCACCCAAACTCCCATAACACTCCACCTGGCCTTACACAAAGGCCAGCCCTGACTCATTATGTGCCTCTGCCAATTGTTGCTAGCCCAGGCACATAATGAGTTAGACAAAAAAAAGTGCATTTACATAAAAAGGATACATAATGACATCACTTAACATACTATGAACAGGGTGGAGGTCATTTTATCCCCCCAAGGTGGCTCAGTTAACCTTGCTTTGGGAAGTCATCTGACAGGCAAGGGGACTCAGCTGGCTGGACTCTTATATTGTAGCTTGCCACACTGCCCCTACCGCCACAGTCATGTTAATAGATATGAAAACCTAAAAGCCACACATTTGACATCCTTACAGCCCCTCAAGAAGTGCTGATGTTAAAGGCTTTAGAATCATAATAACCAAGGCCTGGGACATAGACAGTTTGCCCGTGCGGAGGCGCGCTGAGGCTCAGGGAAAGCGGTGCTTTCCCTGGCCTTTGACAGCGCGCCATCCGTGGGCGTGTCGGGGGCGGGCCAGTGACGTCACGGAGCTGGTTCGCCCTCATTGGGCGAACCACTCACGTGACCGGCCCTGCGCTCCGGCAAGCGGGAAAATCTGAAAACTTGGTGAGACACACGCTTCCGCATGCGTGCGCGAGCCCCTGCTAAAGCCGCTCTCATTGCGGCTGCAGGGGCTCAGTGCCGAGTGTGAGCGCGGCTCAGCACTGCTCAGCCTTGCTCACACTACTATGTCCCAGGCCTAAGGCATTTAACCACAAGTTATTTATTTATTAAACCGCTCTATAATAGGCAAATACATGGCAACCTTTGCATTGTAGTGCTGAACAGTGATATATCTGTGGCTCTACTTAACCCTTTCCCTGACAAAAAAGACAGGCAGCTCCTGAGGGTTCACGGTCGATCCCCCAGTGTAGGGGCTCCATTAGAGTGGTGTACATCAGCATCTACAAAACAAGCAATAATCACACGACAATCGCTGGACGTCATAAAACCGGCTAAAGTGCCGGCCCTCATGATATTCAGGCGTCATGAGAGCAGCCAAAGGGGTTAACCCCTTCAGTGCCATATAGCCATCCAGCATACGTTTTATAGGGTGGCACCCTGAAGGCCCTTATGACGTACATCCTCGAGTATTGCTCGTGTTCTGGGTGTTCTACATCAGTACTCCATAGGAGCGCCCACAGAGAACTAAAAGGAAGAGGACACTCCCCTTCCTTTAACATCACCGGAAGGAGGAAGCAATAGCATGATCGCTCAGGAAAACCATCATGTGCTTGCTAATGCCAGAGAAGTCGTGGTCAACTATATAGCTCTTTATTTTTACAGAATGGGAACTTTGGAGTCCTCTGCAGCTGAACCAAGCTATTCCTAGTTCCAGGGACCCCAACCAGTTCCCAAGTGAATTACCTTTTTTGGGTGGCGATAAAATTAAAGTTTTGTCAAAAAGGAAGCCGCTCTAAAGATGTCAATAAGAATTCTCAGTTGAAGTCAGCCCAAATGGTCGCTTCAGAGTTCACAGAATTCCCCCTTAGTGCTCGTTATGAAGGGCTGAAGGAACGGCTCAGCGAGTGAAGGCACCGACTCTGAAAACAATGACCGACTGAAGCAGGGGAGCCCGGGTTCACATACTGGTCACCTTGGTCAAATCACTTTGCCTCAGGCACCCAAAAAAAAAAAAAAAGAGGACTATATTGTAATTGTCAAGCACTTTGTGTCTCATTGGGAGAAAAGCGCTACATGAAATAAAGTTATTATTATTCTATTCATCTCAAGCACTAAAGAGGTTTAATGATCGTCAGCCCACCTCTGATGACCCCTGGTCTGTGTTTCATCCTTTAGAGACATCTCACTGATTAAGCAGGGCTCTTTATCTGACAGTTTGAGGAATCTCTTTGCTGCACATGAAAGAGCGTCCCAACTGAACAGGTCAGGCCTCCTGAGCCGCTTTTGATCAAACATACATATTTTTTTTTTTTTAACAAGGCTAGAGAGGGCTGTGTGTCTGCACTGCAGAGACTGACTCACCCTGTCTGGTGTAAAAAAAACAAACACATCCCAAACCCAACCACTAGATGTGTCTGTATTGGTGGGAAGGGATTTCTTAGGGACCAAACTAACCTTCATTTTGCAAATAATGTGCAGGTTCAGCACTCGACTGCAAACTCATCTTCTGCAGCAGACCAGCGCCTGAACTGAGAACCACAGCTAGTGCTGTCTATCCGAATATAAATCCATAAGCCGCTATGCTCGTCATTTAAAAAAAGTATTCTTTCCTTTAACAGAACAGTGAGGTTCCACTAAGCTACACCGTAGTTCCCCGGCCACAGGGACCCCCACAACCTGCCACAGGAACCCCCACCCCACTTCACAGTTGTAGATTTTCAAGGAAACTACCAAAAGTCAATTTTCCAGAGATAAAAAAAAAAAAATGCTTTTGGGGTAGATTGAGGCTTGAAACGTTTATCATAGATTACAAGAAATGGGTCTATCTAAGAAAAATGTGCAGATGTTGCCTTTTGCGTTTGTATACAGTATATACACACAAATACAAACACATTTCTAAACATACAAGTATATATTTCTAACCATACGTACGTATACATGTGTGCAAGTTTGTGTGCGTGTGTGTGTGCGCGTGTATATATATATATATATATATATATAAAACAGACACACACTAAACACACACTGTACAAACACTGTACACAAAGACTCAACATGTTGCTTAAAAACAATGATGAAAAACAAGGCATCTGACAAAGTGGGAGTTTAACAAGAAACGAACATGATGCTGAGTGCATCCTACTGTGCCACACACTTAATTTTCTCCCTCTCCACCGCTTGACAGAAGGAAAAAAAAAAAACTTAAGATAAAGGAGTCAAAGATTTAATGGCAACGCCCCCACAACCATATCAAGGGAAGCTTTGCTCTGACAACCACGGCACAGTCTTCCCAAGATGCGTACCAAGCGGAATGCTCTGTCCTACCCCAGGAAGTGAACACTGTACAGCTCTGTGTACTGGCATGAACATGCAGTAGTATGGGACAGTACTGAGCTCCTTTCACCTCCAAAACAGATCTCCAAAGAACAAGAAAAAAAAAAACACATTTGTTCCTGCCAACAATTTACAGCTGCGGACACACACGGCCTTCCCCTGATCTTATCCATCCAAACCTTCAGAGTAAGCACAATTGTGTGAAAATACTCGTGATGATTATGATGATTATTACTGTGCGACTTGCAGCAGGTGTGAGACCGCACAAATATGACAGCCCAGGCAAGACTGTGTGATGTTGATAAAGGGACTGGCAGTTTTATTTATTTATAAAATGTTTTACCAGGAAGTAATACATCGAGAGTTACCTCTCGTTTTCAAGTTATGTCCTGGGTATAGAGTTAAGATGACAAATAATACATGTTTACAAGTACATAGTTACATAAGTGAACAGGGTATACATTATATACAGGCATACCCCGCTTTAAGGACACTCACTTTAAGTACACTCGCGAGTAAGTACATGTCGCCCAATAGGCAAACGGCAGCTCGCGCATGCGCCTGTCAGCCCGTCCTGAACAGCAATACCGGCTCCCTACCTGTACCGAAGCTGTGCGCAAGCGTGGAGACTATAGAGCCTGTTACAAATGCGTTATTTACATCAGTTATGCACGTATATGACGATTGCAGTACAGTACATGCATCGATAAGTGGGAAAAAGGTAGTGCTTCACTTTAAGTACATTTTCGCTTTACATACATGCTCCGGTCCCATTGCGTACGTTAATGCGGGGTATGTCTGTACAAGACATTGCATGCATAGTTAGAGATAATATATATTATAGGCGTATGTAACAGTTACAGACCAGATTAAAATGTGCGACGTTTAGAAAGGACTGAGACTGGTATAGAGACGTTTAGAAAGAACTTAGACTGGTGGTGGATGTGAGAGTCTCTGGTAGATTGTTCCAGTTTTGGGGTGCACGGTAAGAGAAGGAGGAACGTCCGGGTACTTTGCTGAACCTTGGGACCATGAACAGTCTTTTGGAGTCAGATCACAGGTGATAAGTGCTGCATGTGGTAGGAGTGAGGAGCTTGTTCAGATAGGCGGGTAGCTTGCTCAGAAAGTATTTGAAGGCAAGACAGGAAAGGTGAACTTTGCGCCTAGACTAAAGTGATGACCAATCTAGTTCTTTGAGCATTTTGCAGTGATGTGTGTTTTACTTGCATTGGAGAACAAACAGCATATTGAATTGTAGAGGGTATCAAGTTTGCTATGGTGGGTTTGGTGTGCCGAGCCGTATACTATGTCCCCATGGTCGATAATTGGCATTTGCATCTGCTGTTCGATACGTTTTCTGACCAGCAAGCTTAGGGAGGATTTGTTCCTGTAAAGTACCCCTAGTTTGGCATAGGTTTTGGATGTCAGGGTATCAATGTGCATCCCAAATGTTAAATGGGAGTCAAACCAAATGCCCAAGTATTTAAAACTATTAACAGGAGTTAGGGTGGTGTTAGCGTTGGTTCTGATCTGGAGCTTAGTTATTGGAAGCTTTAAAAATTTAGCCTTGGTCCCAAATACCATTGTTACAGTCTTGTCAGTGTTTAAAAACAGTTTGTTTTGGGAAATCCAATTTTCAAGTCTCAAAAATTCAGACTGAAGTATGTGTTGAAGGTCGGAGAGGCTATGGCTGTGTGCATATAGGATTGTGTCATCTGCATACATGTGTATTGAAGCTCCCTTACAAACTGTGGGAAGATCATTGATGAACACTGAAAAGAGTAGGGGCCCCAGAACAGAGCCTTGTGGGACACCACATGTGATATTCGTGGGGTTGGCATTAGAGCCCGAGATAGACACATGTTGGGATCTACCTGATAGGTAGGACTGAAACCAGTTTAAAGCATGCTTCCCTATATCCAGAGCACTGGAGTTTGTTAAGCAAGATAACAATCAACAGTATTAAAAGCCTTTGCAAAATCTAGGAATATTGCACCAGTGAGTTGTCCCCGTTCCATTCCACACTGGACCGCATTGCAAACTTTTAGCAGAGTAGTTACCGTGGAGTGTTTGGGGCGAAAGCCAGATTGGAATTGGCTAGGGAAATACACGTAGAATACACAGATAACACAAAAGAACGATGTGGTCTTGTACATTCGTGTTAGGGAGGGCGGAGGCGATACATCCCACTCCCAAAAATGAAATGCGGCTTTAAAAGCAGCGATACTTTCTACTTCATTTTAAAAATACACACTTTGCTGATCAGCCCTTTAACATGGATGCAAAAGATTTCTACAGTGATCCTTTTATTTTTGTATGGCGTAACACTGTTTGTAGGCTTTTTAACCCTTTTAAAGGTCTGCCTGTGTTTTTAAAAACAGGATTTCTACAATCTATATAAGGTATTGAAATAATACCAACAATGTAGGCAGTTGCTTTACAAATCCAACATTAGAACACAGGGAAAATATAATACAATAAGCACATCACACATGATAGAAAAAGGAATCACGACCCAGGAGAGGCGACCAAACTAAGTGGTGTTTTGGGAGGCTTAGAGACAGCAGAGCAGGGGTGGCCAACTTCAGTCCTCAAGGGCCACCAACAGGCCAGGTATTAAGGATATGGGCCATGGGCCATGAGCGGTAGATCAGCGGAAATAACGAGAAAATTGTATTTTCGCGCTGTTGCTGCGCCACGTGACACTATGAACCAATCACAGCCCGGCCTAACGCTGTGACGTCATAGCCACGCGTGTCACCGCTTGCGCTATAGAAACTAAACGCGTGCGCCCGCACGCGTACCAGCTTCTACTATATTACACGCCTAAAGCAGTTCAGCAGGGAGTAATTAAAAACTGTTCTACACGCCGGGCAAAAGTTCATCCAGAGTCTCTCGCTTTCATGTAGTGTTTGACATATGATTGTAGCACAATTTGTGTACAGCCACTAAAAGGAACTTTGCCTTTAAACATTTTTTTTTTTTAAATGTTCCCCCAGCTTTGAAGCAGGGGTCTGTTGAGTTGAACTGGAGTAAATATTAGCTCTGAGAACCCCCTGCTACCCGAGATACGTAAATCGGAAGGCGATGCCGGTATCTCAGTCCTGTTTAAAGGTCCACACGTCCCACACAAGGGATGACGTTGCGGTGACCGTCCAGCAGACATTTTATGTGCCACGCTTCTGATGCATGTATCTCGGGAAGCGGAGGGTTTCCAGAGCTAAAATCAAAACAAGTTAATTTTTAATGCAGGATTGAAGAAAGGGGGACCCCGGAGCTAAACCCCATTAATTTCAGCTCTGGGCACCCCCTGCTTCCTGAGATACTTACTGTACCTCCAAAGGGGGTGCCGGTATCTTCTGCAGTTTGCAGCTTCCTCGTCACATGGGCCAATAGGAAGCTGCACCTGATGACGACATCACCGCTTCCTATTGGCCTGCAGGGTCGGGAGCTTTGAAAAGCAGACATAGGCCTCGGATATAGTTCCCGTCGCGAGCCAACGGTGTGCATGGCGTCACGTACGCCTGTACCAGAAGCGATCCGTGACCTGTAGGATTGCATGACGGGAAGGTGTGGCGAGGGCGTGACGTCACGGGAGCAGCTCACCCTTATTGGCTGAACCGTGGACGTCACCCAGACGTCGCACGGCAAAATCCAAAAATATTGTCTTGTGAGAAACCTGCCGCCCCGTCGCGCACGCTCTATGGCCGTCCTCATTGAGGTACGGCCTTTTGTCTGCGGCGCACACGGCGTCGCTCGCACCATGGCCGCAGTCATACAATGAACATTATAGTGGCTACCGCCGCCCCATACAGAGGTAAGTACCTCCGGATGACGGGGGTCACCGGAGCTGAAATGAATGGGGTTCAATCCTGTAGTAAAAATAATAATAAGTAAGGGGTTAAAAAACAAACAACAAAAAAGGGCCTGGATTGCCTCTTTAAAACCTAGTAAATATAATAATAAACTTCCTCCTTCCCAACTGGTATAGCCACTTTAAGGGGGAAGAACAATAATTAACATTATATGGACCAGGAGAAAAGTGAAACATTTACTTTTGGGGTAATTAATTATTTCTAAGGAAGCCCATTGGTTTGATGGTTTTTTCTTTTCTGGCCCCTTTAACAGTCATTGTTCTGGAAGAAAATGAAATTATTCTAACTGCACCATTTTTGGAAAGATTAATAAAGCTGGGGATAAAGTTGTGAGGCAGAGAGAACTATTTAGGGGCAAATGGAAGGCATTCTGTTAATAAACGGACTTCAACATCATTTAAAGCAGCAAAACATGTGAAATCGTGTCTTTTTAAATAAATCAGTTCGGTAGTATTACATAGTGAGTTTTTATTTTTTTATTATTTAACTCTTCATGCCATTTGTAATTAGTTTTTTTTTTTTTTAATATACTGATCAGCCTTTCATTTCTATCACAGGCTTTATTTATCCCACTTCCCCAGCAGCAGGTATTTGCAACGTTTTCCTGTTTGTGATAATTTGTTGCCACTATAACCAGCAGTTTGAGCTGCAAACTGTAACAATAGATAATGTTACCTTCGTAATATCCAGCTACATTGTACCTGCTGAGTAAGGCCGAGCTTACAGTGCCGGCGATGGCGACGCAACCGGTGACGTCACCCGTCGCCGCTAGCAAAAGTTGTATTTCGCTTTCCGGCGACGTCACGGGTGACCAGGTCTTTGATTGGTTCAGAGGCTGTCACATATGGCGACAGCCTCTGAAAAATCAAATTTGACCGGCTTCAAAAATTCACGCCGCCAGCGTCGCTCCCCGTTTAGTATAAGCGCAAGCGACTGCGCCATTACATTTGTTTTGCCGCGACATCGCGTCGCTGGCACTATAAACGCAGCCGTAGGCTGCGCTTATAGTGCCTTGCGACGGCGCCGCCGCTCCTAAACAAATACATTGACTCCGTCACCAGCGCTTATAGTAAGCGCAACGGCGATGGAGCGACCAAAATTTTTGAAGCCGGGTCTATTTGATTTTTTAGACAGTCGTCACATGTGACTGTCTCTAAACCAGAGACAGCGGCCCGACCCCTTCGTGATGTCACTGGCCTTGTCGCCAGCGACGTCGCTTAAAATCAAACTATAACTTTCGCTAGTGGCGACGGCCTCGTCGCCAGCACTATAAGCGCGGCCTTACCCTGACTGAAGGATTGATTGGAACCAAAAGGTGGCCATTTCGTTAGGCACACAATCATGAACAGATTTATAACAGGAGCATCAAATGATTGACAGTTTAGGTAAGAATGTAGAATTATACATTGTCGCATGCTTTAGATATAGATAAAAAAAAGAAAGTAAAGAAAGAAAAACGAAGGGGGAGAATGTAGTACTGCCAGACGCAAGTACTATACTAAATGTTATCTCCCACAAAATGTTTTATTTATAAAATATTTTACCAGGAAGTAATACAGTACATGGAGAGTTACCTCTAGTTTTCAAGTATGTCAAAAGTCACCAGCCCGTGTTCATATGTCGTGCAGTGAACGAATAGAGCTATGCTTTGACAGATGAGTGGGAATACAGGTACTGTACAATGTACATGACAATAGCCTTAAGCAATCTAATACTCCTTTTTATAGACCTTCTTTGTACGAGACACCCATAATGCTCAAAATGGTCCCTGCTTTGCAGAATGCTGTTTTCGGATTGGTTCATTCTCCATAAACAGAATTACATAGAGGTGTCATGTCCATGCACAGGTAACGTAGGAAGACACTGAGCACCGAATACAGGTTAGGAATAGAAAAGCCACTTACTGGCCGAGTGGCTGAATCCTGTGGCTGAGTGAACAATCACGTGCAAGAAGCCATCAAGTCCCGGTGACTCATCATCTGGAACAGAAAACACGGGTAAACCGAGCTGTCAGGATTAGGGAAAGACACAGGGGGCTCAGTGCTAGTGGCGGACTGGTTTGGTGAATACAATGGAACTTGGTGAGGACTGGTGTATGCGTATCAGTGGGTAAGAAAATGATGAGGATGCTAAGGCAGTTACAGAGGCAGCATGTTCATTGCAATTTGTCATTGTTTGGTTTACAGCGGACTGTGAAAAGCCATGAAATACTTCCTTGGTTCATTCCCCCCCTCCCCCCTGTAGTTTTCGATTTTGCACAAATACTGCAGGAGAATATACATATATACAGCTCAACCCCGTTATAACGCGATCCGTTACAACGCGATTCCGCTTATAACGTGAAGCAGGTGTGGCTCCCAATGTTCGTATTTATGAATACTTTACAACACGATTATTGGTGTCTTAAATACTTTATTGTACAATGCATACAATTGTACATTATTTGTAACGCGATCCGCTTATAGCGCAATGTGATTCTTTGGACCCCAAGCGCAGCGTTATAAGGGGGTTAAGCTGTATATTTATTTTTTTAAAAGGGCCCCTTAAAAAATGCCACTAAATACATTGAGAGTTACCTCTCGTTTTCAAGTATAGCACAGAGTTATAACAATACATACTGCATATCTCAAGATATTTGTTGTTATGCTTTCAAGGTTTGGCCTTTGGACAAAAACTGTAAAGCTATTAAACAAAAATGATACAATTGTTAAAAATTCGTTAAAGATTTTCACTTTTTGCTAAAATCAAATATCTATTGATAAGTGGAACTCCTTTATATCACAGAAGGAACATTCAAATCACATGAGAAGCTATTACATGGTTAATTTCATTTACTCCATATAATGTACAAGGACACTGCAGCGCTATAATAAAGCAAGCTCCCTGTCCCAGATACATCCCCTGCAGCCTCTACGAGTTGACACCAAGCATTTCCTTGCTACCTGGGAGAGATCCCAGGGAATAACCTCACATTCCTCCAGCTCTTCCAGGCAATCTGGGGGAGGTGGCCACACTGTTCAATCGCCTGCAACACTGACCACCAAATAAGGATAAAGATTACATTTAGATTTGAACCCCTGAGGTGCTAAAGACTGAAACTCAGTGCAAGGCAATTGCAGAGCAGGCCACTTTTGGTTGCAAAGGGGTTAAGAGGCGTTAGGCATCAGTATGTGTGTGGTCTCCATGCTCTGGTGCTCAGGTCTCTCATTGAGCCCCAAGGTAAATTCTTGAATTGAGTGTGGGGCGGGAAGGAGGGAGGAAGAATCGAGTGAGTGAGGGGTGGAGGGAGAAGTGAGTGTGTGAATAACAAAATAAAGGGACTAATTGTGAGGAACATTTTATTCCCCCCACGTATTTTCTGTTTCCCTAATTCTGACGGAAGTAAGTTTGTCGTATGTTATTGCTTATGTATATATATTTTATATTATTATTATTATTATTTAGTATTGGTATTATTTTGGATATGTTTTAAATGATTTATTTTATAATCCATTTTTTATATTGGCTATGCTATGTTATGCATTTGCATACGATTGTTATCTGCTATATTGAGTTATGTCCCTGATTTCCATTGGTTACACAAATTTACCAATCAGGACATTTGGACTACTATAAATTTCAATCAGCTGCCATCTCTTAGATACACCCCTGATGAAGTCGGAACACTGTCTGACAAAACACGTAGGGCATATGTCATCACGCTAGTACCTATCAGCTGTCTAAGAGGATTCCCTGCCATAGGCACTGGGGGACGGGAGAAGTGAGTGAGCATCAAGGTCTGGCGCTATATATTATTTTGCCAGTGGAATTGAAGTGAGGTAACCAGTTACTTGTCTGGCGGAGTGCCAGAAAACCATCTCTCTCTTCACGAGGGATTATCAGGTCCCTGCCTAGTGAAAGTACGCTGACGGACCGGGGTTTCGCTGTGCAGCTTAAACCCCCCCCCTTCCCCCATCTCCATCGGGGCTACCATCATGTGTGGTGAACACACCATCATTATTCCAGATCAGCACAATTGTGGTGTCCCTGATATACAGGTTGGAAGCTCAGCTGACAGATTTTGCCGTTACCACTCACATCTATTAACTGATGAGATCAAACAGAGTTTTCACATATATACCATCTATTTACTGGACTAGACCCCACTACCTCCGTACTCTCATTGGTGATTCAGTTATTCATGCATCACCTGTTTTTTCTCCCCTAATATAGTTAGTCCCTCCACAATTGTGTCTCCTTTAGTTTTTACCATCTTCCTTATTTGAGTTACAGCTTATGATAGGCCTTACTGTTTTTTACTCATTGTTGTTTATTATACATGTATATGTTTTCTATATCGTTATCTCTAATTGGTTTATCAATTTAGGGGCATTATTTGTCTTGTTTTATGAAATGATTCATTTTATATATACTTCTAGTCATTTGCGCTCTTTTCTTTTGTTAGACATGTCATTTTGGATTAGGTTTATCCTTACTAGAGCAGCATTATTCCTTTAGTTAATGCATTTTATTAATTATCATTTTTTTTACAGCATTCATTGTCCACTCTACTGCTTATATAATTCACTATTGTAATTCGAGTGCTGGTTTATGTCTTTTTTTAACGAAAATTATTACCGTATTTCCTCGATTGTAAGACGCACCAATGATTTAGCACTTACAATCAATGGCGCCTTACAATCGAGGAAATATGGTGTGTGTGTATGTCTGTCTGCAACAACTGGAATGCCGCAAGGACGGGAGACAGACAGCAAGAAGAGGAGGATGGAATGGAGACCATTGTGCACATGGGGCAGGAGGGAGTGCGAGGAGAGGAGAGACAGCAATGTGAGGAGGAAATAGAGAGACAGCAATGTGAGGAGGAAATAGAGAGACAGCAAGGAGAAGAAGAGACAGATGAGATTAGAAGAGAGAATGTAGTTTGCACAGAGAGCAGCAGACACAGTAAGGCAGGGAGTGCAAAGAGAGGGGAGGAGAGAGTGCAAAGATGAGCAGGGCATGATAAGAGGAGAGAGTATGGGGGAAAGAGGGGACAAGAGATTGAAAACAAAGAGTCATATTTAATTTATAACCTTTAAGATCTGCTAGATCGACGTACAGCCAGTGTGTGTGTGTGGATACACACATATATACATACACACACATATACATACACACTCTAGCTGTACGTCGATCTAGCAGATCTTAATGGTTATAAATGAAATATTACGTTGAGGAAATACGGTATGTACATATGTTTTATATATACATACATATACATACACATATATACATACACACATATATACATATATACACACACACACATTCTGAATGTTTAGGCAACTCCCACAGGCAATTAATACAAACAGACTGGTAGTTGGGTTTTAATGGCTTCCCTTCCATAAGGGTGAAAGGCAGTCAGCAATCCCAGCAATCCCCCTGGTAAACCCTTCAAACTCTGGTGTGGGCAGCAGGAATAGTTACAATAAATGAGGACACTATGTAAACCAAGGTAATGTGATTGCATTTAAGAGATATAAATGCAAACAACAAAGTGGTAGCTGACATTCTCTGCCAGAGGTATGAAGAATGCATTCCTAGCTCCTCTGGCAGCATATGGATAAATAAATACTATTTCCAAGCATGTAGCAACTTCCAGGAATGGAAATGTCAGAAGGTAATCAGAACTGGTTATGAAAATACATCTCCCCATGGTGCAGCAACTCTTGACATCTGGATGCAGGCTGTGAGCATTCATATAATAACTTTGTTGCACACCTGTCAATTCAATGATTATTTAGTGAGCTGCACTTGCTGCCAATGTATAAAGTCTCACATATGCAGTTTTTCTAAATGAAATTATTTAATTCACAAGTGAAATCGTTATTAGAATAATAGGAGAACCGCAAAATATTAATAAACAGTGTTATCTGACCATCACTGCTATGATATGTGCAACTCTGACATTTAGACCAACCATTAGTACCTTTACTAAGTACATTACAGGTCCCTCCAAAAAAACAACGGATTGTATTAATGACCTAACAAAGGAGAAAAGATAAAGGTGGCTCAGGAGAGACAAATGATCAGCTCCTTTCCCGCTGCAATAGGATACAAAGATTTCAGCTAAAGCCAAGGTCCAAATGCAGCCACATATTGGATAACCTCATCTTAGACATTATTCACCCTGCTGTTAGAGAGGCCAGCACGGAGGACGGAAGGATGGAGAGGGGGAATACGAAACTTTCAAATGCACCAAGGATATGGACAAGGTGCAGGATGGGAGCATAATTATAAGAGAAATAGAAAGATTAAAGAAGAGATGCAGCAGATGGACTGGGTATCCATTATATACCCACTAGGTAACACTAGGAATCCCTGGTGGGCCCCACCTCTCAGACTGAAGAAATGACAGACTCAAAATATTGGGGGAAGACTCTGTAAACTGGCTGAATCTCCCTCCCGTCTGCAGCTATAGTCAGTTTGTTCTGTGTCCATTGAGGTATGTATGTGTATTTTATATTTATTTTATATAAGCACAAAGAGATCAAGTGACTTGCCCAAGGTCACAAGGAGCCGACACCGGGGTTTGAACAAGGCTCCCCTGATTCAAACTCCGCGTCATTGTACACGGAGTCAGCGTTTTTACTCATTGAGCGACTCCTTCCACTGTATGTATGTATGTACTGTATGTGTATCTATGCATGCATGGGTACGCACGTGCGCGTACAACGTATGTATTTGTGTGCATGTAGCGTATGTAGGTGCATGTAGCGTATGTAGGTGCATGTAGCGTATGTAGGTGCATGCGCGTAACGCAGGTAAGAGCGCGTGCGTAACACATGTATGTGCGAGCGCATAACGCATGTATTTGTGTGCGCGCGTAATGTATGTATGTGTGTGCATGCGAATCCTCAGCCTGTGTATGTACTGTATGTATTAACACAAGCACTATTATAACTTGGATAAAATGGTGTCTGCGGCTGGGTCCTTATTTGCCGACAATAGTTACAAGAACATTGCTCTTTCAGCACTGAAGAGTTTTTCTAACTCCCTCACTTCCTGCAGGACCAGCAACCTGGCCGGTGGCAAAGGGGTTACATGTCATTTTGCAGCGAGGCAATCAAGACACAGCGTGTACTATTCACACCTACAATCGGCATGGCTAGGAATCAGTGCGCATCTTCCAAAATCTAACTGTTAGCACCACCAAGTGGACAAACCGTCCACTTACAGGAAATCTATGGTACAGTAGGGACGCACTTACCATCTTTATTGCTGATGATGGGGATGTTGTGAACAGTTCGCAGCTTGAAGCAGGACCCTGTCAGCACCTGAAGCTCCAAAGAACTGAGTGCAAAGGTTTGCAGATCTGTGATGGGAGAAAAAGATGTGGAGAACTTCAGTTGGCTCTTTAATCTGAGAACAACGAGGTACACCCAGTAACACCCTCACCGCAGAATTATGTAGCTCAACAAGAACGTGCTGGTCTACCTGTGAGTTATAAAGCAATATGTTGCTGGTCATAGCCCCAGCAATGTGGTTAATACAATGCAGCAATACTATAGCGCTGTAAAAATCCCAAAATTATTTTGGTATTTGGAGTATACAGTATAGGTTAGAAATTCACCATCCGTGACTGCACTACAACCAGGCATTTATGAGGGGCTTTAGAACGTATTGCAGGCCCTTCTGGTTTGCAAAGCGACCAAGAACTGCCAAGGATCACTAAATACTGGCATCAATAACCATTGGCGCTTGAGCTGCTCACCCTTCTTCTCCAGCTTCTGAATGGCTTCTCTCCACTCCGACCTTTCATAATCAGAGGACAGCAGGAATAGGTAGCTCTGAAAAGTAGACAGATGCAGGTTATACTCTGTCCTGTTGCAAAGAGAAAATAACTGCTTAGAAGTCAATAGAAGACAACACACTGTATCGCAGCTAGTGTCACTCCACCTCCCTAGGAAGGATTGCACTGTTACAAAGGCCTCGGATATAGTGGGCATGTGTGCGAAGGAGCGCATGGCGTAACGCGCGCCTGTTGCCACGAGCGCCCTGTGAACTGAGATCGCTCGCGACGGGGGAGGCGTGGATGTGACGTCACATGGCTGGTTTGCCCTCATTGGCTGAACCGCTCACGTGACCGGACCGCCGTGTGACAAAATCAAATTTTTCCGTTGGGCTCAAAATTCTGCCGCGGGGTCGCTCTTCATCGCGCACTGACTATGGCCGGCCCTATAAAGCTGCTGCAGCACTTTGCTCGCCGCCGCTCACACTATGGATGCAGCCTAAGATAGGAGTTTAAAGGTAAAAAGGTAATTTCAGTAATCAATGCCCCCATGAGCTCACAGGCTGTTGGTACCAGAAGAGCTTGTTCTCAAAGAAAACCTCTGAATGTTTTATACACGTCTGACCTTTATATAAAAAGATATTGCAAATTATTGGGAAATTCTTAATACCCACAACAATAACATTTTGTTACAGAGGGTAACATTATCAGTTGCTAAGCATGCATACTCTTACATCACAAACATTCAGGGACCATTTAACACCTAAAGTCATAAATCACATACTGCACGGGGGGAGGGATAGGCTTCAGTCCGATACATTCCAGGATGCACTGTTTTTAAGTAAAAAAACCTTTCTTGCTTTATTCATTGTAACACCGCCGGAAGAAGAGATCAGTGTATCTCGAAAGCTCGCACAAATAAAAGCATTTCGTTAGGCCTGGTGATAATCCCATAAGAAATGTAAAAAGTACAACACTATCCAGCAGGGCAGCAGAACAGCAAAGAAGAGGCAGCATTCAGAGGTAAGTATTCAAAATAAGTGTATTATAACAGGCACAAAAGATGACAGGTCTTTTGCGTCTGTTCTAATATACTTATTTTTAATACTTCGGAGTCTGCTTGTGAGCATATTCACGTCTTAGACAGGTCTGCAGCCCTGCTTTTCACCATTATCACTGATAATACAGTGCTTCCATTACGTGCCAAGGAAATATTTTTGGATTTATACACTGGGTACCTTGTCACCAAAAGGGTTTAATGAATGTACAGGTGCAAGTACCATCGTCTAGATTTTTGACGGGTCCCTCTGTCTCAGCCTATAGGGGTCTCCGTTGAGTCGGTGTGTGATGAACAGCCATTGATTGCTCTTTTCTTTAAAATATGTCTAAATATCCAGTTTGGTTTTTAATAGCTATTCATTTCATCAGTATTATATTTCATTTCACATAGTTCACAGTCACTACATGAAATAAATGTAATTCCTTTATTTTTATGTTTTTGTCACTGATAATGTAGGATACACCCATGATTGCACTGATTGACAGACCAATCGGAGCAAAGTTTGAGGGTATATAAACCAGCATCACTGCCATCACTTCATATCCCCTGAGGAAGTGTGTTTAGACACACGAAACGCGTAGGGCATTTTTTATCTATATATAGGACATTTGGTGGCTTATATTTACAAGCAGTACAAGTGCTGAGTGCATTCTTCCAACGACTGTGGGGCAAGTAGGTGCAGATCGCCGTTTCCTGTATCTTCCACTGGAGATTGCCAGGTTCTGACGTCACATCCGGCAACGTCACTTCCGGTCCGCCACGAGGACGGCATCACTTCCGGTTTTTGCCAGTAGAGAGACGCAGAAGGAATACAAGGCGTCTGAGGCACCCAGCGGATCCCCCACACGCGGTCACCAGCCCCCATTGGTACTATGCGAATTATCAGCAGCCGTCCTGTGAGTGTTATCTAGGTTTTACCCACCGGAGCGGTCTGTTAGCCATTTGTCCTTTTTATCATCTAGTTTAATAAATAACTTTTATCATTAGCTTTGCTTAAGTGTTGTTTGTCTAGTTGTGTCTGTTTGTTTTGTCTGTTTATGTCAGCCAGTTGCAATTATGTCTGTATAAATTGTTTAACTGTGTTGCACTAAATATTTCTTTTTTCATTGCATGTTCTACTTCCACTGCATCAAGTCATATCTGAATACCCCAAGATACAGAGACTGTTGATTTCCTTGGAACTGGAACTATTTCTACTGGATATCCAGGATTCCATTATTTTTGGACTCATTAGGCGCCGGTATCTCTTTTGTTTATTCACTGATAATGTAGCTTCATGTACTTTATGAGAATCATACTCATGATTGGTGATGGATTGCATTTTAATAGTTCTGCTGGCTCTCTCCATCTGTGCCACAGTTTACTATGTGTGTGTGTGTGTGTGTGTGTATGTGTGTGTATAGCAGTGGTAAACAATGGGTTAATATTTCTGCAGTATATAACAATTTGTAATTACTTTTTATGGAGTTTATGGGGGTGTCTTCTTTAGGTGGACATGGGAAGTAATCTTGCCTATGTCAAGCATGGGACCACTACCTTCAACATCAGCACATGTGCAGGATCCCTTCAGTTTCATCCCATGCGCACTATACATT
The DNA here is from genome assembly GCF_040206685.1 of Ascaphus truei. NCBI lineage: Eukaryota > Metazoa > Chordata > Amphibia > Anura > Ascaphidae > Ascaphus > Ascaphus truei. The sequence goes on from NC_134485.1 coordinate 65,163,127, forward strand.
CTGGTTATGTGTATGATTTTCCACACATGCGCACGATGGCTGTCTCAGTCATGCTGGGAACGCTACCAGATAGATCTGTGCATGAGCAGGATCGGTTTCAGCGCATGCGCACGATCCCTGCCACAACCGGTCTCGGTGTGCAGAAGACAGCGAGAATCTGAGGTCTTATGTGGTAGCGGAGGCAGGGGGAGTAAGGCCTGAACGCGCTTGGTGAGGCAGAGTGATTATGAGGGCGCCCCATAACTCATACGCTAAGACCGCTGACAGCGTTACTGACAACTAGTGGCCACTTCTGCAGCCAAACTCTGCCCATGCGCAGTATGCTACTTCCATTTCACGGTGTGTAACAACTCAATTCATTTTACCCTATGAGATTTTCCAATGAGCCACTGTCAGCTAAGAAGTTTTACCTCACATAAATGATGGGGTGCATGCACGAGATACTCCAAGATGGAGGCATGAATCGAGAACTTCGCTTGCACGACAAAGCAAACAGCAGCTAAAAGGAGTTGAGTCTGATAACTACTACCTCCTTTAACACAACGAGCACTGCACAGGATGCCCCTAAAGTCAAGGAAGTCTCAAAGACCGGAGGCCTCTGTTCTTGGAAAAAAATAAAAAATAAAAAAAGGACACAGACTGACCGTAAAAATAAGATGCGGCTCACGCAAGACCAACAGAGCTCCGAATCTGAGTCGAGATCAGAGGGTGACTCATGAATAAGGAGAGACAAAGGCTTGTGTCCAAAAGATAAAGATGACTATCCATGAGGAACTGCAGAGCGCCACGTCAGCGATCAAAACCAAGTTGACAACCTTACAAGGGAGAACCTCCTCACTAGATACAGCCCTGAGGGAAGTCCTGAAGAAGCAAGTGGAGGTTGATGGTGTTACTAAAAAGACCTTAAACCCCCCCCCCCCCCCCCCACAAAAAAAATAATTACTAGACAAGAATCACAGGAGGAGGCAGAAAGAAATCTCAGGGTAAGAAATGTACCAGACACTATTACCCCTGACTAGATCAGGTCTTACCTCCTGAGCTTTTTCCAAAGCCTGATTCCTGATTGTTTTGAACTATACAGAGTCTACCATGCGCTAAGACCAAGAGATTTGGAGGGAGGCAGAGCCTGAAACATTATAGTAACGCTGCACGTAGTTTCTGTGAAAGAAGACATACTAAACAAAACAAGAAACATACCAAACATAATATTGTAGAACAGCGACCTGCAGCTCTTCAGTGACCAGGCACCTGTTACCTTTGCAAAGAGGAGATAACTCGGAGAGATCACCGCCTTCTGAGAAAGAAGGGAGTCAGGTACAGGTGGTGCTCCCCTTTCACCTTCTGGAATCCCACAAGGGTAAAACAACTACCAAGAGGATAGTGAGGGAAGCTCTGGCCTTCCTAAAGGAACTAGGGCCGGGCGAGCTGGCAGACATCTGTAATTAAATTTCCTCTACAGCCGGGCCATCAACACAAGGATGGAAGAGAAGCAGCAGGAAATCAAAGACTACAGAATTAGGTACGGTGGCTTCAGCTCCACCCTGAAACCAAAGGGACGAGATGGAGAGTTACCGAAAGACTGTTGGCAAGATCGGGGCTGGCTAGATCATGTCGTCCCGCGATGGTTTCACCATGGGACTACAGAGGATGGTGACGCACAGCATGGCCTGGACCGCCCCTAAGAGACCAATTTGATCAATTACCACCTGTGGACAATGGTTAAGTATGTTTTACAAAAAGCTATAAGAACAAGGAGCCCATTAGGGCTCCAAGCTACTAAGGGAAGATGTAATATTTTTTTTTTTTAAACATATAGCACTCCATAAAATTTAAAGCACGAATACCATAGACTCTGAAAATATGCCCCTGCCCGCAGAGTAAAATGCCCAACATAAGTGTGGGCCCTTCAGAATTCCTCGTTGATTCCCTCTTAATTTTTCATTTTTTTTAGTTTCTCCCCACCCCCATTCCTCCACATAATACACCCACTAAAAGGGTTACTCATAGCTATTCCACGGTACACAAGAGGCTGAGTCCTAGAAGCTCCCTTCTAGACCAGAGTGACATGTATGATACTCATCTTATATAGTTAAATAACAGGAAAGAAAGTTTGTCTATTGTATCACTGAATATAAATTCAGGGATCATAAATCTAAAAGAGGAGATATAGTGATGCTGCAGGACACGCACCTCAATAGAGAGGACACTGAGACGTAACGATAGGGCATACCCACGTGTATTTCATTCATTGGCACATAATAAAAAGCCGGTGTAGCCATAAAAAGATTCCCTTCTCATTAGAACACAACAAAACCGAAAGAAGGCAGAATGTTGGCTTTGGTGGGAAAGATAGGTATGAAAGAGGTTACATTGGTCAGTCTGTACGCCCCGAACGATAACCAAACTAAATTCTTTGAGAAAGCCTCCTCTTTTATAACGCATCAAAAGAAAGGACACCTGATTTTGGGGGCGGACTTAAATACCATCCTAGATTACTCCAAGGATAGAGCAAACAGACAAAGTAAGGACCACCCCACTTCCACAAGAAACTCAAACACTGAAAGCCATTCTGAAAGATAACGCACTTGTAGACTAATGGAGGATAGCCAACCCCCTCTCAAGAAGCTACTCACCCTATTCAGCCCCCCACAACCAATATAACCGTATAGACTACATATTAGTATCACAGGACCTTCTGGAGATTATTAAATCGGATATTGTGAACTGGACCTGGTAAACCATGCAAATCAACGACCTAATGTTGGGGGTACCTGAAATCAGAGATACGTTTTGGAGGCTTTGATATAATATTTTAGTCTTAATGGCATCAATCTCCACAGCCACTCTATTGACGGCTCACAAAACTACCATAAGAGGTCAAATCAGTTTAGCGTCACATATGAAAAAATTAAGTCGAGAAAATGAAAGCTCTAAATATTACAATCATTTATCTCGATCAATCCTACCAAATCTCGCCCTTAAAGTCGACGAGAACTAAAATGGATAAGGTCAGAACTAAACTCAGTATTCTGATAGAAAACACAGAGAAAGCTATGCGCTGGGCTAACCAGCTATACTACGATAAGGGGAACAAAATGGACAGAATATTGGCTAGGAAACGCTGGGACAAAACCTCCAACACATATTTGTGTGTTAATGACACCCAATCACTCTCATCCATAACCCAAAGAATTTGTCAAACTATTACAACAATTTATATAATCTTAAAACAAAACACCAAGGCCGTACATATCCAGAATCCAGGTGTTTGCAGTGATCCAGATATTCGGAAACTCCCAACACTTGTTCCCCAAGACACGAGAAAGCTAGGTGCACCAAACAGTGGAAGCGGTCATGGATACCATTAAAAAAAAAAAAACACTTAAAAAGGGCAAACTACCAAGCTCACGCAGATTTTCAAACCTTTATTTTAAAAAATATATAACACTATATTATCCCCTTAACTAAACTTTGCAACCAAATTCTAGAAGGCGCACAACTACCGAAAGAAATGCTCGAGGCATCCATAATAGTAATACCCTAAGAAGGGAAAGATACAACTATGTACTCAAACTATAGACTGATATCTTTAATTAATACCGCTATGTATTAATTGAGACGTGTTGCTAAAAAATGTTGTAAAGATCTTTATGAGCACTCTAGTCCACTCGGACCAATTTAGCTTTATCCCAGAACGCCAGGCCTCAGGCCTTTTTATACCCAAAAATACTCAGAAATCTTTATCAAAATTATCCACCAATTCTGAGGAACCTAAAGCAAAATCTAAAAACATAGGACTCCTTGCAAATCTCCTGGTCAGACTGAATAACTTTGGTAAAAATAAACCTGCTGCCACCTATACAAGTTTGGATGGATGTCCCAGTCCATCACAGAGACCTAGAAAAAGCCGTACCAGAATATATCTGGAACAGGAAAAAAAAACAATATAAAGAGGAGCAATATGATTAGGCCCACCATATAGGACGATTGGCCCAACCAGACTTTATGTGTTACTACAGAGCTGCTAGGCTGAGTCCCCTGATCTATTGGTCAATAGCAAATGGAACAAAATCATGGGTAGAGATAGAAGGGTGAAAGCTCAAACAGAAGACATGGCGATACTCTTATGGCTAGAAAAGAACAAAAGACCTATTCAGGAGCACACATATCCTGTTATAGAGCACTCGCTGAAGGTGTGGGAATCCATATGCAAACAAAATATCATATATATCCTCACAATCAACTCTAACCCCACTCCTAGACAACCCAAACTTCCCACGGGCATATCCTACAGGTACATATACAGCTTGGCGTTGGGTGGGTATAAGCAAGGTGAAAGATCTGATGAAGGGGAACAAGTAAAACATTCACTGAAATCCAGGCCGAACACAAAATATCTTGCAAACATCCATTTCAATACCTACAATTACGTCTCTATGCGGCATCATTAACCAACAAAAAAAGACTTCCACAGACGACTTTTGAACACCTATATTTAAATAGTCTTACTATATCAGACACCGATTAACCCCAACCAATACACTACACACACAAAAACACACACGGCTGGGAGAGAGACACAGGGCAAGAACTAGATGCCGATGATTGGCTTCTCCATTTTGGCTTTATTTTTGTTAAATAAATCATGACACAGTGTAATATGTCATGTGTTGTTGTTCATCTGAGGTTGTATTTATCTAATTTTAAGACCTGCTAAGGAACAGATGATTGTTATTATGTCCTGATATGTAAAACCATAGAATTCAAAGAGGGTGTACTTTCGTTTTCACACCACTGTACATCACATGGGTGAGTGCTAGTACTACAAAGGCTCTCAAAAGTAATGGAACAAAGTCCCTTAATTACTGGAGAGTTCGGCATTTAGAAGCCTGCAGCCCAAACAAGGGGCAGGAGCTCTGTGGTACCTGCGAGCACCAAGCTGGCAAGGGAAAGAGTGTCTGTCAAGATCCTGTGCTGACAATTCCCAAAACACCAGGAAAAAGGAGGACAGTTGTATTAACATTACAGTACATGACACTAACAGCCACCCAAAAGGTTGTTAACCAAATTTTAAATAAACCTAGTACATACTGTAGGTACTACTGTATGCACAGAACAGAACAAATGAGACCTTTTTCTTCCATATATGTGACTGTACAAATAAAATAACCACATTATCCATCTTATTTCACAAAAGCGGACCTCAAAGAGCCTGGTTTTGTATTTACATAATTAGGATATGAAAATGGACAGGACTGGTTACACTGCTCCCAGCATCCTCAGTAATCAGGATGCAGGAACTGTGATTGGGAACATATGGTCTTTATCTCCTTTTTGATTTGTGCAAAATCATTACTGCTAGCAACAGTTGGCACTAAAACAAAGTACTGTCTGCAACTGAAACGAAAGACTTTGAACATTTTACTTTAAAGAAATGTGTCCTTGTGTTTTAGACCCAAAAGGCACAGAGTGCGTTTATAGCCAAGTCAGTATAAACTTTTCAAAAATAAGGTTCATACAGCTCCCACGCACTTGTTTCCCATGCAGCCTTACTCACTTTTAACATCAGACGCTGCAGAATTCCCCTCCTGGCGTCTTCCTCTGCCTGTCTTAAGGTTCAAAAGCATGCAAATAACTTACTGCTCCAACTCTATTGGATTCCACAGAAAGAATAGCCCCCCCCCTCCCCGCCCCCCAACATCTCACTCAGCAGGGGCGATGAAACTCTAATTGGAAGTGACTCCCAACCCACAAATTAAGACTTACCTTGCCGTTCTTGTTGTGGATTCGGAAGGGAATGGTAGGAGAGAAGAGGAGAAGCCAGGACTCATGATCAAACATTTTCTTCTTCAGTCTGTCAACAGCACGACTTGGACCTTTATTGGACTTCTGTAGAAAGACAAAGGAGGAATATTAAAGGGCGAGGAAAGCGGAATGAGGACAACTCAGAGACAGAGAAGCATAGGTATATATGGCAATGGTGTTAATAAAAAAAACATTGCATTGTATTAGTACATATATCATATTTTACAGAAAAGTCTGTGAGTGCATACACACTATTTATTATCACATCACAACAAATACTCCAATGACAACGGTCCCATTAGCATGGGAAAGAAGAGGTGCTAGATCTCAGCACAGGATAGAAAACATGACATCAGAACTATTCCCTGCTTCTGCTTCATTTTAGTGAAGTCAATAAACAAAAAGAGATTGCCTTACAGCAGCAAAATACTAATAGTAATATTTTTTTTTTGATAAATCAGTTCTGTAGTAATATATATATATATATATATATATATATATATATATATATATATATATATATTAAAACGAAAGCAAGCACTTCAGTAGCAATAATCCAAGAGGCCTGGTGCTAATTCCATAAATAAATGCAGATAATACGTTACCATCCGAAAAAACGGCAAAGAAGAGAGAGTACTCAGTAGGTAATGATCAAAAGTGTATTAGAACAGACACAGAAACCGACGTTTCGATCCCGCAGAACGATCTTCTTCAGGGGGGTGTGCAATGAAGCCAGAACCATTAGTGACACTATACCAACTCCCCAGTGCACCTAATCACCAAAACAAGTTTAAAAAATCACAAAGCCTGCGAGTTATCCCTCCAGGTGTATCCGATCATCAGTGGGCGGCCATTTTGAAACGGCTGCCATGTCTCCAGGCGGTCAGTGTGAATATTAGATGCATACGTCTTGATAGTGCTATCATAACAAAAGATCAATCACAGAAAGCATCCCAGATTGAGGTTCCTCATTGAGGCCTCTAGGTGACATAATGTTCAATTTGTGTATTATCTTAGCCTCTAGTTATAACAAGAGTTTGTTTCCATCTCCGACCCTTGTAGGGACATGGACCTGTATGATAGGCATGCTGTAGGATCACGAGCAATCGGGGATGTGGAGGAGTCTCTATCCAAGATGGCTGATCGATTCCATGTTAGAGGATATGATTAAGGCGAAATACAACCTGCTCTAGCCAAAGCAAAAACACCGACCAGAGAAGAACTACTGGAGCCTGCAGGCAGACCTTTTGAAAGATACCCATTTCAATGTAGTCACTACACATAGCACTGCCTCAAACCTTATTCAAAACAGCGTGCGCAATAACTGGCATGTCTTGACAAATGACCAGAAAATAGGCCAACATTTTGCTAATCCTCCCCTCTTCTGTTACAGAAGGGGGCCCAGTTTGGGAGATTTACTAACACAATCGGACCCTGTGGTTAAATATGCGATTTACACCTTCTTGGTTGACAAAGTGTGTAAGGGGTATATACATGCCATGGCTGCGTTAATTGCCAATATTTGACAGTGGGCAAAACTTTTGCCTATCCGCATAATGGTAATCCTATCAAGATTTTGGATTTCCTAAACTGTGAATCCAAATACGTGGTTTACTTAATCAAATGCCCCTGTGGTCTGTACTATGTGGGCAAAACCACAAGAATGCTTAAGGAACGCATAGCTATGCACAGATCCACAACACGGAAGGCACTCCTTGGTGCCGATGGAAGCGACGATCTGAAGCATTTACCAGTGGCAAGACATTTTAAAGAAAAGAAGCATAGCCTTGCGACATTCCGGTGCATGCCCTTCATACAGGTCCACGTCCCTACAAGGGGCGGAGATAGAAACAAACTCTTGTTACAACTGGAGGCTAAGATGATACACAAATTGAACATTAAAGTCACCTAGAGGCCTCAATGAGGAACCTCAATCTGGGATGCCTTCTGTGATTGATCTTTTATGAAAACACTATCAAGACTTATGCATCTAGTGTTCACACTGACAGCCTGGAGACATGTATGACATTTTACACACGAGTTGATCTGATCCCTGATCACAGATCTTGCTTTTCATTTTACTATATTCCACTGCCTTGTACAGTCATCTCACTTACCTGTTTTGGTTCACAGGACATATCTGCTTTTCTTCCATTGTACTTAATGATTTGTTCCCTCACGTATCCAGTTTGATACAATGCCCGCGGGAGGTTTATTGTTCGTAGGTTTCTCATCCTCACTATGGACAGCCGCACTGAGTACGCATGTCTGAACGCCATGACGACCGTAGACGCCTTACCCAGTCAGTTGCAACAGTACAGCTAAGACGGATTCAGTGTTTACCTGCTTGACAGCCGTTTCAAAATGGCCGCCCACTGATGATCAGAGACACCTGGAGGGATATCTTGCGAGGTTTGTGATTTTTTTTTTATTGTTTCTGTGATTAGGTGCACTGGGGAGTTGGTATAAAGTCACTCGTGGTTCTGGCTTCATTGCACACACCCCTGAAGAAGATCCTTCTGCGGGATCGAAATGTCGGTTTCTGTGTCTGTTCTAATACACTTTTGATCATTACCTATTGAGTGTTGTCTATTCTTTGACGTTCTTCCGGATGGTAACGTATTATCGATCTATCTATAGCTCTCATCTCTCTATACATCATACACATTTTAAGTTAGTGGGTGAAAAAGGCGACAAATAACCTCCACCGTTAGTATGTGTATATGTCTGCAGCAAGGGATTCTGGGAAATTACATGCAAATGAGCACCCAGTGCCACCTTTGGCTTCAAATCAATTTTGACAGGGACCCCTATAAGCTTATGCTTGCTGCATTGCACAGCTTTTCAGCACAGCCTGGGTTAAGATGCATAGCCAGTAAACCTACCCACAGACAGCAGTTGCGACCTTTTGGGTCTCATCAGTGTGAAGCTTGTTATACTGGCTTTTCAATTTGAAGCTTGGATAGGTATCCACCACACATTAGTTAAGTTATGGTGGGTAAAAAAAAAAAGTGACCAAAAAAAACTGTTTTTGCTCTCTCCAGCCACAAAAAAAAGTCAAGGAAAGATTAAGACACACGCACACACAAAAGGTTGGGCCCTTCTATCTGTTTCATGTCAGAGGTAAAGTTGTGTCTTTATAAGTGGGATTTGAGCTTCCCTAAATCAGAATTATTCTAACAAGGGAGTTCTATCAATAACACGTGAGCTCTCATATCTCTGATTTCACGACCGTTGAGAAAAGATCTAATATTGTTCGTCGGTAACTGTAAGAAATGGTCTTTCCCTCTAAAATTCAAGCATATGAATGATGATTGCAGGACAATTATTGAGAGGATATTTTACAAAGTAAAGGAAATTTGTTTAATTTATTTTAACACTGGAATTAGTTCTGAAGGTCTTCTTAGCACTTCAAACCTTCCTAGATGTAGTTACATATGAAGTATTTGAAGTAAAAGAGGTGTGGTTAACCTATTCTAACACACCAGAATAGAAAGGAAGGTTACACGATGGTTTTAAGTTGCTTAGGGAAGAAGCTCAGCAAATGACAGTTGAGTTATAATTGACAGCCATTGGCATAGCTGGGGAAATAATTTCTCATAATAAGCATGCGTTCCTTATATGTTCATAAGGAGATATTATATGACATCAGTTTTAAGAACAACACATGTGAATACCATGTTAGGACAAATACTTAAAGTTAAGATGTCTGACTGGGTAGTTTTGTCTGGATAAATATCCATCCGTTTTAGCAGGTTTAGCTGAGAGACGTGTTAAGACCTGGAGAGTTGAGGATCAGGATTTAACATCAAGGTACCAAGATCCAATAGAAAGATTAAGAAAAATATGCAACCATCTTTAAGAATACCATCATTTATTTGGAACGTCACCGTCATTTTTGTACTATTTTTTGTATGCGAGTATTGATCTTCAAATTAAACGTTGCTTTTTGTGTGTAAAGACTAGAATGCGGAGTTTTGTTATGCTTGAGTAATTAATAGAAAAAACAGGGCATTTAACAGTAACGTATAGGTCTTCTGTTTTATTCCCCTTTTATTTGATGAAGCTGTGTGTGTGTGTGTGTGTGTGTGTGTGTGTGTATGTGTGTGTGTGTGTGTGTGTATGTATATACTGTATATACAAAAAGTGGCACCTAGCTCCCACCTCGGCACTGCATCCGAGGGATTAACACTCCCACCCCGGTGCTGCAACCGAGGGAGTCAACTCTCCCACCTCGGAGTGATCACCGAGGGAGTACACCTCCCCCCTCGGACCGCTGGGATGGCGACCTGGGCAGCCCAAATCTGAATAAGGGCAGGGACCTGGAGGATGGACTCCTATTGCCCCCTCAGGTGCTGCGAACTCACCCGCGCGATGGAAATCGAAGCCGTGCACGGGGTGTGGACTGAGGGGTGACCTGCAACAGACCACAGCTGGATATTGGTCCCGTTGGTCAGAACTTCACTCTCGCTGGTAGGAGGGTCAAGGCGGTGGAAAGCACAAACACTGCACCGGCGGGAAACGCGTCAGAGTTCCTTTTAACTGTGTCTGTCAGATTCATGGCATAATGGCCAAATAAAATAGTTTATCTTTTTATTTCACTTTTTGCCTTTTGTTTTTGCAGTGCTCTACCTTACCCCCAATTTTTCCTATATATATATATATCAGTACTGTGTTACCCGAGCTTTAATAATCAAAAACGAATAGACGATACCGTTCTGTGGCTAACTAAATGCTTTTATTTGTGGGAGCTTTCGAAATACACTGATCTCTTCAGAGATCAGTGTATCTCGAAAGCTCGCACAAATAAAAGCATTTCGTTAGCCACAGAACGGTATAGTCTATACGTTTTTGATTATATATATATATTTTTTGTTTTTTTGTAACCTCTTCTGTAACAAGCTGTTTTTATTATATTAAAGCTAGAATTTAATAAAACACTATCTTTGGGCTCTAATTGAACCGATGACCTTTTTAAAGCGATTAACCGCATTTTTGGACACATTTTGCTATATTGTTTTTTTTTTTGTGTTAATTAAATATTTTTTTCTAGAATAAAGTGGACCAAGGACTCGAGGGCAAGATCTTCAATTATTTCTGGCGGTTTCAGAGTAATCGAGGTGTACAGTAGTGTGACTGTCTTTGGGGAGATCTTGCTCATTGTCAGTGCCCCGAGAGGTAAGAAAATCAGCTGGATGCTAATAACCCCTTTCACATGGGCAGTACAGTAGTGTATATGTGACAGGGGGATTGCTGCTACAGGGGGCCTTGCACTTGCCTTTTCTTTTTGAATCTCACTTTTGATAACAGAGATCTTTGCCTTCACATCTTCAATCTCATGGTCAGGGGTAGTGTGGAGCAGGGGGGTGGGCTCAGACTCCTCCAGGGAGGGAAACACTAGGTCAGCCAGCGGCATGTACCACTTGCAATCATACTGCTGGTACTTCCTAGTAAACGACAGGGAGGAAAGCACAATGCAGAGCATAAGACAAATGCAACATGAAGTTACTGTTGGTCTTTAAGTGGCAGAAAACAAGAGCCACGGATATTTTTTTTTTGTCATGATTACAGAATTTGGAAAATCTCTTCCAGCAGTGAATGAATTAAAGCAGTCCTGTCCATTAAGATCTCCCTTATGAATCAATTCTATAAAAATGTATAAAGAAAATGTGCTGTTCAAATTAAATTCTGTTACAGGTTATGTGGTTTCTTTTAGAAGCTCAAACAGAATCACTTTTTGTAACAAGCATGAGCCTTTCCTTTAATAATTTTGGCATATGTCCAGTATTCCCGTAACATAACCATGTTCTCTCTCACTAGAGCGAAACCCACTTCTTAAATCAATCTTTATCAACACATTTTACATGCCTGTAAAGAACCATACACGTTGTATAGCTTTGCTTTTTTCATTAAAATAGAGAGATCATATCAGATAACACTGTATATCTAGTCAAACAATTTTTAAACAAGGGAAACATTTTCGTGTCTGTACTGTATATGAAATAGAGGAGCATGGCATTTGGCCATATGTATACAATAAAACCAAAGCTTATACAGCATAAGCAGTCATGGATTTATGCTCTATGAAAGGAATAGAGAGTTTTTCTGCATCAGATGGGGCAACCTTTTCATTACACATGCCACACTGTAACCTCACGACATGCCACCTGTTCATGTTCAGGGATAGCTGCACAGAAATATCACTAGCTTTATTTGTCAAGTATAATATGTGCCGGGGTTTATCACCACATTCATCCTCTGACTCAAAGGACATTTGAGCCACTTGCCTTTAAAACTAGTTACATAGTAGATGAGGTTAAAAAAACAAAAAAAAAAAGACATATCCATCGATTTTAACCTATGTTACATTAAGACTGATACTCGCCCTATATTTGTATTTACAGTATTTTGATCCACCCATTCACCCTCCCAGGCAATCTCTCTCCCCACACCTGCGACCTACCCAACAGACGTCCTCTTGAGCTTGGCACAAAGGAGGAGGTCTGTAAACAGGAAAAGATGCCTCAGCTTGCGGGAGCTTTCAGATAGCTCCACCAAGAAACCATCCTTTATCAGCTGTCGGGTCTGAAACGGACAAAGAGCGGGTGATCGGAAAAGGGGCGAGTAAGAAGGAAGGCAAGTGAGAGAAGAGTAACAGAGCACGTCAAAAGCTTACAGACTATTCCTTCCCCCACGATCAAAGAGCAGAAGTATGAGAAAACCCATTGCTTTAGATTCCCCCTGCAGCTGCAGATTCAAGCAGAGAAAGCAATAGCCAAGTCGAACAAGATAAAAATCAAATGAACATGTAATCAGCAAAAGAACAGTACAGCAGCATGTCTCGTTTCATACAATTCATACTTCTCCAGATGCTTTATCAGCAACTGGTTTAGTCTACTGACTTTTAAATAGCTTTAAACCTCGACTACCCATTAGTTTCTGGTTAGCAACGGCTTATTTGTATTGCATTTAGAGCACAGGATAAGAAAGGATTCTTTTTATTTCAATTACTGTGACTTCAGTGGCCATTTGTAATGTCTCGCATATTTCACAACCTTCTAGACTAGTATCTGATGAAGCACCTAAGGGGAGGTGAAATACGTTAGATGTGCATTTGGTGTCTCCTTCAATGGTATGTAGCTAAAATAACAAGGAATAAATTAACTTAGTCACTGAATTGATCCATCCCAGTGGACTGATGTCTTGCTAATTAGATGTTAATTTATGCTATGTTCTAAGCGCTGTGACTATTGCTTTCCTTATCAAAACCCTATCTCTGCAGCATATAGTACAACATTAGGAGGTCAGAATTTACGACATGGATACTAGCACATTGAGATAGGTGGAAGTATGATCTAGGGTAAAGGAAGCCTTTAATTTGATCGTTTCGGAAGTATGTCAACATCAAAGTGATTAGGAAGAGATATCAGCATTGCTATATATATAGCTTTACACCTTTGAGAACCTTAAACACTGACGCTATGAACCTTAGTTTGTGCAATTCCAAGCAGCTCCAAAAAGCTCAGCTTTATATGAAAGGGCTGCTTAAGGCTAGGACTGTGCAGACATCTTTACCCAAAACACATTATGCTCCCCTTCCTATGATAATCAAGCTGGATCTGAAGTGCAGGAAAGACTCGCTGATCAGACAGATTGAAAAACAACAAGGTAGCACTCCTTATCTAAAGTACTGAAAGTAATAGCATGCTGGTGCTGTACCCATGTCGGTCCCATTGTTCTAATCCAAGGCCCAAAGAAAATATTCAGGAGAATAATGAGGAAAAGGCGGCACCCACAGACTGCACCCAGGAAATATTAATAGAAATGCTCTTTTGAACATGTGAATAAAAGGCACAAGCTAGTTTTGCCCGTGAGTTCGGGTGCCGCCTCCTCGTTTCCCATCAGAAAAGGCAATTGAAAGATGAAAAAGGAACCAGCACTTCAGGGATCATATAACACATGATCTGGGATATGCGTCACAATTGGCTTTTGAAGCAACAAGGCACAAGAAAAGCTTGGTTATCTTCAATTAAACTTTTCAATGGTCCCAGAACAAAGGGATTAATCAGGTGTCATACAGTATAAGAAGCTAAAAAATGTGAGGCATCAAAAGAACCACAAGCAAAGTTTGAAAGGGGCAGATTTGCGCAAGTGACGATACTCACTACATGGCCCCTAGCTCCTACACCATATGCCCTGCACCCACTGTCAGCTAAAAGAGTCTCATTGTGAACAGAAGCACAGCTGTTCGCCTCCTGCCTGAATGAAGTCAAGCAAGCTTTCACAGTGCTGATGTCACACTGAATATTGTGCAATGTAAATAAGTGAACAATTAGCCTTTATAGCGGAGATATTTTTAGCTGAAGTGTAATCTGACAGTGGCCGATTAAAAGATGGGTGTTTGGCTTGGCAAGGGTTTAGCTAATGTTTTTCAAAGTTTTAGTAGCCATATTTTACTCTAGATAAGTGTAAATTTGTTGTTGATTGGAAAACCTTATACCAGCACTCCTGGTCTTTATTGTTCATTAAAAGGTAGCACAACCTGCAACAAATCTACAAGGATATAGCTGAAAAAACAAAACATTAGGTAAAATTTGGTAACAGTAGAAGTCCATCAGCTCTCTAAGGGGCTTATTATATATCCGCTGAAGCAGCCCATCAAGCCTTTTTCGGATGCAATTCCTCTTTAAAAATGGCCCGATCGGCAGCTTAGGTAGACATAGAATAAGCACCTCAGGTTCAAAACATTGGCATTTGCCTGATTCACTGTGTTCTCCTTCATGGCACGGACATATCCTTCTCTGTCTTTGGAAGGGGTCACCCTCCGCTCGGCTGGATACACGGGCAGGGGTCATTCTCGTTACCGGCCTTGCTCACCTCTCCCTTTGGCGTTGTCACAGCCGTTCTCCTGGGATCTATGTCCTCATTAATGCTAGACAGGAAATTTTGGGAGATCCGGAAAGCGTCCTGCAGCAGGGGATAGTCCGGGTGATCGGTTGGGGTGTGTTTAAGGAGATCCTAGAGCAAAAAAAAAAAGTGATCACATACATGGGTGATCTCTCTACAGTATGGTCTCATTTATCAAATCCTCATTCTATTCGATTCCCTGCTATACCAAGCAACTAAAGGAGAAATCAAGTCCATCCAGACGGAAATAATGCTGATCTTGGGCAGCCAAGTCATAAGTTCCTCCTGCGCTCACTTGACCAGTCAAAAAAATGGATGCTTCTTGGAGGGCCCCATAGGCATCAATTTCTTTGACCACTACATGTAATCCATGATCTTGAACAGGGGTGCACAAACTCTGCTGCTCGGCGGTTAGAGGCCCCAGGTTCTTACCAAAGCATTTAAATTAAATGCCGGGAGACCACATGAGGCCTCTATAAATTCTCTTACCTTGTCTCTGATGGCATGTCGCCATGGCGTCAAATGACGCCGCCGGGTCACATGACGACGCATTGCCATGGCAACACGACGGAATATGAACTGGCGGCGTCATTTGACGGCGAAGACAAGGTAAGGTAAGAGGGGGGGGGGGGGCGAACAGGGGGAGAGAGCAGGCAGGGGGCCGCGTAGGGAAAAGTTTGCGCACCCCTGATCCAGAATATGGCAATTCCACATGACTGATGGTGGTAAACGCACAGAACCATGCTCTTCACTCATCTTTCAAGACGGGTATGGAAGAAATATAGCCACTGTAGCAAGCTCGCTCAGTAATATATAGTTAAGACAGTGGGGGTCATTCATTAAACTGTGATCGTGCCTATCGGGACACTATGGCACAGCAGCTTGCATTTAAGTCAATGGCCATTCCAGTGCAACGTTGTCTCGATCAGACCCATCACAGATTGGTTATTCATTAATGTATTAACCTGCATCAAACCCTACTACTATGCATTTCACATGGGATACATACGTATGTCACCCAAACAGATGTCAAAGAAACCAATAGCCCTAATAATCTATTAAGGGAAGCCTCAGCCAAACCATACATTGGAGATAACATACAGGAATAGCAATGCAATATGAATGTTCATTTGAGTATGTTTGTGATTCCTTTGGTCACCCCACAAACTTACATCTAGCATGAGAAACCACTCAATGAAATACATCTGGGTATTATTTTTGCCAATGAACTCTGAATTGTGACTAACCACTTAAATAGAAATAAATAAAAATCTCAGAGCTCAGCTATTCCTAAGGGAAAACGACAGAATCCCGACCCTTGCCCTTAAGCAACGTAAATGAGTCACAGATTTATTAGTGTTAAGACACAAACGTACAAAAACAAGTTGTCTCATTCAATGAAAAATTACAGTGACGTCTTATTGATGGGACTAAATAAAACATTACAAGCCAGACACGACAATTCTGTAGAGATGCTGTGCAGGATTTCCCCCCCAATCATTCATAGAAATGCCAATCAATTTTTTTCCCATCATGCGTTCCCCACATTAAGCCATTGGTTGGAAATTGAATTTTATTTCAACTTGTATTTTCATAGGGAATGCGAGGCCTTTTCAAACAAACATTTCCTACACTCCCTTCTTGTGTTTACCGTCCGTGTTCAGAGCATGCATCACGAGTTTCTGCAAACAAACGCATCACGTACACATTTATGTACATGTTAATATGATATACGACTTTATATTATGTTTTATGGCCTATGTGCAGATGATCTCAGTGGCATTTGCCCCACTAAAACACAGGAACTAAAACCAATTGCAGGCATGTAAGAGACTCATGCTATGCATCACGGGCTACAGACATTACTAAAGAATTGTATACATTGGGCTTTATTCACTTATAGTTCGTTTCCATTTACTAAAGGAAAAAAACAGGCAGCAGAGAAGAGTCAACATTATACTTTATCAGCAATTAGTGTTGCAAGCACCTGGACATTTAATTGATGCATTTGCCAGATTTGCTAAGATCTATACGGTGCGAAACAATCTTGAAGTCATGCTAGGATCTTCGTTATTTCAAAACACTGCACATATTCTTCATCTTATCAGTGATTTATACATCTGGCTGTGGGTAATCTTATGGGTTAAAATTTGAGGGACTCGCCCAGGGCATATTTGCATGTTTTTACCCATTTTTTGTTTTTCCACGTAATAAATCAACTATTTTTATATTGAACATAACCCGGTGTTCTGATTTCATTTGCGAACCTGCATATACAGAGAAATGGATGAAAAGTAACATATGGATTGTATTGCCTCCCTATTTAATCTGGCATCATATAAACAGCGGAAGTGGAACAGATATCACCAAGGATCAGGCTGAAGCAACTGCAAGTGGGAGAGTTACTCAAGATTACCCACAAGATCTATAAATCGCTAATGAGATGAAGAATGTGTGCTGTGCTGTGCTTTGTGATAATGAAGATCCTATTATGACTTCAAGGTTGTGCTCCATGTACTGCTAAAGAAAGAAAAAAGAAATTTCTAAACATGGGAAAAACAAAGATAATTAAGTTATACCCACCTGTGTACCCCTCACTACCATAATTCTATTTAATGGCTATTAAACCAAAAGCCGCCACCCCCCTCCCTTTTTTTTTTTTATGCTGCAGTCCACTTAAGATTTATAATTTTATTTAACTTTATGGAAAAAAATGATATACGTGAAAGGTGCCCAGCTCATGTATTTACTGCAAATTACCCATAAGGCCACTAAGAGATGCACTAATGTAGTATACATGTCTGTAATGTGTCTAGGACTAGGCCCCCAAAAGTCCCATGCACTGTTATTTGTAAGTGCCAATAACAGTGGCCACATCTGCAGGACTCTCAATCATAACTAACTGATTGCACAAGCAACGGATTACTACATCATGTTTGAGGAGATATATTTCCATTTGATATATATATATATATATATATATATATATATATATATATATATATATATATATAACTGTATGCTCATCTGCATGTCTTAGGCAGGTCTGCAACCCCGCCTTTCACCATTATCACCCAGCACTTCCACTGTAGCAAGGGATTCTGGGAAATGACATGCAAATGAGCATACAGTTATATTTCCATTTGCTATATGCTTTGCTGTGGAGGGTTTTTGTCACTTTTTTTACTCACCATAACTTAACTAAGTATATATATATGTTCTGAAGGAGAGGAATTAACTGAGGGTTAATTGTCTGTCACCTTTTAGTTATAATGAACAAAATAGATATTATGGTTGTGTGTATGTCCACATACATGATGCCCTAGTTCAGGGGTGGCCAAATCTAGTCCTCAAGGGCCCCCAACAGGTCAAGTTTTCAGGATATCCCTGCTTCAGCACAGGTGGCTCAGTCATTGACTGTGCCACAGATTGAGCCACTTGTGCTAAAGCACGGCTATCCTGACCTGTTGGTGGCCCTTGAGGACTGGAGTTGGCCACCCCTGCCCTAATCTGTCCCTGTCATTTGCTTGCACAGGTATCTTGATCAAATGATAAGCAAGTGCATGGGCAAAGGTAAGTCACAGAGTAACAAAATGACCAGTAATAACACATAATATGGTGCTAGGGCCTTTTAAATCACAAAAAACATTTCCCACAAGGTAGTGCAATGTTTAGCAAGGGTAAATAAGGAAGATGTGGAACCTAAAGGGAGCAGCCATGTGGTCAACATCTGACAAGTATTTCTCAGCTAGTGGTGAACCTAAGCAAGTCCCTCTAGCTATCTCTGCTCTGAGCATTAAAACCTCATGATGTGATCGCTTCAGAGCAGATTGAACTGTTCATGCATGGCATTGTGTACACCAGAAGCTCTACATAAACAGATGACAATGAGAGGATAAGAGTTCCAGTGCTACAGTTCAATATTAGACGGGATAACACAGTGATGTTGGGTCTGGCTGGGTAGCTAGATACTCACATGAAGGACCAGGGTGCTCCGTGTCACACGGTCTATGGGTTTGTACAGCAATGCTAAAAAGAGAACAAGGAAAAGCCATTAGAAGGAGATAAGCTGCATGCACAGGAAACCAGCGCATTACTAGGCGGGCTGACAACACAAGAACACTGTCCACACAAAGCGAGAAGCGGACAGGGAGGGAGGAAGCCAGGAGGCCGACACATAGACTGCAGCCCCTCATGCATACTGTTCAACCGAACCTCATTCAGCGGGTTTCAACTATCCTGTCATTTTCACTTGCCATATTTTCTAAAGGGACAAACTTCACAGGGAAAAAGAATATCCAGCACGGTCTTTGAAGGGGCTGAACGGTGATTAAATAAATAAATATAAATATATATTTAGTTTTTTCACATTAACATAATTGTTTAACCCAATCTCAAATATAAATCTCCCCTTATAAATATCTTCATCCTTCGTTAAACTGCATATGACCGTCTCTCCCTATTCTCTCTCGCTCTAATTCTCCCTAATTGTCACATTTCACATGACCCAGAATGCCTCTTCCACGTCAGCTCCGCTATTCAGGGCATGGGCTTTTTGTGCAGTCATTATAGTAATGTGTATTTAAAGCCAGTTTTCCAATTGGTTGGCAGCGTTCTAAGAAGGTTATTTGATACATCTAACAACCCAGTGAAGTTCAACTGGGGTTCCGCCTGCTCCCCTCAAGGGTTCCTTGTCCGCTGGAAGGGGGGGGGGGGGAGAGGAGTGAGAAATGGGTGGGAGCTGGGACAGCAGCTCCCAGCGGCACCCCACACAACAGTGCCTTGACTGGTCCCCAGATCAGTAGCAAGCGCCCGGTCACTGCAACCAGCGAGCAGTCCCGGAGGCAGGGGGTTTGGATCATTATATGTATTACTGTGTGCGGGGAGCGAGAGGTGTTTATACGTCCCCACTCCTTATAATGCACTGGGTTACATAGGGTCGCCTTCCAAGATGTTCAGAGAGCATGCGCTGTGCCCCAGGAACGGTGGGTGGGGACAGGAGTGTGAAACAGGGGGCCCCATACCACTCTCCACCAACCCATATCCCCCTGGGGCACCACAATGCCAAACTCTTGCCCCCACCAACCGTTTCTAGGGCCCATGGAATGGGGAGCTGTGACTCCCCCTGTTAGAGGTGAGTGTGTGTGTGTGTGATGTAAGGGGGGGTAGAGAGAGTAGAGAGGGTAAGGGGGGGAGTGTGTGTGTAAGGGGGGGAAGAGTAACAGGGGTTGTGTGTGTATGGGGGTGGGAGGAGTGTGTAAAGGGGGAGAGTGTGTAGACGGGGCAGAGGGAGGGAGAGACTGATGGACGAGGAAGAGATGGATGGGAAGAGGAGAGACGAACGGACGGGGGGGAAGGAAGAGAGACGGACGGGGGAGGAAGAGACTGACAGAGGGTGAGAGGGCCAGAGGGAGTGCAAGATGGGCGATCGGGGAGGAGAGAGGGTGGAGGGTCCCCAGAATGTCACAATCTAATGCTAGGGTTCCTTAACCAAAGAAAGGTTGAAAACCACTGTAATCTCAGCACACGTTAGAAGATCACTCAACCTCAGAGTACAGGCAGATCTTTATTTCACCTTGGATAGTTTCACTGCCAGACATACAAATTCTTAGTTACCAGAACCCATAAGGCTGGAGTATAGTGCCATATTGTAATTGAACGGTCATCACTTCTTGTCATACTATGAATCCATATAGAATACTATATAGCAGTTTTATACATGGAAAGAAAACTAAATATGGCTTTGCCTGCACCGGCTCTTTTGTACTGGTATAATCAAAGAGAATACTTTTTGGTGGCACCAGCAACATATTTAATCATGGGTCTGGCTCTCATAGGATACAAATCCATTCATGTTCACATTAAAGCTGCAGTTCAAGCTGCCGTTTAAAAATAAATAAATATATATATATTCCCCATTTAATATGTGCATCAATACAATCTGCACACTGACAAGTGATTAGCTAAGCTGCAGATCGATCTGTTCTCCTGTAATCGATCGCTTGCTCAGGGTTATTTAATTCAGTTCTTGCACAGCATTCTGGACAATGCAGTCCTGGAATATGATTGACTGGGAAGTTACTAGATACAATTGGTTCACTGCTAGAGAGAGGGCGGGGCTCAAGAGCCATAGCCTATCAGAACGGGAAGGGGCTGTCACTTTGGAAATGCTTCCTACATTAGAAACATCAAAAATGTCTTTAAAACAATCTTTTTTTTTATTTTTTAAATGCTACAATTATTTTCTCATAGTACAGAACTGATTTATTAAAAAAAACACACATGTAGGATATTGCTTGAACTGCTGCTTTAAATGATCAGATGTGCAGTGTGTTCAAACCTAGCTTTCCCTGCATCTTATTAATGTTCGATCATTTTATTCTTTTGCTCCCAAAATATGTTACAATCACTGAAGACAGATGAATGAAGGAACAAAGGGCACTGCGGATTTGAGCAAAATAAACTCATTTATTGAGCCAACACGACGTTTCGACCTAAGTGGTCTTTTTCAAGTGACAATGGCATAAATACATTCCACAATAGTAACATATAAATAGTGCCCCAAATCCCCACAATGCAGCCTGTCCAATTAGTGTAGATGAAGTTCATATGCTGAGACAGTCCCTTTAGCCAATCTCCAATCTGTGCTCCTTTACACCAGCTGTTGGTGCTCCACGTTATTATTACAGCGGGAATCCTTTTGGATCCACACATTAAATACTGTATACCCAAATGGACTAAATGACTTTTTGTCATTAGGTTGTTTCATTGAGGAGAGATGATTTTTTTCCTTAGGTTGCTGCCATTGCCTGCTGCAAGTATACTCGTTCGTTTATACTGTACCTCTGGGGTTAGGCATTTGAATTCATTGACAAAGACAAACCTTTTTTTAGATTTTTATTATCAACACTTAATCACGGTGATATAATATGTCACACAGCCTATTCTATATGTGGAATGCTGATCTGTTCCTCCCCTTTCTCCTCCACTTATGCATTATGGATCATTGGTGATGAAGACATTCTACAACACTGTCTGACAGATGAAGATGACGCACTAGGATCAAAACACCTGACCGATTTGAAACTGGAGATCAGTTGTTTCCCCCCCCCCCCCCCCCCGAGCCTGCAGGACCGCAGGATGATTAACAATCGCAGGCGCAATGATTCTGCAATGATCTGCGCTTTCTGCGATCGGAAGGGGTATAGGGATGAAGAGGATCGACCGGATTGACACCGCGCACGCGCGGACTTGAAACGCACGATCGGAGATGACGTGCAATGGCAGAATGGGACCAGGATGCGTTCCAAACGCCAGAAACGAGGAGTGATGACGTCATCAAGATGGATGCCGGATTACACAGGAGCAAGGAGGATGTGAACACCAGAATCTACCGTGGAGCACCAACAGCTGGTGTAAAGGAGCACAGATTGGAGATTGGCTAAAGGGACTGTCTCAGCATATGAACTTCATCTACACTAATTGGACAGGCTGCATTGTGGGGATTTGGGGCACTATTTATATGTTACTATTGTGGAATGTATTTATGCCATTGTCACTTGAAAAAGACCACTTAGGTCGAAACGTCGTGTTGGCTCAATAAATGAGTTTATTTTGCTCAAATCCGCAGTGCCCTTTGTTCCTTCATTCATCTGTCTTGGACTGATTGCAGGCTTTCGTGCAAACACTGGAGCACCGGTAATTGTATGTTTTTTCTATTTTTGAGGTGTGCAGCATCACTTTATTTGTTCTGGACAATCACTGAAGAGTCACGATACGTATATGAGAAAAATGGCTTCATCATAAGGTGTTTTCATGGTCAGGGCACAAGCAGAATAGACACGGGCTGCTGGGATAAGGTTTGGAAATCTTTTCATCAGTGCAGACACACAAGCAAGAAAATGTTTCCAAACAGTCAGGAAGGATATTGTGAACTTGTTGAAACAGCACTTTAATACAATACTACAAGAACATGCTTTAATTTAACCAACAGGGTAATAATGAGGTGCTGTAGTGCCGACGATTATTCTAAAACAAACCTGGGGCAATCTCCAAAAAGACCCAGGTACATGCTGGGCACATGCTGCAACATTTCACACATTTCTGCAGACAGACTAATGGCCCATCGGATTAACAGCGGGGGTCCCCGGCAGTCCCATTCAAACTGAATGGGATTGCCAGGAACCCTTGCTGTGTTAATCCGATGGGCCATTAGCCTCTGGCTAGTTTAAGGCAAGTTTTAGAATACTCGTTGGCTCGTCTGTAGTGAAAAATACTGTAGGTAGAGCACTCCATTTCTGTAGGACATTCTTGTAGCATACGGGGTGTAATGTTATCCCATTTTCCCCAGTATCAATTATGTGATTTACCACGTGTGAATACGAATCCCAAGCATCCGATTCTCTTGAATAGTTCATACAGGATTGCACTGAGATAAAACACTACTAGCTCTGTGCTGCCAGCAGCTAACTCTCCACCCCCTGCCAGCAAACCTATAATCAGCAGATATAAAGAACATAGAATGAAAGGTGTATGAAAAGAGCCCATTTACCCTGAAACCAGAGATTGCATTACACCCTATAGTGATGCATACTTTCTCACCTATTCTGTACAATAATACATAGATCAGCCATCATCTATGCACAAAGGGCACATGGTGTAAGAGTGGAACATGGCCTCCATCAGCCTGTGGGCGTGCATAAATCAGACATCAGTTATCACCATCTTGGATCAATAGGGATTTTGATTGGCAATAAGTCCTAATCACTCAATCACTTTGCATTTGGGTTTGCCATCTGCTTTTTTGTCTCATTATCACTTTGGAGTCTGCTATAATTATTACCTCGAGGAGATGCAAAACTGATATAAATAGAAGTGGAGTTGGCAGGCAGGGGAAAAAAAACAAAACACGCTCATTAAAGCTCACTGGAATTTAACGCCTTTATTCCCGGACAATTTTCAACATCTGAACATATTAGATTGTAAGTGTTTGCTGTGTATTAAGTCAGTAATGGTAACAGCACTGGAGGTATTGGGTGGTTGGTTATCAGATCTCCCCCTTGCAAACTAAAAGGTTAGTATAAGGAGGACTCGTGATAGTTACCCATCGTGTGTGATTGTGGTTCCCTATGATCCCGCAAGTATAGCTACAGATAACAACCATTTTTCTCATCTAGTCTGCTTACTTGCTACAATATCATAGATTTGACAGGACCCGAGACTTTAATGCTCTACTTACTATCCCTGTAGTCTCCCTTGTGTCTGAGGCGCACAAGCAGCTGGACCTCTACAATACAGATTTGCCAGATAATCCATATTGAAAAAAAGCACATCACAAAGTGGCTGAATCATTCCCTTTTTGTCTCTCCCTCTAAGAAAGCAGAGCTCAAGGTGAAAGTTTTCCCATGTCTCGCTTTCCCTGGCGGCACGAGAGCTTAGAACCACTGAAAAGCGTGCAGGGACAGGCACTATGGAATTAGGAGTGAAGTTGCATTTACATTTCCAGATTCAGTCACCCACAAGTCGTAAAACAAACGTAAAGAGTCAAAGTCTTCATATATTTTATATTATATTTAGTGTTTTTTTTTTTTTATATTTTCAGCTATAAAAATATATTTTAAAAAGTGCAAGTTTCATGGCATAAGTCAGCAAAGCTGCCTCCAATGGTCTCTGTAATACATTAGTTTGACCTTGTTTTCATGGTGTTAAATGTCCTTAATTACGTCTTTTCTATACATTTACTCCAGCATAACAGAATTCAGCATTCTCGTCGTTGCACACAAAAACAAAACGTTTATTTTGAAAATAATAACTTGCATACAAAAATAGTAAAAATGGCAATGATGATGTTTCAAATAGATGATGATATTCTTAAGAATCGTTGCACATAGTAGCTTTCTGTAGTTATCTACTCCAGATATTAACACGTCTTTCTCTTCATGATGTTACCCTTCTCTCTGCTTCCTGGTCTCTGGCCTTCCTAGCCTCATTAAGTTTCACTGCTGTCTTTTTATCCAAATAGAACGACCCGGTCAGCCATCCTAACTTTAAATGTTATATCCAAACATGGTCTTTACCTACAGTACTTGTGTCATGTGAACTTCTTCTGAACATATAAGGAGCTTAAAGCTTATTGTACTGAAATGGTTACTTCAGCATATCTTCATTGGTTAAATGAACTTGTCTATCACAGCATTGATCCCTATTAGGATCTACAGTTGTTAACCAACTGGATACCATAGAATCACCTTGTGTGTCAATTCTTGTTATTAGAATAGACTTCACATGTAATAAATCTAGGTCCACAAAAATAACCTTCAAACTCATTCTAGTGTTAAAACACATTTTATCTTTTTTTAAGACATCATTTCAACAATTGTACTGTAATCATTCATTCATATGCTTAGACTTCTTTTTAGAAAAATACCATTTCTTACACATGGTGACTCGTCATTTACATTTTTGTGACACACATATGCGTTGTGACATCAGGATATGATGACACCTTGTTTGAGAATAACTGCTCTGTTAATTTTGAGCCCAAACAATCTACGGCTGCGTCCCCGCTAGCGCTGAGCGGGCGGCACTTGTCGCGTTCACTTTGTGCAAAGTGAATTCTCACGTCCCTGCTCACGCGGCACGCGCTCGGGCACGCACGCTCTCCCAAATTTCGCGCTTGGGAAGTTAAAAAAAAAGTGTGTTTGAAGCACGATATATATATATATATATACAGTGGTTGACAAATCACCAAAAAATCTACTCGCCACACAAAAAAATCTACTCGCCACCTAGTACCAAACGTGTGCTGCTTGGGCCAATATTTACTCGCCCGGGGGTTAAATCCACTCGCCCGGGGCGAGCAAATGTATAGGTTTGTCGAACACTGTATATATATATATATATATATATATATATATATATATATATTAAAAACTTGCTTCTTCCTGTGACAAACACACACACGTGAATCCAGTGCAAAAGATTTATAGGCGAAGCACTTTTGGGTAACCAAGTCACTCTGGGATAAGTAAACAAGTACTATAGTATTGCTCCGGGCCATCTGAAGTATGGCAATTAGTCAGCTTTCTAGACATACGCTATGCCTGGTAATCTGCAGAAAACTCATTACTGTGACTGCGCTTCCTTTAATAGGAGATCTTATAATGGAAAAAGAGTGCAATATATATGTTAATAAGTGACAGTTACAGACTAACTGAGCTTACTTATTATAATAGTATATATTGCTTTAACATTATTCCACAAATGATTGATCTATATTTTTTCTTATCCACCACTGCACTGTTCTGCGTTCAGAGAACGTTTCCGGCACAAGTCCCTACTTCAAACATCTCACAATCTCATATCTGCTGCCTGAGGCACATGGAGCTAAAACAAGAGGCTTAAGTTCATAAGAATAACAGCAGGATTTAAAATTGGTTTCAACCACTTCAAAGACTGGTTACCAACGGTAAAAGAAATCCCGGGCTGTTGTATGTCATATCTTTGTTGTCGGGATGACGCATGCCTGTTTGCATTCACTAGTTGGCGAGTTTATTTCCTGCTTAGACCACCCACACACACGGACGGTGTGGTCCAGACTAAACCACAATCCCATCAAGCAAAATAACACAGGTATGTGCTGCACTGCAGATCATTATGCTGAACAATAATCATCCGTTAAGTATGTTCCCTTTGTACCTTCCATAAAACATACTGACCATCTACTCTTATTTTATCATTCAGTTTTTTTATTGGGACTAACAATTGATACTATAAGACCAACTTTCCTCTCTCCCTCACGTCAGCAATACTGATTTACAAAGATTCCGTGAGTTAAACACTGTATTTCTACTTCATTCACGAGTTAAACACAGATAACAACCTAAGCTAAGCTTATAGTACTTACTTGCGCGTGATGGAGGCGGAGGCGTCACCAGGCTGGCTCGGCGTGATTGGCTGAACCGCTCACGTGATTCGGCCGTCGCTTGAAAAGACAATTTTTTTTTGTCTTTTCAAAACGTGGTCGCGCCATTGCGCTCGCGAACTAGGGGCGGCCTCATAGGAATTCTGCCATTTTTTCTGATCACGCGCGAGCGCCATCGCACAAACTATAATCTTCGCCTCAGGCAGATGATGTAGTTAAGTAATGGCGAAAAGAATGGTGAATAAACAGACAGGGCAATCGCTGGATGAAAGGGACAGTGAGAAATAGGACCATACAGTACATCTATCAACAGTGTGCGGGGGGCGATGGGGAGGGAGAGGGGGGAGAAACATTACAAACAAGTGTATGAGAGTGTGTTAGATTTACATACATGCGAAAATACACACCAGGGTCTGACTGTGCAATACCAGAAGCTCTTTATTGAAGGCATTTGCCCTCATGCAACACAAAATGCAGAAACAGAAAACTATTGCATAATGAGCGATACAGCTTGCATCATTACTATTGTGTGTTAATAATGGGCAGCAAGGCTGCAATTAGTTGCAATGCTGAAGACTAAATACGGTTTTGAATTTGGCTGTGCGAAAGAGCACAATTCAAGTTACTAGTTTTGGCAATTATATTTCTGCAATTTTGTGTTTTTGAGCCCTTTGAGGAAGTTAAAATCTTAAAATGTGCTATTTGTCAGTCACAAGTGGCTCCCGTCCATATATGGAATCGATGATGTACCATGGGAAAAAATGTCCCCAAATGTCTTACGTCATAACTAATCGTCTTTAGCACATGGCAAAGCAAGCCATCTGATTGGTTGCTTTACCATTTAATCCATTTTCATGAGGTACGCGGCAACAGGCAGCACTATATATGGACCGCCCCACCCTTCCATACCATCTCAGTCGCTTTCAGTGGATGTGTGAGGAAGGGTGTCCAATAGGAATAAAGAAGGAAATTATTAAAGATGAAGAACAAGATGAAATATTTGAATTACAGAGATCTTCAAGCAGTCAAGGCAATCACTGCCGAGAATGGTTTGTCGTGGCATAGGATTGTGTCGGACTACAACATGCCATTAAGTGTGTTGGATTAGGCCCCTGTTGAAGCATTAGGCGAGATTTTTTAGCATCACGGTTTTTATTTTAAGGTATGAAGTTGTAGCCAAGTGCCCCTGCCTTCTACTGGCCTCAACACTAAGTCCTGGTAAGAACAGGCAGTGTTGGGGTTAAACTCCTGCGCAGGGCCTAGCCTACAGTTGTAGTCTGGATGTTGCTTATCCAGGGGCAGGCCTAACCCGGCAGTTAGTGTCATAACTGGGGAGGGTACTGACTAGTTCACATGTATATGGTGTGATGCCTGTCAGTACTTAGACCTCCACTGTTGTGGGGCAGGGTTACAAGCCCATCCCTCCGGGTATAAAAGCTGACACTCCACCAAATTGAGTGTGATGATTATGGGACAGTGTGGTACACTTTTCCCTACAAGAGGGTCAAAAAGATTGGGAGGGGCTCTGGGGGCCTCAAGCCCCTGGGGTCTGCTCCAGGGCTGGAGGACGATCATGCTGTTATACAATAAAGCTGCCCTTGGATCAACTATGGTGTGTGATTATTGGAGAGGAGTATGGCCTGTAGGAACCATCATGCATTCAGCAGGATCCTCGTGGGATGAAGGCGCTGCACAGTAAAGAGACAGAGAAAGCCTGCCCTGTTGCTGCTCCCAAACTACAACTGCGGAACCACTCAGACCTCCTGAACCAGCAGGTGAGCTACAGCAGCGGGGACAATACCCATGTAGTGGCCGGATCTTCCGTGGTAGTGGGAAACAGGTGCTGGTTTTAGGGTTTTTTGGCCTTTTTTTAAACATTTTTTAAAAAATATGCTTTAGTCTTATTTTTATTTAAAGCCGATTGGTTCATGCGGGGCGAGAACCCTGAAGCCTCTCGAGGAGCTCAACATTGATTTAGTTAATATGTTTTATCATTATCTACTACAGCGGTGCACATGCTGGGGGGATGCGCAAGATTGTTCAGGGGGGGCGGGTGGTTGCAGAGGCCCTGTGCTCTTCCTTCAAGGCATTTACATTAATGCTGGGGGATCACGTCAGGCCTCTGCAACTTCACTTACCTTCTCTTCGGTGACCCGTCACCATGTAAACGCGGCGTCTGTCATGTGACGTCACGTGACCCCGCAGCGTCATTTGCCGCGGGGAGCCGAAGAGAAGGTAAGGGGGGGGGGGGAGGGAGAGGGGGCACGAGCAGGAAGGGAAGCAGGAGGGGGCGGGGGCACGACTAGGAAAGATTGCGCACCGCTTCTCTACTTCCCAGTAACAAGAGGGCCTAGGTAGCCCTACTGGTACTGAAAGGGTTAAATGCCCCATTGTTTGTTTAACATTTGTTTTTATAATTTGATAGCCATGGTCTGCAGACCTATCAGCCATGTTTGGTTAATAGGCCTGTAGCCATTGTTAGATGGAAGCAGGTTAGGTGTGTTGGGCTTCCGGGGGCGGGAGCTAAGGCCACTTGGGGAGGTGGAAGGGGTTAACTCCTTGCCCGCTTTGGTGGTCAGTAAGACTTGCTGACCTTTATGGCATGCAATGGGGTAGTTGCTTTGGAAACGGCGAGGTTTTAGGATTACTATTATGCCATCATGGCCACTATGGTTACCAAGGAGTTAATAATTCAAGCATTTCACCTGATACACTTGGGAAATCTGCCAATTTAAATAGGTAAAGTATATAGAAATGATTTACATTCACATACTTCCCGGTTGTCTCCGTTGTGTTCACAGGTATCGTGCTTCTCTTCTATAGCAAAAAGGTTTATTTTGCCTAACTGTGGAGGGGAGATTTCTGGCCCTGCTTTTCTGGGCAATCTGGAAACTCGCAGTTTAATTAATAGCCTGTAAAAAGGACATTTTGTGAGTTTACCTCATTTGCATTGAAGATGTACAGATAGCACAGAATTGCACCGTAAGAACAAAATGGTTGTAACACAACCGTCCCTCCATAGGCATTAAAGCTGCAAACCAAGCAATATCCTACATGTGTTTTTTTTTTAAATAAATAAGTTCTGTACTGACAGAATACTTGTTGTAGCATTTGTTTTTAAACAACTCTGAATGCCTTTTTAAAATGTACTAGCTGAGAGACCCGGCGTTGCCCGGGATGTAAATGCGTAATAGGTAGTATTATTTATAAATCGTGGAACAATAGGTGACTGTTTGTTGTAAAGGTTGGATAATAATATTGAAAAGAAAGATGGAAGAAAATGTAATACGATGTTGTATAAAAATGGTTTATTGTAACCACACCACAGTACAATGTATATTTTGGTGCCATAAGTGATGTAAAAATCTGAGTCGTGTGTCCTGCTAGGGTGTGAGGCGGCGTGTGGCGCGTGGGTTGTGAGTGCTGTGTGCGAGTGGGGGTCCTGCTAGGGTGTGAGGCGGCGGGTGGTGCGTGGGTTGTGAGTGCTGTCTGTGAGTGGGGGTCCTGCTAGGGTGTGAGGCGGCGGGTGGCGCGTGGGTTGTGAGTGCTGTCTGTGAGTGGGGGTCCTGCAAGAGTGTGAGGCGGCGGCTGGCGCGTGGGTTGTGAGTGCTGTCTGTGAGTGGGGGGTCCTGCTAGGGTGTGAGGCGGTGGGTAAGTGATGTCGGTGCGTAGGGGCGGGAGGCAGCAGGTGTGTGTGGCGGCAGGTATGTGTCGAGTGTGGCGGGTGTCTGTTGAGTGCGTGCAGCGGCTGTGAGGCGGTGGGTGAAAGGCAGAGGCGGCCGGAGTAAGGGCGGGTGAAAGGCAGAGGCGGGGTGGGGAGGCGGTAAGGCGGGCATGAAGGCGAAGGGCGGCGGGAAGGGGAGGAGGGGGTGGAGGAGGGGGGCAAGGGGTGGAGGAGGGGGGCAAGGGTTGGAGGAGGGGGGGAAGGGTTAGAGGAGGGGGGGAAGGGTTAGAGGAGGGGGGGAAGGGTTAGAGGAGGGGGGGGAAGGGTTAGAGGAGGGGGGGGAAGGGTTAGAGGAGGGGGGGGAAGGGTTAGAGGAGGGGGGGAAGGGTTAGAGGAGGGGGGGGAAGGGTTAGAGGAGGGGGGGAAGGGTTAGAGGAGGGGGGGGAAGGGTTAGAGGAGGGGGGGAAGGGTTAGAGGAGGGGGGGAAGGGTTAGAGGAGGGGGGGAAGGGTTAGAGGAGGGGGGGGAAGGGTTAGAGGAGGGGGGGGAAGGGTTAGAGGAGGGGGTGGAAGTGTGGGAGGGGGTGGGAGGGGAAAGGGGAAAAAGAGGTGGAGGGGGGGGGAAGAGGAGCGGAGGGGGGGTGGAAAGGGGAGCGGAGGGGGGGTGAAGGGGAGCGGAGGGGGGGAAGGGGAGCGGGGGGGGGACGGGGAGCGGGGGGGAGGGGAGAAGTGGTGGGAAGGGGGAGGAGGGGGGAGGTGGTGGAAAGGGGGAGAAGGGGGGAGGTGGTGGGAAGGGGGAGAAGGGGGGAGGTGGTGGGAAGGGGGGAGGTGGTGGGAAGGAGGAGGAGGGGGAAGGTGGTGGAAAGGGAGAGAAGGGGGGATGTGGTGGGAAGGGGGAGGAGGGGGAAGGTGGTGGGAAGGGGGAGGAGGGGGAAGGTGGTGGGAAGGGGAAGGTGGTGGGAAGGGGGAGGAGGGGGGAGGTGGTGGGAAGGGGGGGAGGGTGGAGGTGGTGGGAAGAGGGGGAGGTGGTGGGAAGGGGGGGAGGTGGTGGAAAGGGGGGGGAGGTGGTGGGAAGGGGGAGGCGGAGGGAAGGCGGGGGGTGGGAGGCGGTGGGAAGGCGGGGGGTGGGAGGAGGTGGGAAGGCGGGGGGTGGGAGGCGGTGGGATGGCGGGGGGTGGGAGGCGGTGGGAAGGGGTGTGGGAGGCGGTGGGAAGGGGGGGGAGGTGGTGGGAAGGGGGGGGGAGGCGGTGGGAAGGGGGGGTGGGAGGTGGTGGGAAGGGGGGGGGAGGCGGTGGGAAGGGGGGGGAGGCGGTGGGAAGGGGGGGAGGCGCTGGGAAGGGGGGGGGAGGCGGTGGGAAGGGGTGGGGGGAGGCGGTGGGAAGGGGTGGGGGGAGGCGGTGGGAAGGGGTGGGGGGAGGCGGTGAGAAGGGGTGGGAAGGGGGGCTGGGAGGCGGTGGGAAGGGGGGGGGGAGGCGGAGGAAGGGGGGGAAGGGGGGAGGCGGTGGGAAGGGGGGGAAGGGGGGAGGCGGTGGGAAGGGGGGGAGGCGGTGGGAAGGTGGAGGGGAGGCGGTGGGAAGGGGGGGGAGGCGGTGGGAAGGGGGGGTGGAGGTGGAGGGGAGGTGAAGGTGGGGGGGTGGAGGGGGGGGGGTGGAGGGGAGGTGAAGGGGGGGTGGAGGGGAGGTGAAGGGGGGGGGAGTGGAAGGGAGGTGAAGGGGGGGGTAGAAGGGAGGTGAAGGGGGGGGTGGAAGGGAGGTGAAGGGGGGGGTGGTAGGGAGGTGAAGGGGGGGTGGAAGGGAGGTGAAGGGGGGGGTGGAGGGGAGGTGAAGGGGGGGGGGGTGGAGGGGAGGTGAAGGGGGGGGGGTGGAGGGGAGGTGGTGAATGGGGGGATGGAGGGGAGGTGAAGGGGGGGTGGTAAATGGGGAGGTGAAGGGGGGTGGAAGGGAGAAGTGGAGTGAGGGGAGGTGAAAGGGGGTGAGGGGAGGTGATGGGGGGTGAGGTGTGGGTGAGGGGAGGTGAAGGCCGCTCACTCACCCGTCCGGCAGGTCCCACGTGGATCTGAGGCGGGAGGCAGCGTGTTGTGGCCGCTCTCCCGCTGTGTCCCGGGCGCTCGCTCGCTCCCCCGCTGACTGTAGCGGCGCCGGGGGGGGGGGGGGTATCGGGGAGACACTGACACTGGAGGGGAGGGGGGGTGGAGGGGAGGTGAAGGGGGGGTGGAGGGGGGGGTGGAGGGGAGGTGAAGGCCGCTCACTCACCCATCCGGCAGGTCCCACGTGGATCTGAGGCGGGAGGCAGCGTGTTGTGGCCGCTCCCCCGCTGTGTCCCGGGCGCCACCATCTTGGGCACTCGGCGCCGCGAGGCAGCCTGCCTGGCCACTGGCTGTTCCCCCGCCGGGGAGGGGGGGGCATGTATATGTGTGGGGGGGGAGAGATGGGAGATATAGAGGGGGGGTCTCGCACGGCCGCTGATACTGGGGGGGGGGGCGCTGAAGGGCTAATAATAGTGTGTGTGTGTGTCCCGCTGACTGTAGCGGCGCCGGGGGAGGGGGGGGGGGTCGGTGTGAAAGCGCGGGAGACACGGGGAGAGGAGGAGGTGCGCGCGGGTGCTGCTAACACTGTGAGCCCCGTGTGTGTGTGTGTGTGTGTGTGTGTGTGTGTCCCTGTGTGTGTGTGTGTGTGTGTCCCTGTGTGTGTGTGTGTCCCTGTGTGTGTGTGTGTCCCTGTGTGTCCTTTGGCCCGTCACTCCGCCTCAGGCCAATGAGAGGTGTGCGGGGGCGGGCCAAGGGACCAATGAGATTTCCCCTAGGGACACCGGACATCCAGGCAGGCATGCATGCATGCAGGCAGGCAGGCAAACATACAGTGCTTTCACTAATATAGTATAAGATTATAATCTAACAAGCCTTTTTTGTTTCTATAGCAACCATTTACCAAGTCACATATACTGAGTCAATACTCCTCTGCAGCCATTTAATGTGAATCCCTGAGCCAAATAATAAAGAAATAAATAAAGAAATAAAATAAACAAATCTTCGCTGATCGATCGCAGGAGAACAGATCAATCGGCAACTTAGCTAATTACTTATCATCGTGTGGATTGTATTGATGTATATATTAAAGGGGAATTTTTGTATTCGTTTTTTTTTTTTTAAACACCAGCTTGGACTGCTGCTTTAAGACAATGTGTCTGCAAACTAATTTTGTCCTGAAAACCCCCCATGAATTAACCATTGAAGTGTTGCTCTAATAACTGAATGGAGAATCAAAAAAAAAGCAAGGGTGCTCTGAAAGGTTAAGAAGAAAGACATGTAAATAGAGTGCTTTAATAACACAGTAAATTCCTTTTTATTATTATTACTACTCGCCGCACAGAGTTTCTGCTTCTATTTTTTGCCACAAACTCCAACACAATGAGATTTTTGTTCCACTGTGCAAGCCACTTCCCCTTAGCATCACGGTTATCTTTGTGTCTGCAATGTCTGTTGCTCTGAAGAGCGTGAAGGCGTCCGACGTCACAGACACTCCGAAAAAAGGAAAACATGAACACACAGCACATCAGCGATCCAGGAAAAGCCAATATCCCGGGGTTTCTGAGCAGCAATACAATCGCAGTCTTCATGCATAGTGTGGCCACATGCTTTACAGCAAAACATGTACAATAGTAGTAGGGAAACTAGAGATACGACATTAAAGCAGTATTGTCTTTTGTTTCTCGCAGGTAACGGATGGCCTTGTCTTGCCTCTGGAACCCCCAAGGATGACCCAATAATTGCACCAGTGTTTTCTGGAGCATTGTAATGATCCTGCCTTTGAGTTAATTAACAATTAACAAAACTTTGGTGTAACGCGAGATCACGCCATCCAAATCACGCTCATGAACGCAAAAAGAACACGCCATCATTAGCAAGGCAAAACTATCTTCTAGCATAGAAATACCCCAACGGAAGTATATATGTTGTGAACGTACACACCACAAGTTATGTAGACATCGGTAACATAGTTAACCCCAAAACAATTCTACTGGGAATCTGTTGAAAACATTGTTCTTGATATTTTTTCCTACAAATTTACACTAACTTCAGATCTTGACATCCTTGGCAAGACAAAAACACCCACGTAGCATTAAAAATTGCCCACCAAAGTATATATTTTCTGAAACTACACACACAAGTGCAGACATTGGTAATTTTCCATTTCCCCACAAAATATTTCCAACAATAACTTTCTCTCTTCCAAGTGTAGCTGCTAACTAAGGGGCCAATGGGATTTTCACATGTTTGCAATAACATTTTTAGACAGCGGTTTCTGTGTCAGTATTTTGGTATTTCCTACCAAACGATACAGCATATCACAAGTTGAATTTTAGATAGGTGTTTATCCCATCTGCAAATGAGGCAAGTAGACTTCACCAAACCAATAAGTAAGCAAACAATGTGGAATCATTTTTCAAACTTTGCAATGCAATATGGTTCTCCACATTTTGCCACGGATGAGCCATATTACAAATAAGCTACATTTACATTTTGTCTACTGTACTTTTTTTAAATGATAACATTTAATACATTGTATTTTTGTTCAATGTTTTTACATGAAACACTAAGGAATATATTCGCATACACTGGTTAGGGGAGCTGTAGGGCATCAAAAGCAGTGGTCTAAAGCTGTAACAATTCTGTATTACAATGACCTGAAATACAGATAGCATTCACACAGACTTTGACAAGGGAGATTGCTCAGAAAGAGACACAAGCCCCAGTTCTACAGGGGTTAAAACAGTGGTTGCTGAGCAAGGTCTACATACTATAGTATAATCAGATTGGTCACCCATTACGGGACAAATGAGCTCTTTCCAATAATCTGTGTCCCTCCTTGTCCTCTAGGAGTGCCTGGCTTCATTTCTCACAAACTCAGCACCTAACAGCTGGATCATCATTTCTTGTTAAAGGACTAGCCAGTTGTGTCCTGCCAATCTGATTCCATTTACTTACGGAGTCGGGCTCGGTCTATGATAACCATGCACATAGAGCCATTATAAAGTGCTGGTGGCAAACACTGTACTCAGCACAGATATACAGTACTACAGCCTTATACGATCTGTTATAAGGCTGCTGTTGTTATTGTTGGTTTGATGCCTCGTATCCAAAGCTGATTTTTTTTCCCCTTAATAGTTCCCAATGAGGCTACAGCAATAAACTCTGTTTGATTGTTGCAGAAAACCTGTAAAACCAACACCGGAGCAGAAGTTTGTCGGCGCTTCACTAAAAGGATTCACTTTTCTATTAGATTGCCGTGAGGAGCAATCCAGCCGTGCACCTTGCCCTGCTTGGAAATCTGCTTGGAAATCACATCTCCATTGTGGAAACGCTCTCCGTTACAGGGAAGACAACCATAGGCACCGTCAATGCAAGCACCTCATGCAATACAGAGAATGGCTTCACAATCCCAGCTCTCTGCTAAGAAAAGAAGCCAAAAGACATGGCTAAAGTTTTTCCATATCTAAATTTAATGGTCTCCACTTCCTGATTTGAATGCATTTTAAGCCCAACTAAAAAAAAAAAAAAACTACGGAGAACACATTAATATAGGGCCTGTGCTGTTTGTTACTGCAGGCAGTGAAGTCAAGTACCATCCAAAGTAAATATGGCAGACCTGGCCAGGGTGTATGATTTTTCTCCACCATTAGTTTAGTTCCTACAAGCATTGAGTGGCTGCACGTTCTGAGTATTGGGGGTCAAAGTATTACAGTATTAACAGTGCATTATTATTTTCTATTCAGGGTGATAACAATTCCCTATAGTCCCAGCTCCCCCTGCTCCCTTTTTAGCATGAAATGCTGAAATAAAAATGACACTTTGTTACCCAAGGCACATGGAGAGGAATTGACCTGCCCAAGGTCACACAGCATCATACATGCAAGTGAGCATTCCAGGGTCACATCCCATTGGCTCAGTAACCATGGCAAACAGTCCCCTTTCTCTGCCTATTGTTCAGCCAGTGACCTGAATGCTTCTCTTTGCAGTGTCTGACCCTCCCCACTGCTCCGTGCGTTTCAGACATGTACGGTGTCCTATACATGTCTGCTTGGAAATCTGAGTTGCACTGTTAGAAACGCCCCTCGCCACAGGGTAGCCTTAATAACAATGCTACTTATTAAAACACCAACACAAGCACCTCATGCACATGCCAAAAATGCCAAACAATGATTCCAGCTCCATCCTATACAAGTCCCTTGTCAGGGGCACTTTTTGAGACCCATGGTTGAAAATGTATAAAAGACACTGAGAAGTCTATTCTTCTACACACTGTGCCTCCGCTACAAGGAGAGAGGATACATGTATTATTATTATGAACATGTATCTACAAGCAACAAATTCCTAGGGAGCAATACAATGGAAAATGAACAGTGACATGTAAGTAACATATCAATATACTGTAGTAGCAAATTGTAAAATACTGATGGTATGGGTTACGAGATCCTCGCTCAGTGGAGCCAACAATCAACAGGGACAAGCATTACATATGTTTATCACATATAATAATTAGAAGCATATAACATATTCAGTTTAATCCCTCTAGTAATAGGACCTGCAAAGCATTGCCCTGAACTAAAGCTTTGCTCTCCCCCAAGCCACAAGCAGTAAATCAAGCACAAGTTTCCCTGGACTATGCATCAAGAAAGCCAAACCCCATAGCCGTGAGGGGAAACAAAAACACAATGTGCAGAGGACCACTTCCATTATTGGGTTCTGAAACTCAAATAGCAAATGCAGAATACTAAACAGTTGGGATTATTAAGAGACCGGACAGTGCTAAGAGACACACATGCACGCCTACAACATGCCAAAGAACGGAACTGCTTTACCATAGGTGCAATTACAGCAAAGTCGGAGGATCAACAAAATTTCCATCTCCCCAGCTTCCAGCCATGTCTCGTCCCACTCCCCATCACCAGCCGGCAGAAACCAATCTGCTGGCTTCAGCACAACAGCAGTCACCTACATGAAGGCTTACACATACACACACCATGCAATGGGGGAGGGATGAGCAGGAGAAGAGGGTGGAGCGAGGCTCGGAGGAGTGTGCAAGGTGGACATCATTCGCATTTTAAAGAGGAGTTTAGCAAACGAGGATTTTTTTTTCCTTCCCTCTTTCTCTCTAACCACAGCAACGAAAGCTTTGTCTCCACAGTACTAAAATCAATAATAGATGCACTGAAGGGGGGAAAAAAATAAAAGACAGCAAGGTTGCAAGATCATTATAGAAGAAACTAGATCAATGCCTTAAGCAAAAATATAAGAAAGGTTTAGAGGGAGACTGAGAGAGGCAAAATCTGAGTATGTAAAAAGTGGCTCAAATAATTGCTGTAATAAAAGCATGCATTGCAAGTAATAGAAAATAAAAAAAAAGAAGGAAGAGCAAGGGGTACAAAAATAAAAGCAAGAAGTAAGGGAATAAGAAAGAATGCCAGTGTTCATCATTGACCCTCCCACTGCCAGTACGGCCAAGCGGTTCTGGCAAGACTGGCAGCAAAATGGGTTAAATCTTACACCAAATGAGGCATTACAGTTGTTATTATTACTAATCAGTGCGCTATTATCCAATGCTAATGAGATGACCTTGTCAGTAGTTGAAGATGTGACCTTGAGAAAACATATTTTTCATGCAAAAGCCCAGGCTGGCTCAGCCCAATAGCAGATGTGCACATTTTAGAAACACATGAGATAATAAGAGGTCAGGGGAGAAAGAATGTGGAGAAGAGAGGGTGGAAAAGGAAGACACAAATAGCAAAAATTGCAGGGCAAAGACCGGGTATAATATTCGGGACGGGGACAGTACCTTCCATAGTAACAGACGTTGGATGGTCCTTTGATTCCTTAGGCGCTTTCACCTTCAGATCCTGCAAGAGACCACTTTTCAGAAGAAAACAAGGACTGTGCATAGTCATCATGGGGTCTAAAACACTGGCCTCTGAAGTGGGAAAGCATGAGTTGCTAAATATTTATAGAAACATACCCAACCACCCAAAAATCAGACTGCAAGACTTGAGACCGAGATTTATTGGCTTCATAGCATGCCGAGAGTGCAACTCAAAAATACATTATACTTATTAGGGTTGTGATGTCGGAGGGAGGCTCCAGATATGGAGGCTAAATCTAAACAGGTTTGTATTGGGATCTTTATCTCCCAGCAACACCTATCATCTTCGTTATGGTGTGTCGCAGATCAGCCCATGAGCTATGCCACCAGAATATGCTGACACCATAGTCAGAAACAGTAGACTGACTTCTGAAACCATGAAACACTGCAGGACAGCAATGTGATTATACATCCAGTCTCACCCAGACATCTGAGCCATACACTAAGTGACCTTCATTTCTCCTTAACATCCTAGATAACCCAAGGCTTGCAACATCTTGCAAATCCTTTCCACCGAGGATGGAATTGACCCTTCCTTGTCAGGATCTTATTAAAGTGGGAGGCACATTAGGATAGATGAATGGGTATCCATCTTTCTCTACAGCTTTTTTGGCCATTTTCTCACTAGATTAAACTGCAGGGTAGGGCAAAGAAGGCGAACACCTAAAAACTTTTAGTGAGAATACAAATTGATGATGAGTATCTACTTCCATTACAACTTAAACACTCCTTCGGCTTACATCAAAGGAGCCCCTACTTCTAGAACGTGGCACAGCCTGTTTCAACTATGTTGTGTGGTGTTCAATTGTGCCGGCCCACAGCAATTAGTAAGAAGGGATCTTTTCTTCAATGCCACATGGGCCTGCAAATCCCATTCCTCCCACAAGAAAGGCTGCGTCCATAGAAGCACCGACAGCGCTCCTCCACGCTGACACTGAGGCTCGCTTGCTCAATCAGGTGCGATTACATGGACTAGCAGGCGAGCCAGCGTGCGCGATCGGAGGCGGGGCACTGACGTCACTGGGCCAATAGCCCGTGAAGCGCCGGTGTTATCACGCTTCTTCGCTCTGATTGGGTGTTTCAGCCGACAGCGCGCTCGGGAACAATTTCATCTGTCGGCTGAAAATCCCAGCGCTTCAGCGCGGAAGCCCCTTCTGAAGACATCCTCATTGAAGATGATAGGGCTCATCGCGGAGCGTCCGCACTGCTCAGCGCTATCGGTGCTTCTATGGACGCAGCCAAAGGGTTTAAAACAAAGTATCAGGAAAATAAAAACATTGAAGATGATATGGCATCAAAAAGCTACAATCGCCAATTACAGGGGCACAGAATAGCAGAGAGGGCAGATGCACACGCTCGGAAATCACTATGGATTCTACGTAAACTTTGCAGATATCTGCTGTAGCAGTTGCCTTCACCCAGGGGGGTGGCCAATGCCAGCCCTCAAGAACCACCAACAGGTCAGGTTTTAAGGATATCCCTGCTTCAGCACAGGTGGCTCAATCTGTGGCTTAATCTTAGACTGAGCTACTTGATTGAGCCACCTGTGCGGAATCAGGGATATCTTTAAAACCTGACCTGTAGGTGGCCCTTGAGGGCTGGAGTTGGCCACCCCAAGGGTTAACCCCTCCACTAGCAGGAGGGATAATGTAGCTAAACCCCAGGGCTAGATGAAAGAGACCGATCTTTAAATACAAAACCCTATCCCAAGATATCCCCACCTTACCTCAGAGATTTTATGAAACTGGACATTACACTGGCTGCACTTCTCTGCCGTCTCCAACGCGCACTTATAGTTATCCACAAAGGCTTTATACACTCCCAGCTGGGTGGC
Source organism: Ascaphus truei (assembly GCF_040206685.1). Lineage (NCBI taxonomy): Eukaryota > Metazoa > Chordata > Amphibia > Anura > Ascaphidae > Ascaphus > Ascaphus truei. The sequence goes on from NC_134485.1 coordinate 65,203,171, forward strand.
CTGCAAGACAGATACAAGAATAAAATGAAAGGTGAGCGTGAAGGGCACCCAGAGCGAGTCACAAATACACTTTTATTAGAGAATGCACAGATTTCCCCCCCATTTACTTGGGCACAATAACAAAAAGAAGCCATCCATTCAGCCTTTGAACTTCAATCTGCCGGAGTTTCCATGGCAACTGATTCGGGCAATGGCTTAGCGAGAGCTGGGAGCCACCAAGGCCGAGAAGTGTTGTCATCGCCTGTGAATTACAATCTGTGAGAGGTGCATTTAAATCCACCTCACTAAACCGTTTCAGCGATTGTTTAAATTGCATTCAACAAATGAATGTTAACTTGTAATGGTAGTTGGCATTTAGAGAACTGCAGAGATATATTCAAGTATTTTCTGCATTTGCTAATGTCAGTCTTTTTTTAATTTAATTTTTTTAACTTACATTTACAGTTGATGTCAGTGAAGGAATACACAGGCAAGAATGAAAACTAGATTATAAAAATCAAGAACAATTACTATATGATTTGACTAGTAAGGCTGCGCTTATATTGCCGGCGACGGCGCGGCAAAACAAATGTATTGCCGCCGTTGCGTGCGCTTATAGTAAGTGCAACGCGACGGAGCGACGCGAAATTTTGAAGCCGGTCAAATTTCCATTTTCGGAGGCTGTCCCACATTTGACAGCCTCTGAACCAATCAATGGCCAGGTCGCTTGCGACGTCGCTGCAAAGCGAAATACAACTTTAGCGTGTGGCGACGGCGATGGGTGACGTCATCCGTCCCGTTGCGTGCACTATAAGCGCGGCCTAATGCAAGTGATCCTTCAGGATAATGGGGAAGACTGTCATTTTAAACTTATATGAAATTGAAACCATTTTGGGAATATATATATATTATATTATATATATCATTATATTATTATATATATATATATATATATATATATATATATATATATATATATATATATATATATATATACCATTATCATTCATGCCATACACCATATATTCATGTTATATATATATATATATATATATATATATATATATAAAACATGAATGGTATAATTTTCCTTTGATATGAATACAAGGTGAGAAGTCACAATAAAAGGCAAAGAAACTAAAAAGGGTAAGGATTATAGTGCGTGCGTGCATGGCGTTGCATGCGCCTATCGCTCAAGCGATTTCTGCACTTACTATTTCAGGCGATGGAGAGGCGTGGCTATGACGTCACAAGGCTGTTTCGCCGTGATTTGCTGAGTCGCTCACGTGAGGCGGCCGTCGCTTGAAAATACACATTTGTCTTTTCAAAACGCGGTTGCGCCATCGTGCGCGCTCTAGGTGCGGCCTCTAAGGGATCCTGCAATTTATATTTGTCCCGTGCGCCATCGCATGAAGTATAATCGCTGGCTAAGGCTAAGTCCCCGCTAGCGCTGATCGGGCTGAGCGGGCGACGCTTGCGGAGGAGACTTACATATATAGATATATGTAAGTCCCCGCTCACGCGGTGCCCGCGGCACGCGTGCACACACGCTCAGGCGCGATAGGTGCTTAGCAAAACAAATAATCTATACTTACCTGCTCGCTGAACTACCCGCAATGCCCCCCCCACCCATCCCCCGCACGCGCGTACAAGCCGGACACCCGGCGCTTATGATTGGAGCACTCTAAGCGAGTGTGCTCAGCGCCAGCAGGGACAAAGGCCTCGGGCATAAGCGCTGACCCGTGCTGAGGCGCGCTCTCACTTACCAGTGAGCCCCTGCAGCCGCAATGAGAGCGGCTTTAGAAGGGGCTCGCCTACGCTTCCGCAAGCGCGCGGAAGCGTAGGTCTTAGGAAAATTTTAAATTCGCGCAGCTCACGGGAGCGCAGGGCCAGTCACGTGAGCGGTTCGCCCAATGAGGGCGAACCAGCTCCGTGACGTCACTGGCCCGCCCCCGACACGCCCCCGGACGGCGCGCTAACCAAGGCCAGGGAAAGCACCCACTTTCCCTCAGCTTCAGCGCGCCTCCGCACGGGCTGAGTCACCATGGACTCAGCCTTAGCCTAAGAAACCATTTTACCTTTTTGGATTTTCAAGTCCTCATACACTGTACGTTCCGATATATATATATCGGAACGTACAGTGTATATATATAAATAATATTATTTTATATATATATATATATATATATAATAACTCTTCCATGAATGAAGAACAACATTCTAGTAGATGTACATACAGTAATATACCTCGTCAGTTTTATGCCTTGAAGCAGAACACAATTAAATGACACGAGAATGCCAAAAATATAAAGCAAACGGCACCAAGATAGGGACAAAGCCAGTGGTTGAAGAGCATTACATCTTCTTACTGTAATGCTAAGAGCGACAACATAGAGCCCCACATTCGACTCATTCCCCATGAGAAATTGCAAAATTGCAGTATCCTTAAGATTCATTAGTATAAGAAACATCATGGTTGCCAAGTAACAGCCAAAGTACTTTCAATGCTCCTCCAAATATGTTCGATCTGCTAATTTGTTGCACAAACGACATCCTTTGAAGCTAGGGTAAAGCGGGGCAGAAAACATGTGAGTGAGATGAAAAGAAAATAGGTATGTCCACTCTTACACAGGCCACATAAAGATCTGATGGGGACCATGTCATTGCATGCAAGGATTGACTGTATACAGATATCATTGATATAGTAGTGGGTGGTGGAAGCCACAAAGTGAACATTAGTCAGATGTTGGCTCCCCAGGGGATCAGGGAACTGAAATTGGTGAGTTAATGTGGGCTCCTGCAATACACATTCATTTGAAGCACTTAAAATGAAGACTACATGGTCAGTGCAAATGGTGGTTATTGGCAGGACTCCCTAAACAATGTCTACAGTTGTTGGGTAAGAGATAGAGGAAGGTCACAAAACCAAAGAAACAATGGAGTGAATACACTGTCCCTGTAAGCTCTTCACTGCTACAGTATTGTGTCACAATGGGGCTAAAACAAGTTTTAGACAGCAGGCTCATCCATTCACAGGTCATCCCACGGCAGGTGTTGGATATCAGGATCTAGCAGTTTGACCGTTGTTTTTTGCTTCTTCTGATGCCAGATTCTCCTTCCCAACAGTTTTCTCCATCTCCAAGTAATGACAGGATGCCTTCGTTTTCTTGCTGCCGGTGAAACCGGAGTAGGCTTCTTCTATAGATTGGGTCATCAACAATGTGGGCACCATAACATCTACTTGGCCTCATAGAAGTGCAAAGTCCTGCATCTCAACAGTGTCCAAAGAAAAGGTATAACAATTGCCAACTGTAGCACATATTACAGGCATGAGCCCTCATAGGGAGATAGTGGCATGTTGCCATTGGATAATTGGTTGTCAGAGGCGGTAATCCAATGATTTTGATTGGTTTATTATACCACGCCTCTGAACCTGGGTATCACAAAGGTCCACCCATTACCAGACGATAGCACATGTATACAAGGATTATGTAGGTTTTCTAAAACTTTTGATATACAGTAAAACTAAACAGGGTTGCCAGCACTCCAATAATAAAGTTAAAAAAATAAGACGGGAATTTATTAATAAAATGTTTTACCAGGAAGTAATACGTTGAGAGTTACCTCTCGTTTTTCGTTGTCCTGGGCATAGAGTTAAGATGACAAATAATACATGGTTACAAATACAGTTACATAAGTGAACAGGGTATACATTATATACAAGGCATGCACAGTAAGAGATAATATATATTATAGGCGTATGTAACAGTTACAGACCAGATTAAAATGTGAGACCGCTTTAATTTTGAAAGAATTTGGACTGGTGGCGGCTGTGAGAGTATCCGGTAGATTGGTCCAGTTTTAGGGTGCGTGGTAAGAGAAGGAGGAGCAGCCGGATACTTTGTTGAACCTTGGGACCATGAACATTATTTTGGAGTCAAATCTCAGATGTATTATTTGTCTTAACTCTGTGCCCAGGACATACTTGAAAAAGAGAGGTAACTCTCAATGTATTACTTCCTGGTAAAATATTTTATAAATAAATAAAATAGATAAGTGCTGCATGTGGTATGGGTGAGGAGATTGTTCAGATAGACGGGTAGCTTGCCCAGAAAGTTTTTGAAGGCAAGACTGGAAAGATGAACTTTGCGCCTAGACTCAAGTGATGACCAATCTAGTTCTTTGAGCATAAGTGATGACCAATCTAGTTCTTTGAGCATTTCGCAGTGATGTGTGTTGTAGTTGCATTTGAGAACAAAACGGCACATTGAATTGTAGAGGGTGTCAAGTTTGCTCTGGTGGGTTTGGGGTGTTGAGCCATATACTATGTCTCCATAGTTGATAATTGGTATTAGCATCTGCTGTGCGATACGTTTTATGACCAGCACTTAGGGAGGATTTGTTCCTGTAAAGTACACCTAGTTTGGCATAGGTTTTGGATGTCAGAGTATCAATGTGCATCCCGAATGTTAAATGGAAGTCAAACCATATGCCCAAGTATTTAAAACTAGTAACAGGAGTTAGGGTGGTGTTAGTGTTGGTTCTGATCTGGAGCTCAGTCATTGGAAGCTTTAGAAATTTAGCCTTGGTCCCAGATACCTATGTTATAGTCTTTACAGTGTTTAAAAACAGTTTGTTTTGGTAAATCCAATTTTCAAGTCTCAAAAACTCAGATTGAACTATGTGCTCAAGGTCGGAGAGGCTATGGCTGTGTGCATAGAAGATTGTGTCATCTGCATACATGTGTATTGAGGCTCCTTTACAAGCCTCAATACAAGGAAGTGATGAACACTGAGAAGAGTAGGGGACCCAGAACAGAGCCTTGCGGGACACCACAGGTGATATCCAGGGGATTGGAGTTAGAGCCTGAGATGGACACATGTTGGGATCTACCCGATAGGTAGGAATGAAACCAGTATAAAACATGAGCTTTATGGAGTTTGTTAAGCAAGATAACATGATCAACAGCCTTTGCAAAATCTAGGAATATTGCACCAGTGAGTTGTCCCCGTTCCATTCCACACTGGATTTCATTGCAAACTTTTAACAGGGTAGTTACCGTGGAGTATTTGGGGCGAAAGCCAGATTGGAATTGGCTAGGGAAATTGGTCTTGGTATAATAATCGCTTAATTGGGAGTGAACACATTTTCCATGACTTTGGATAGTATTGGGAGAAGAGAGATTGGCCTATAGTTTGAGACTGTTTTTGTCCCCACTTTTGAAGATTGGGACAACTCAGGCAGTTTTCCAGGTCTTAGGGATATGGCCTGCAGACAGGATAGAGTTGACCATGGAAGCAATTGATATGGTAATGGCTGGGCCACCAAGTCTTAGGAACTTAGATTGCAGTAAGTCAAGTCCACATTGGCTGCTTAGTTTTAATTTGAGGAGCGCTTGTGTAATCTGTTCGGATACTGGGACAAATTGGAAATTGTGAGCAGTGTTGGGAGAGGGTGGGGCTATAGGTGTACTCACAGAGTGAGGTTCAGGTTTGTGGTTTGGGTTGCGTTTCACTAATAAGCTAGCACACCCCACAAAGTAATTATGGAATGCATTTGCAATGTATGTGGGGTTTGTCACAGTAATATCCTCCTAAGGCTGCACTAATAGTGCCCGCGACGCTGTTCCAAAACAAAACAATTGACTCCGTTGCGAGCGCTTATTGTAAGCACGACGGCCGACGGAGCGACCAAAAATTTGGAAGCGGGGTAAATATGATTTTTCAGAGACTGTCGCCACATGTGACGGTCTGAACCAATCAATGACCCCGTCGCTAGCGACGTCGCTGAAAGTTAAATTATAACGTTCACGGGTGGCGACGGCATCGGCCGCGTCGCCGTCGCCAGCACTATAAGTGCGGCCTTAGTGATATTACTTGGTTGTTGGTAGCTAGAAGGCTGGAATATATTGTTGATAACCTTACAGAAATTAGCTGGATTTGATGTATTCTGGTGAAGATCGTCAGAGTAATATTGTCCTTTTGCATGCCTTGTTTGCCTTGTGCATATGTTCCGCAGGCATCTTTAGTGATTAAGATCCTTGGTAGTGCCAGTTACTTTGTAGCTTTTCCACAAGGCATCCCTGAAATGGTAGAGCGCTATAAGGTCAGGTGTAACCCACGGAAGGTGGGCCCCAGTACTCTTATTCTGCCTAGTGGAGGATGGGTATCAGAGTTTTAAGAACTCGGATTGAAAATAGTCGAGCGCAGAATCAGGGTCGGGAATTAAATCGATTCTGTACCAAGGGCAGTTGGTAAGGTCAGCCAGAAACTGTTGTGGGTTAAAGTTTCTAAATGTTCTGGTGAGAAGAACTTTAGGGCTTGATTGGGGTGGTCTAATATTCCTTACACAGTACACTATTGCATGGTCACTGAAAATGTCAGGAAGGATGCCAGAGGATTGGATTCTGCTGGGATTTGAGGAGGATCCAGTCTAGCAAGGAATGGTTGTGAGATTTCAGGTTTGTCCGTGTGGGTTGGGAAATGAGTTGTGATAGGTTAAGTGACTTGAGTTGTATCTGGATTTTGTGGTTTTTAGGGTCGAGCCAATTGAGGTTGAAATCCCCAAGAACTAGCAGCTCACTCATCTCATTCAGAGAGGAAATTGAGCCAAGAAACTGGGTGATATCAGTCAGGGACTGGAGAGGGGCGGTAGATGCCAGCAACCAAGATAGGCTTAGAAAAGGGGAGGCAGATTTTGCAAACTAGGATTTCAAAAGAGGGTGGGCTTGGGGGGCAATTTAACAGTGTAAATTGCAAGGTGTCTGCAATATTAAATAACACCCCTGCTCCTCACTTTGACCCATCTCTCCTAGAAATAGAGTATCCCTGAATGGCGATATTTGCATCGGGGGTTTTAGGGGTTAGCCATGTTTCTGTGAGAACGGTGGCTTTGGGTTTATGCATAAGGCACCATGCTGTCAGTTCATCCAGTTTGGGCAGCAGGCTCCAGATATTTATATGGACGACAGATAGACATTTTTTGGAATTTGAAGGGGGTATTCAGAGGGGTATGGGACAGAGTTGAAAAGGGAGGGCCTGGGTTAAGTTCAATATCACCTTCTAAAGAGAGTAATAGTATGAGTAGAAATTTGAGTAGTTGTAATTTTATGATGTTTGCCATTAGAGTGAGCGGTGGTTGGTGTGGAATAACAAATAAATTAAGATTTTACTAGTACTTGACTAGAGAAGTGAATATAGCAACCAAATGTATAAATCACATTATATAAAGAAACAGTCTAGTGTATATATAAGCAATCATGAATGATAGAAAAACACATCAATAATATATACACGCACATATATAGATAGTTATCCATCATACAGGATCAGAGGAATGATGCCAGGTAAGTACTAAAAAAGCTCAAAGTACCTCTGTACTGGTGGGCAAACGAGAATCCAGCATGCTGAAAATTCAATAGATAATGAGGGGAAAAAATCCCAACTGGGAATCGTCTAAAAGGGCAGAAAATCAAGACGAGAGGATGGAGCTTAACAGGAGAAAAAAGTGTTTATATAAAGGGGGCAAAGTTTCGGGGACGGAACCCCCTTCTTCAGGCCTCGGCCCACATGTAAAGTACAAGTGCTACTTCCCTTCTCCTCCCAAAGAAATGCTCCCAGCAATAAGTAGCAGGATGCAGACGTCTCAATCCATTCCGGATCCAGAGGATATCAGAACATTTCTTCAGATTACCTATTACCTGCTGCATATTGCTGGGAGCATTTCTTTGGGAGGAGAAGGGAAGTAACCATTTGTACTTCACACGTGGGAACAGACCTGAAGGGGGATCCTCCTCAAAAACGTCGCTCCCTTATTTAAACACCCCTATTTCCCGTTGAGCTCCTTTCACCTTTATTTATTTTTTGTCCTTTTAAACTATTTCCAGGTTGGATTTTCTTTCTCATCGATTGAGAATACTGGATACTCGTATGTCCACCAGTAGAGAGGTACTTTGATCTTTTTTTGTACTTACCTGGCATCGTTCCTCTGATCCAGTGGATAAGTATTTATATTTGTACGTGTGTATATATTTTTGTTGCATTTTTCGATCATTCACGATTGCATACACATGTAATATATATCTTTTTGTCTTTATAAGGTGATTTATACATTTGGTTGCTAGATACACTAGTCTCGTACTAGTAAAAACTTAATTTATTTGCTATTCCTGTCATGTATATTTTACTTTTTATTGGAGTACTGGGAACCCTGTTTAGTTTTATTCTAGAATATAGCGGGTGTAGGGGTACCTCTGTAATGCCCTTTGCATCATTATCAGATTACTTCTGGCCCTTTTTCATAGAGTTGTGCTGTCTGATCACTATACTTTGTTAATATACAGGCATACACCGGTTTAAGGACACTCACTTTAATTACACTCGCGAGTAAGGACATATCGCCCAATAAGCAAACGGCAGCTCACGCATGCGCCTGTCAGGACGTCCTGAACAGCAATACCGGCTCCCTACCTGTACCGAACCTGTGGGCAAGCGGGGAGACTATAGAGCCTGTTACAAATGCGTTATTTACATTAGTTATGCACGTATATGACGATTGCAGTACAGTACATGCATCGATAAGTGGGAAAAGGGTAGTGCTTCACTTTAAGTACATTTTCGCTTTACAGACATGCTCTGGACCCATTGCGTACGTTAATGCGGGGTATGCCTGTACAGATATTTGCCAAATAACTCCACAATGCACCCCAAAATAAGCAAAGAGCTGAGCCAGAAGTTACAGGATATGGAGAGTAGTGAGAAACCCACGATTCAGAGCTAAGAGTGGCTGCAGCGAGGGGGAACGGATGTTACACTGCGAGTATTTGGTACCATGTGAATAGCCAAAAAGGAAGGGTATACAGCTTCATACACGAAAAGGCAAAGTAAGTCCAGGACTGTACCTCTAAGCAAATGTTCCCTAAGCACGGAGCTATAAAGCAGAATCAGATTCTTTACATGGTAAGCGACACCACAATACAGTTAAAAATGGTGTTACTCTGCAATTATACATACTACAGTTCACTCCGCACCCTTTAAGATTTAAGTTTGAGCACTGCTCATCATGTGCTCTTGTTACTGCTCATCATGTGCTCTTGTTACTGCTCATCATGTGCTCTTGTTACTGCTCATCATGTGCTCTTGTTACTGCCCATCATGTGCTCTTGTTACTGCCCATCATGTGCTCTTGTTACTGCTCATCATGTGCTCTTGTTACTGCGCATCATGTGCTCTTGTTACTGCGCATCATGTGCTCTTGTTACTGCCCATCATGTGCTCTTGTTACTGCGCATCATGTGCTCTTGTTACTGCGCATCATGTGCTCTTGTTACTGCCCATCATGTGCTCTTGTTACTGCGCATCATGTGCTCTTGTTACTGCGCATCATGTGCTCTTGTTACTGCTCATCATGTGCTCTTGTTACTGCTCATCATGTGCTCTTGTTACTGCTCATCATGTGCTCTTGTTACTGCTCATCATGTGCTCTTGTTACTGCCCATCATGTGCTCTTGTTACTGCTCATCATGTGCTCTTGTTACTGCGCATCATGTGCTCTTGTTACTGCGCATCATGTGCTCTTGTTACTGCGCATCATGTGCTCTTGTTACTGCGCATCATGTGCTCTTGTTACTGCGCATCATGTGCTCTTGTTACTGCGCATCATGTGCTCGTTACTGCGCATCATGTGCTCTTGTTACTGCCCATCATGTGCTCTTGTTACTGCGCATCATGTGCTCTTGTTACTGCGCATCATGTGCTCTTGTTACTGCTCATCATGTGCTCTTGTTACTGCCCATCATGTGCTCTTGTTACTGCCCATCATGTGCTCTTGTTACTGCCCATCATGTGCTCTTGTTACTGCTCATTGTGTGCCCTTGTTACTGCTCATCGTGTGCCCTTGTTACTGCTCATCATGTGCCCTTGTTACTGCTCATCATGTGCCCTTGTTAAGAGAATGGTTTGTAACTTTGTTCATTGGCGTGCAGGCAAGCTGAAGAGATGAAACAGTAGCTCAGTGGTAATGTCACTGTTTTTGAAGTGGGTGAACCCCATTCAAATCCCAGTGTCGGCTTCTTGTGACCTTGGGCAAGTCACTTTAGTTCCCTGGCCTCGTCACTTTAGTTCCCTGGCCTCAAGTGCCAAAATGAAGATTGTAAGATGGCCGGGGCCCATCGTACTGTACGCGAAGCGCCGTATACACTGAGCGCTATACAAGAAAGAATATGAGGTATGTTCAAAGCCACGGGTGGCCAAACTCCAGTCCACTAGGGCAACCAACAGGTCAGGTTTTCAGGATATCCCTGCTTCAGCACAGGCAGCTCAGTCAAAAACTGAGCCACCTGTGCTGAAGCAGGGACTAAAACCTGACCTGTTGGTGGCCCTTGAGGACTGCAGTTGGCCACCCCTGTAATAAGCTAAACAGGAAGTGAACACAATGGGAAAATGATGACCACAGCACTGCTGAATTTATGTCAATAGTGATGCAGCAGTATCAATGTTTCAGAGACCAGTGTGAGGACTGCGACGAGATCAGGGATGAGGGATGTGAACAAGGAAGTAACAGTTGTACAGACTCAAGCATGGGTTGGTTAGTTTGATTGTATAATCACTGACAAGACATTGGTTGCTTTGAAAAGATGTTGACCAGTGTTTGTGTTTCCCTACGGGCTTTCTTCCAAGAGGTCATTGTTACACAGGCAGCCAGCAGCACCATAGATTGCTAAACACATTCCCGCCAGTCATGGTTTCTTGGAGGACTACGACCCAAACATACCGCTTCTGCTGCATTTATGAAGGAAAAGCGAATAAACTAAAAAACAAAACCCTATACAATTGGTTTGGCACACACTAAAGTAACAGTGGAGAAGACATGCTGCACCCAAAAACAAGACTGTTGCTGCCATCCTCAATTTCTGAACAGAATGAGTCACAAAGCAGCATATTTCATTAATCAAATCTATAGGGTTCAGCCGAACATTGTGAAGAGGGGAAAGTGGTGACCTCAGGAATGTACCGTAAGTTCTATATCACTATTGATGTGTTTCAAGGCACAATACATCAATGGAATGCTTAGTTTACTCTGCGTGTGCAATTGGAACGCATACAGTATATACCGTAGAGTACGTACTGTACGTATGCGCTCCAAGGCAGCATACAGGGTACAGAGGAAGCTGGACTAACTGCTCACGCTGCCGGGGGAAGCTGCGGAACCCTGACTGCGGCAAAGTCGGCCAGTGGGAAATCTCTCCTTGGGGCTTCTAACCGGGAGAGGCCCGCCGCAGCTTTCATGGCCCCCGGTGAAGCAGCATTTTGCTTCTCTTCCGGCGGCTCCGGGACAGCAAGTCCGGCAAGATCTGTGTGTCTGGAACGCATACAGTACAAATGCCTGTTACACCATCTTCTTATGATTGTTTTCACAAACTATGCATTGCAACTAACTAGCAGGCAAGGATGGCAACAGCCTGCTCAATATGTGTACTCACTAACACACATCAGCACACAGGGGGAATGCGTGATTTTCCTCAACTAAAAACACGCTACATCTGTAGCAGTGGTCACAGGGAACAAGCAAACTCGGTAACCCGTGGTCAATATAGGGAACTACAGCTAACAATTCGTTCAGGCCAGGACCCCGCTGGCAACTGCAGTGCCAGCTGTGGTGGACGCTGCAGGGACAAGAGCCGCCCCTCAATGGGGCCGGGACCGCTGCAAGGGGGGGCCGCCGTGTGACTAGTTTTTCAGGGTTACCTGACAATTTAGCTGGCCACGGGCGATGGAGCGCTAGGCCACGCCCCCGGCAGTTCAGCCAATGATGGCGAATCTGTTGGGTGACGTCACGGCCGCTGCCCCCCTCCCCAGTAGTCCCCCCCCCGTCTTTCCCCCTGCAGACCGGGGGACCCGGCTACATGCGCCGCCAGCCTCGCCGATGCGCGTGCAGCGGGGCCGCAGCCGTACTGTATCAGATGCGTCTCAGGCAGCAGTAAGCGGTGTCTGGTATCTGTTTGGAATTTTCCTTTGGGGACAGAGTTATAACCAAAGATTTGCAGTGTAAATATTTTGCATAACCCAAAACAAGTGTGGGGGAAAAGACCTATAATTTAACACCCCACAGGCTGTGCTCAACCTACAATCCTTACAGTACTCAAGACAGAGGAAAAGTGCCAGAGAGGATACAAATTGTATAACAATTGAAATAGATTTTTTTTTATAAAGGCAACCAAATTAGTTCACAAATTAAACTACAGTATCAACTGACAGTAATAGATGTTTTTTTCACAATAGTTTTCTTTTTATATCATGTGAATACATAATGCATATTAGTTCTACTGTTTTATTCACAGCCTTGCCATAGTGCATTTAAATTATCTGGAAATGTAGCTGGAAAGAATATTTATTGAGTGCAGAACAAATTGTCGCAAAGCGTAATAAACAATAGTTAAAGGCATTACAGAGAAGGGTATGTGAGTAGCAAAGTTGCAGAGGATAAAAAATATTACATTTGTGCCCGATTGATTGATGCTACAATATTATAAAAAGTGTATTGCTCTGCGCACAAAAGGAGGAAGCTGTGTGACGCAGGAAATGTCAAGGAACAGCATAATCCTGCAGGAGAAGCAGCAAGTCTCACCAGCTTCTGGAAGAGGTGTCCCACGGTTTTCTTGCTGTCCCACTGCTGCACGCTGGGGCACAGGTTGTCGTAAAACTCCTTGTGGATCTCATAGATGTCCTGGATCTTATAAAATATGGCATCTATTTGCTGCATGGTTAACACCGGCTGTGATGTGGTGGCCGTAGCCTTCAACGGCTTCATGGGCTAAAAGGTAAAGAGACAAGAAAACATGAAGTCCAACTGTTCTTCCAATCTTGTGCTGGTGAAAGGTGCAGCCCCTCCAATGCATGTTTAATATTGGCCATACTTTTTCACCATACAATTTGGCATGGGGTGGCCAACTGCAGTCCTCAAGGGCAACCAACAGACCAAGTTTTAAGCATATCCATGCTTCAGCGCAGGTGGCTCAATAAGTGACTCAGTCTTTGACTGAGCCACCTGTGCTAAATCAATTAAATCATTCAGACCCGGCCTGTTGGTGGCCCCTGAAGACTGGAGTTGGCCGCTCCTGCAATAGGGCACCTGTGTTTTTAATTCTTACTAATCTAATCCACGAGACTGCTCAGCACCTTCCACTTTGTGACATCACTGAGCTTCAAAGAGTCTTCTCCAAAGGCTCCGGATAAGACCGATCCTTTTGAGAAGTCGCTTTGAAGTTTGCTTAGATAACCGTTCCGCGTTGCCCGGTGGATTGGGCCAAGTTAGAATGAACGGGTTGCCATGTGAACTTCTGCAGGGTTTACGTCTTTTTAATTAAATAAACATTTACGTAAAATTAAAAAACCACAAACAAAATATACAGCTCACTAAAGTGATAATGTAGTTGTAATAATGAGTGTGACCTTAAACGCCTAGTGGGACGTTGGGTGCAGCTGATGAGCTGATAGTAGTAGATTAACAAAAATTAGAGAGTGGAAGAATATCAGTGCCTCAACTCTCCAACTAGTAGCTCATTTGTCAAAAGCACTCCTGGGCAGTTAAAACTTAACATTTAATAGATATCTAACTAAAATAAAATCTGCACACAAAATAATGGTTATAAACACACAATGTAATTAAAAAGGAAGGGTGATGGGGAGGCAGGGTTGGGCTCAGGGTGTGTAGCACAAATGAAAATTGCCTCAAATTAATAAAGGCAGAAATAGGCTAAATAAACACCTAGAGTCACCTATTTTTATAGGACATAGAATCTCATGATTGCCACCACTGATAAGGCTTCATTAACAGTTGTAGACATACATATGTTGTGCGGCATTTAGCGTAGCATACCGATCAAGCCAACCTGTAATTGTAAAGTGTGGCACCAAACAGTGATATGCCTGTTATAATATACTGATATTCTAAATCAATGAAACATAACGTTTACACCGTAGGTACAACACAATAACAGGTTGGTGGTACGTGGATTAACTCTACGCCAGAGGACGTAAATATACACAGCATATGAATCACTTGAATGCAACTGCAACTGACAGCAATTATCACTTAATTCAAATATAGCTTTGCACGCTGCTGAAATAATTGTGGCCAGCACTTGAATATAACTTGAATGTGTGAGGATGCAGTCTATGGGGCCTATGCAGGGAGCAGCGCTTTTTAAAATTGGAGAGGGGAATAAAAAGTAGGTTTAATGGAGAGTTTTATTCTCCATATGCAGAAATGGGCGAAATCCGCTATTTTTAGCATTACTGCATGTGGAGAATTGTAAATGAGGAGATGCGCGCATTTTTTTTTTTGTTTCCCTATAGCCGGCGAGCTCCTTCTTCTTGCCAACTTTAGTTGGCGGAGAAAATTGACGAAAATCGCGCCAAAAACAGCCGCTAGATGGCGAGCACGCCTTTCTGAATTCGGATACTTTTCAGACTGGCGAGATGTAGTTTCTCGCCAGCCGCGCGGCGAGATTTTGAAATTGAAAAAAAAAATGGCGCGTTTTCCCTAGCTCGCCATTTTCAGCTGTTTTTAGCGCAATTTTCTCCGGAAAATGGCGAGATTTCAAATAGCGCTGCTCTCTGCATGAGGCCCTTAGTCTTACAATGCCATTAAACAAAGTAACCAATGAGGCAATTTTCATTTGTGCTACACACCCTGAGCCCAACCCTGCCTTCCCATCACCCTTCCTTTTTAATTACATTGTGTGTTTATAACCATTATTTTGTGTGTAGATTTTATTTTAGTTAGATATCTATTAAATGTTAAGTTTTAACTGCCCAGGAGTGCTTTTGACAAATGAGCTACTAGTTGGAGAGTTGAGGCACTAATATTATTCCACTCTCTAATTTTTGTTAATTTACATAAAATTAAGCTAGCATATAATTAAGGTTTGCGATCTGCCTTTAAGTGCATCAAACTGAATCAGCGTTTAAAATGTCATTTTTAGGAGGAGCTGCACCTTAACCAGACTCACAGCAGGATCTACTAGGGTACTAAGAATGGTTATCTCAATACAAACATATGATGAAAATATATTTTGCAGAATGAATAATGAAGGCAAAGAAAACAAATTGCTCTCAGCTGCATAATGGTGCGGTTCAAATTAGAATGTCAACTGCATAGCCCTCTTCCAACTCCCAACATCTGTAATAATGCGGGAGAATAAACATCCTTTTAATTTCCAAGTAATTATATGCATGTCCCCAACAGATGCAAGACGACGTCACATCCCCATATCTCCTGTAGAGAAATCATCATAAACCCCAATAGTAATGGGCGAGATACTTACTTGCACACAATCTAGGCTAAGACGGTGACAAAAAAATAAAAAGTTATTTTCCTAAAGATGCAGTTCAAGCAATATCCTGTGTGTGTTATGTTTGTAATACAGTATATCAGTTCTGTACTATGAGAAAATACTTGTAGCATTTAATTTTTTTTAAACAACTCTGCGTGACATTTTTAATATATTATAATGTAACAAGCCTTTTTTGTTTCTATAGCAACCATTTACAAAGTCAGGAGGGTATAGAATGGAGGAAGAAAGCAGAGCACAGCAGTGAAAAAATTTACAAAGTCACACTGGCTGCAGAATACTCCTCTGCAGCCATTTAGTGAACCCCCCAAGTTGAATCTTAACCTTTCGATCACAGGAGAACGGATTGATCGGCAACTTAACTAATTAATTATCATCGTGTGAATTGTATTGATGCACATATTAAAGGGGATTATTTTTTTGTTTAAACAGCCCCTTGGACTGCTGCTTTAAAATGTATAGCAAATACATATTTATTTAGAGCTTTATGGAGCATTTCCTATAACTTCTAGCCAAATAAAATCTGACAGGCCGGACAGTAAAACCCACTTGCATACAAACATATTTACCAACAAAAGCTACATCAAAAGAACAATATGGGTCATCGGGCCATCATAAGACATGATCAATGAGCATTTACACATTCCCTAAAAGTACCTGCAAATGTTAGGAGTCTGCCTCTATTAGGCCCGGGCCATAGAGGGGTGGGGAGAGCGAAGGCGCGCTAACGCTGATACTCGCCTGCTTCAGTCAGCGCGATTGCACGGACTTGCAGGCGAGCCAGCGTGCGCGAAGGGAGCCGGGGGGAGGTGGTTGGAGGCGGGGCAGTGATGTCGCTGGGCCAATCGCCCGCGACGCACTGACGTCAATGTCACAGCGCCGACGTCACGGCGCCGTGACATTGACGCTGCTTAAGGCTGATTGGATGTTTTCAGCCGACAGCGCGCTGAAAAACAGCTTGGCGCTCGGCTGAAAACTCCAAAGCCTGAGCACGCCTGCGGACGCTCGCGTGAGCCCCCTCTCAAGGCATCCTCATTGAGGATGCAGGGGCTCAGCGCGGAGCGTCCGCACGCCTCAGCGCTGCTTGTCCATCTATGGACGCAGCCTTACGCAGCATGGTTTCATCACACATCCGATAACAAGAGTAATCCAATGCTCTGATGGAATATATGGGCATGTTGGATATTCTTAAGGCTGTAACTCTACATTACAAAGGCGAGTGTCGTATATAGTTGCGGGTCAGATACAGTTATTAAAAAATATACTGTGTGGCGTGGTCTGTATCATTTTGGTCTGTATCGGCAGGGGAGGGAGGGAAAGACGCGCAGGGGAGGGAGGGAAAGACGCGCGGGGGAGGGAGGGAAAGACACGCGCGGCAGAGGAGGGAGGGAGAGACACGCACCGCAGGGGAGAGAAGGAGAGGCGCGCACCGCAGGGGAGGGAGAGACACGCACCGCAGGGGAGGGAGAGACACGCACCGCAGGGGAGGGAGAGACACGCACCGCAGGGGAGGGTGAGACACGCACCGCAGGGGAGGGAGAGACACGCACCGCAGGGGAGGGAGAGACAAGCACCGCAGGGGAGGGAGAGACAAGCACCGCAGGGGAGGGAGAGACACGCACCGCAGGGGAGGGAGAGACACGCACCGCAGGGGAGGGAGAGACACGCACCGCAGGGGAGGGAGAGACACGCACCGCAGGGGAGGGAGAGACACGCACCGCAGGGGAGGGAGAGACACGCACCGCAGGGGAGGGAGAGACACGCACCGCAGGGGAGGGAGAGACACGCACCGCAGGGGAGGGAGGGAAAGACACGCACCGCAGGGGAGGGAGGGAGACACGCACCGCAGGGGAGGGAGGGAGAGACACGCACCGCAGGGGAGGGAGGGAGAGACACGCACCGCAGGGGAGGGAGGGAGAGACACGCACCGCAGGGGAGGGAGGGAAAGACACGCACCGCAGGGGAGGGAGGGAAAGACACGCACCGCAGGGGAGGGAGGCGCACCACAGGGGAGGGAGGCGCACCGCAGGGGAGGGAGGGAAAGACACGCACCGCAGGGGAGGGAGGGAGAGACACGCACCACAGGGGAGGGAAAGACACGCACCGCAGGGGAGGGAGGCGCACCGCAGGGGAGGGAGGTAAAGACACGCACCGCAGGGGAGGGAGGGAGAGACACGCACCGCAGGGGAGGGAAAGACACGCACCACAGGGGAGGGAGGGAGAGACACGCACCGCAGGGGAGGGAAAGACACACCGCAGGGGAGGGAGAGACACGCACCGCAGGGGAGGGAGGCGCACTGCAGGGGAGGGAGGGCGGGGGGACACTCCTTTACATGCAGAAAACAGTGAATGCAGTTACTGGCAGTCATGCATTTGTATTGAACATTAACGGCAGTTCCAGTGCAATTATTGTTTCTTCTACGGAAAAAAAAATAAACGTGGAGAATGAGCTCAAAAACCTAAATGTCAATTAAAAAAAAATTATCATTCAAAAAAATATATATAATTCAAAAATGTTAAGCACAGAAGCTTCAGGAGCAGCTGATGTAGTGATGGGATTATACTCTTTTTATGACCTATTTGCACAATGATAAATCAGATTTAAATGACAAAATATAAATGTAGTAAATGTTTTGTCTCAAATATGTGTGTGTGTGTGTGTGTGTGTGTGTGTGTGTGTGTGTGTGTGTGTGTGTGTGTGTGTGTGTGTGTGTGTGTGTGTGTGTGTGTGTGTGTGTGTGTGTGTGTGTGTGTGTGTGTGTGTGTGTGTGTGTGTGTGTGTCTCTCTCTCTCTAAAGTAGCAGGCGAGGAGATGAATTGATGAATTATGTTACCGATACAGCAGTTCCTTTATTAAGATAGTCACACAAAAAAAACATTTTTTTTAAAATTCTGGATATGGAAGAGCTATACGGTGTAAAAGAGAGTGTATAAAGATGCATTTATAATTAACCTTTGCAGTTTCCCAATGACGCAGGTCATGGGCCCTTGCACCCCAGGGGCCTTTCTAAAGTATCAGGTGCATCACAAGCACGTGCTTGTTTTTAAGGGGGTGACTGGGCAGACCGCTCCATCAGCCTGATCGACACCGAAGTGGAAGCCCCTCCAGTGCGCTGCGGTAACCAGGTCATGTGATAGCTCCTGGAGAGATCACATAACCGGAAGTGCTGGAGGTCTTTTGACACACTTCTGCCAGACCCCCGGCACTGTAAAAGGGACCCTCCGATTACCAAGTTATTAGTAGATAAAAGACCTTATAAATATGGCTTCCAGGACTTCAAACATGACAACATCTGAGCGGTCGCTGACCCAGCGGCCACTTTGTGTCCAGCGGGCAAATATTCTGCCGGTGCCATAGCTGCGAGTAACGGGGGTCCCTAGACGTAGCGGTCCAAGTAAGAAGAATAAAACAATATATCAAACAGAACGGATTGCTGCTTTGACGCTGCTCTCCTGGTATCAAACTTGGCACCGTGGGAATACAGGAGGCTACTGAGAACAACCAAGGAGTATTACCAACGAGCTGTAACATGAGCTCGCGTGTACAAGTAAATCTTTTTCCCAAATTGGTAAGAAAAAAAATAAAATCTAACCTTAGACACATCGTATAATATACACTGTATGTAAAAATAATATATAATAGAGCTATAAGAGTGAAATCGCTCCGCCGTGATCTACTTTCTCTACCAGTCTAAATGTTTAATAATTCCGCATAGGTTTAAAGGTGCAAATACCTTGGTTTTTTTTTTAGTTAAAGACATTCTTCCACAATATTACAGACACCTAAACCGCCTAATACATCTTCCACAATATTACAGACACCTAAACCGCCTAATACATCTTCCACAATATTACAGACACCTAAACCGCCTAATACATCTTCCACAATATTACAGACACCTAAACCGCCTAATACATCTTCCACAATATTACAGATACCTAAACCGCCTAATACATCTTCCACAATATTACAGATACCTAAACCGCCTAATACATCTTCCACAATATTACAGACACCTAAACCGCCTAATACATCTTCCACGATATTACAGACACCTAAACCGCCTAATACATCTTCCACGATATTACAGACACCTAAACCGCCTAATACATCTTCCACGATATTACAGATACCTAAACCGCCTAATACATCTTCCACAATATTACAGACACCTAAACCGCCTAATACATCTTCCACGATATTACAGACACCTAAACCGCCTAATACATTTTCCACAATATTACAGACACCTAAACCGCCTAATACATCTTCCACGATATTACAGACACCTAAACCGCCTAATACATCTTCCACGATATTACAGACACCTAAACCGCCTAATACATCTTCCACGATATTACAGACACCTAAACCACCTAATACATCTTCCACAATATTACAGACACCTAAACCGCCTAATACATCTTCCACGATATTACAGACACCTAAACCGCCTAATACATCTTCCACGATATTACAGACACCTAAACCGCCTAATACATCTTCCACAATATTACAGACACCTAAACCGCCTAATACATCTTCCACGATATTACAGACACCTAAACCGCCTAATACATCTTCCACAATATTACAGACACCTAAACCGCCTAATACATCTTCCACGATATTACAGACACCTAAACCGCCTAATACATTTCTAAGTAGGAGAAAGTCACGTTTACAAGCCGTGCTGCCCGAGCTAGAGGGACATGGCCGGATAGAATTTGATGAAGACTTGGTTCCCAGTGCGATGAGGTCACTGTCCGTATTTAGTAGAGATGATAACATATATTAAAGGGGTAATCCCTCCCAGGACCAAAGTGAACCAATTCCAGTGACATGTTCTCAAGTGTTCACATCTGGGAAATTGATTCTCTCTCCTCAAATCTTACACTTATAATTATTTTAAAACAATATTTACATTTTTTTACGTAAACATAGGGAGCAGAGACTTGGGAGGACAGGGTGGTATTAGGGTTAAGAAAACTATCATATTTATATATGTATATATACTGTATATATTAAAAAAAAACCTTTCCCATTCAGAGGCCCCTGAAAAATTCAGCTTGTAATGAGTTTGATTTTTTTTAAAGCAGCCAAACATTTGCTATTAGCATAGTTAGCTTTGTTTAGGTAAACCAGTTAGACTGTTAAAAGATTATTTTTGGGGTGGCAGGGATTGCACCTTTAACAGTCAGTTGCAATAAAACAGTGGAAAATCACAAACTTTCCATTAAGTCTAACTTAAGCTATTGAATTTTTATTTATTTCTGTTAAATAAATCATGACACGGTGTAATATGTCATGTGTTGTTGTTCATCTGAGGTTGTATTTACCCAATTTTAAGACCTGCTAAGGAACAGATGATTGTTATTATGTCCGGATATGTAAAACCATAGAATTCAAAGAGGGTGTACTTTCTTTTTCACACAACTGTATATTTGTTTTTAATTGGGATGTTAAAAAGCACTTTAAAAAAAGATGTGTTTAGCAGAGAGTTGATTTTAGGTGGGAATGTACTATCAGATCTTGGCCCCAATATTTACCTTTCAAAACCTTACAAAGCATAATGTTTAGTTAGGGGGCTGACTTAGCAAAACATTCTTTAGAAGGTTTATACCTTAGGCCTGAAAGCTGCAGTCCAAGTTGCTGGGTCCCTCGCCCCCCCCCCCCCCCCCCTCCCCTTATAATATGTGTATCAATACAATCCACACAATCATAAGTAATTAGTTAGGTTGCTGATTGATCGGCGAAGATTCGGCTCGGGGGTTCACTAAATGGCTGTCAGTGCAGCAGAAGAGGACCAAAGATGCAAAGTTCTGTGGGGAAGATCATGTAACCAGGCAGTCACTAGATATAATTGGTGCACTGCTTGAGAGAGGGCTGAGCTCAAAAAGGGGTGTGCCAGAGCCTGTTTCAGAAGAGGAAGTGACTTTGTAAATGGTTGCTATAGAAACAAAAATGCTTGTTACATTATGATACGTTAAAAATGTCATTAAGCGTATTTTTTTTAAATGCTACAAGTATTTTCTCCTAGTACAGAATGGATTTATTACAACAAACACACATGTAGGATATTGCTTGGTCTGCAGCTTGAAAATACTTCTTAAAGTACTGTAACATTTCACAAAGGGATTGGTATGAATACAGAAAAGTAAA
Organism: Ascaphus truei; assembly: GCF_040206685.1. Classification (NCBI taxonomy): domain Eukaryota; kingdom Metazoa; phylum Chordata; class Amphibia; order Anura; family Ascaphidae; genus Ascaphus; species Ascaphus truei. The sequence continues at coordinate 65,224,665 of NC_134485.1, forward strand.
AGTAACTGACAATACACCTCCTGGGGTCCCTTCTAGCAGCACACGTTTAAACGGACTAACACTCCCTATTTATGAGGGACACTCCCTGAATTATGGGGGATCAGGGTCTCCCCCTAAATAGAATGGTCAGTAACAGATTTAAAAATCTCCCATATTTTCCTCACAAATCTCACACAAAGAAACTCCCAGATGTTAGCTAGCACGCTGCTGTTTGTCACTGGCATCTGTATTTGTGGTCTTGCCCTATATATCAATGTAGTACTTGGGGGGACTATTAAGCATTGCAATCCCATTTAGCAACATATAGGAGAGCTAAATGTAGGCGGAGTGACGTTCCATGGCTCAGAGATTTCACCAGCTCATGTAATATCACATTTCCCATTTTCGTCGTTCTTTCACAATGTAAGATATATGTAATAGTTGTGCTTACTGACTATGGAAGACTGTTGCTCTACAACAGGCATGGACAACTCTAGTCCTCAAGGGCCACCAACAGGTCACGTTTTAAGGATATCCCTGCTTCAGCACAGGTGGATCAATCAGTGAATCCGTCTTTGACTGAGTCACCAGTACTGAAGCAGGTATATCCTTAAAAGCTGACCTGTTAGTGGCCCATGAGGAAAGGAGTTGGCCACTCCTGCTCTACAACATGGTGAAGCCCAGCTTCCTCTCGGCTGTCATTCCGGAAGAACTAGGCAAACCTGATTCATCTTTCCAGCCTGGATGTCCATGCTGCGTATTCACGAAGATTCTTAAGCATGCTAGTGCCCATTAGACAGTCTCTCTCTCTCATTTTATGAGCTGCCTTATCAGTGCTTTGGAGGAAATACATCTAATCTTTGGTACAATGGACCCTGCCTTCTTTGTTTTCCAATATATGAGACTTATTTCCATTGCACTGTAATTACACAGCTGAAATAAGACACCTTCCACATGTTTCAATAGATTAAGAAGAATGCCCATGTTAGCAGTGTGTGCACTTTATGCTTAGCGACAGGGTGTGATATTGTGGTTTCTGCTAAATATAAATATATATACACACACACACACACTATACAGTGTTTGTGTGGCTTTTGTGTGAAGCATATTTGCAAGGAGGGTTTAAGAAAATGCACCTTCTGTACCATTTTATAATTCAAGATTTGCTGGCTGCACGGTCTTAATACATGGTCAGTCTATAAGCGTCGCCAAAGATTCCGATTGGCCTGTGGTTGCTGTGAGCAGTACACGTAGGTACTCCGCTTGGGAGTTGGTACACTGCCAAACCAATACAGTTGGAAGGTAAGGTTTTTGCAACAATGCCTTAGATTAGAGCCTACATTTGCAAAGACACGGGCTGCCTCGCTGCCAGAAGGGGCACACATGCATGGCTTTGCAATACACTGCTTATCCCGCTGGCACAAAGAGGCCCTGAGAGAGCACTGCAGTCCCGGTCCCCCTCTGCCTTCCCTCAGCAGGCTCCCCCCTGCAGTTGTGGGGCGATGCCCCTATAAAGTGGAGGTAAAGAGCAGCTGCCAAATAATGTGTGTTATATTAGTGGGGCTGGTGCGTCTGGCCAACTCCAGTCCTCAAGAGCCACCAACAGCTCCAGTTTAACAGATATTCCTGCTTCAGTCAAAGACTGAGACAGGTGATTGAGCCATCTGTGCTGATGCAGGGATATCTTAAAAACTAGAGCCGGTCGATGGCCATTGAGGACTGGAGTTGGCCACACGAAGACTGTGTGGGTTTAGAATAGATGCAGTTATACCTATTTTCATGGTGTGATATGTTGGAGTTTATGCAAACACAATATTAACAAGTGCCACAAAACTCCTAATACTGTATATCCAATATATTATACACTTCATTTATATTTCATATACGCGTAACCCTTCTCCTGCCAGACCAGTAAAAAGAATACCTAACTAAATTAGAGTTGCCTCAATACATTTTTTTAACTGTATTTTGTATTCTTTTGTATAAGCATGGTAACTCTGTTATATTCAATCTAAAATGTAATAAGAACGCTCTATGGCCTCTAACTGAACCCATATTGAAGGTATTATCCTCATTTTCTGACACGTTTCTTTTCCCACACGGTTTTGCTAAATTGAGGATTTGGTTAAATTGGTGCATTTTTCTGGAAACAATGGAAAATTCTGGTGAAAATCCTGACAGCGGGTGTAAACCCTTACGCTAAAGCCCCAGTCCTCCCTGCTGCACGCGCGCCTGGCGGCGCGTGCAGAGACTACAGCTGCGATCGTCGGTCTGTAGGGGAGCTCGGCGGATGGGGGCATAACCGGGCATATCTTCCCTGCCATTGGCTGTGCGCCAACCACGTGATTGCGTTGCGGCATGGGAAGACAAAATTCTTGTCTTCCCTGCTAATGTACGTGTCACAGCGCTTTGCGCGCCCACACACACACACACACACACACAACCACTGGGGCCTGCCCCATAGAGGGCTGTGCTGTGTGGTGCCACGCCGTGGCGTTCGCCGCCGTGACCACCGGGAACTCAGCCTTCAACTAACCCTGGTGATGGCTTAATTGGGGTGTTACAAGAGTATTTTTGTGGTTGTGTGTATGCTCATCTTAGAGCCCTGCATGGAAGGGAGAGATAACCGGGCGCCCAGTTTGTTGTCTACCCCATTTCTCACACACGTTCACGTGAGCGAGCATGTGTGCGACACCCCACAGCTACTACTGCTTCTCCAATGGAGAAACCAAAAATGGGTCACTTCAAACTCGTGAGCATGAAAAGAGATTCGCAGAGAAGTCTTTCAGGGTGCGGGTTTGCTCTAGTGCAAGTTTGTAAATCTGTGGCCCTTCTAGAAATGAGGGTATGGTTCCTCTGGATAGAGAACATTGCTACATGGGTGGCACGACCAATTGTTAGATGAGTACTTACCAGCAGCAGAGCTTCCAGCTGGTTTATATAAATCTCTTCGCTTGCCAGGACTCCCGACAGGACGAGCTTCCTCATCAGCAGCCCCTTGTCAGACTCGCTTTCCCCCTGATAATGACACAGACAAGAGCAGTCAGAAACTGGCGATCCCAAAAAATAAAAACAAATACAGGCATACCCCGAATTAACATACGCAATGGGACCGGAGCATGTATGTAAAGCGAAAATGTACTTAAAGTGAAGCACTACCTTTTCTCCACTTATCGATGCATGTTCTGTACTACAATCGTCATATACGTGCATAACTGATGTAAATAACACATTTGTAACAGACTCTGTAGTCTCCCCGCTTGCGCACAGCTTCGGTACAGGTAGGGAGACGGTATTTCTGTTCAGGACGTGCTGACAGGCGCATGCGTGAGCTGGCGTTTGCCTATTGGGCGTCATGTACTTACTCGCGAGTGTACTTAAAGTGAGTGTCCTTAAAGCGGGGTATGCCTGTACTGCACATTTCAGTCGTGTGAAAGGATCTTGTGTAGAACACACACTGCAGGCAAAGCATTGCTAGTCACACTGGCATGTCTGTGGTTAGAGACTCGCAGCTTTAAAACGGAGGCAAAAACAGTACAATATTATACTACAAATGCCTTATCTTCCATTTTGGAGGCTCATGCAGACTAGAATAACGGAAATAAGATACTTGCATTAAACCCCAGAGGTGGCTGTGCGAGTGCCTCTGATGTGTATTTGCAAAGTACTTTGTTACAAAAATGTACACGTGCTACATTTTTATGTAAAAGTCAGCCTTGACACTGACAAAAATATCTAAACCTACATGGATTATTGCTCAAAAATCCCTATTTCCTCCAGAAATATTTTAAGTAGAACTATGCAACAGTTTAGTTAAGGCTACTTTTGCAATGAATACAAGTAAAAAAAACTCCAATTTTTAAATGAATACATCACGTCATTAGAGAAAAAGCCAGAATTGTCTGACAAAACTCTGCTAGCATTAAAGTGCTGATTCAACTGAGCATTAACTGTGCAGCATTGACACATACTGTACATGCAGGTGTAAGGACCAAGACATGAGGAGGTCTGGTTCAAGGCTGGATAGGATCACAAAAAAATAATGCAGTTAGTGTGTACTACATAACTTTAGTAGCAGGCAAGTACCCCCATCAGAGGCCACGAACCACATCTCATGGGTGACCTTTTCGATAACACACAGATACCCAGCAAGCTCTCAGAAACCCCCCAAAATTACCACAATATAAATATATATGTATGTATGTATGTATATGTGTCAAAAGGAGTGCTACTGGGCGTGGCTAATTGTATAAAACAAGAAACAAAAAGTCCAGAGCAACATCCAATGTGACAAAAATATACAGTGAAATACCTATATATCTCTTTAAAAATAGTCATTTAGTTAACCCTTTGGCCAAAGCGTATAAGCCTGCAAGCCACTTTCAAGGCATGACCACAATATCGCAGGTCCTAACACTAACTGATTAAAATCCTTATTTACCTCTACAATAGAGGTATATAATTGACCTTTTCGATATGATGTGAAGGAAAGATTTTAGGACGAGGAGAGAGAAAGTGTCACTTTCGCTCTTCTTGTGTTCTTATCACTGCATATTGTCCCAGAGAGCACCCCTCCAGTACGTTAACCAATTATATTGAGCTGAGCAGGGACCACTTTTTGGTTTATAAAATATTCCTTAGCCAGGAGAAGACTGGTTTAATGCATATGGAACAGGTGACCATTGCCCATTCACTTGAATGGGTCAAAATGTCTTCTGGCACTGGGAGGTGTCTTATAGAATAGCATCACTGAGTAAACATGGCCTCTGCAGGGAGGTTCCGGGAAAGCTCCTTTACTCTCTCGAACACTTAATATTTAAAGTCAAAGAATAAAATAAAAAAATACTAATAAAATATGTAATCAGCGTGGGCTGCTTCTTTAAGCACTGGTGGGTTTGGAAAGGTACGTGCACAAGCAGAAACCAAGCTTTTAGTGGAACGCCAACCTACAGGAGAGAAGTATTGGATGCAACCTACGGAATGCATGAGTGTTCCACGCACAGAATGCGGTCATTGGTGTGGCCACGAACATGATGTGACTATAGAACCATCTTTGGAACAGCAGGTCTCCCAAAATAATCAACAGTTCAGGTTTTATGGCCAGCAGCCATTGTGATTTTCTACAAAGGAACACAATCCTGATCAATAAAGCTTCGGATTCTTTCTACGCCCTGGTATGACATCATCAACGATACCTCAGCATGTACTGCTGTGCTTAGTGTCCATTTTTACAAATGTAGGTGTTAACCTAAATTTGAAAAGCTTTTCTAACATTAAAATGGCAATGCCGTTCCCAACTCCGTTACTGGCTCTGTCTCCCAATCCGAACAGAAGCTCATCTGGAAATCAGGTCAATTTAACTGCACAGCACTGACATAATTTTGAGCGTGAACAAGCAAATAAGCACATTAGGTGTTACTTTGTAAGATTTCGCATTTTACAGGGAAGGTGCTAACGCATTATATTCATATACAACAGTTGGAAAATATCCAGGAATCAAATAAACATATGTTTATATAATTCACATAAAAAGTTAGCCCTGTCAAGACTTAAGCAATTTGCACAAGTTTCAAGCATCAGGGCTCTCTCACACAGCATGGATGTAATTCTCACATTGATGGGAAAGCCTGACACAGTTATAGTCCCTGCCCCCTCACGTCATAACGCCCTTCCCCCCCGTGCAGTCGCTGTATCCCCTATTCCAGAGGCGAGAAGGGTTCTCACGGAAATCTCCCACATGGGTGAGACGCTTTCTCACACTCAGTAGAAGGGGAAGCTAGACAGCTCTGTAAAAGTGTACCGTTAAAGTCAGTCAGAACCGTGACTGTCTGTGGACTTGTTCCAACTGAACACTGTGCATTAAATAAACGTATATTTCTTCCCTCCCTGGATATTCGCCAACTGATAAATGTGGCTGTGTCTGTGGGCCTGAACCAACACGTGATCAATGAACATGTGACGTGGAAACAAATCCACGAATATGTCAAAGGTTTGCACTGCTACATTAAAAGCAGCATTATGCACCAACGGCATTTCTTTCATTTTATGTTTTAAAATATCCCTTGTTGCCCTGATGCTTGATGAGATAAGCATTTGAAATTAAGTGACGAGGATGTTAAAATTAAGCTCTCCCCAGAGCAGTGTAACTTTACATTAAAAAAATTATTTAAAAGAATTCATGCATGATTTTGTTAAAGAGCAGGACATGCTTTAGGGCAAGTTACTAACTTTATAGAATGTAAACTCATAGGTATCTAGGGAAGATTGCCGCTTTAAGACACTTGTAGAGAGACATCACACAGCGAGACCTGAAATGGTCAATACAGAGCCAATGACCAACTGGTTTCATCCGCCCCCCCCTGGAAATCTGGGGCAGGCTGCAAACCAGACACAGCAAGGAAACGCTGTATTCATTAAGCAAGAAGTCACAAAAATCTTCTGTAAAGTACAAGCACTGTAAAGATAAAAGACCTTCAAGTCTGGGCCGTAAACATATTAGACTGTTTAAGTAGGATCTGGGTTTTTTTTTTTTAATTACGAAATGGCCTTAAGTTTTCCTTTTTGAGCCAAATGATTTCCTTCCTCTAGCAGTTTGTTCAAATAAAAAAAAAAACAATTAAAGGAACAATCGCTCAATCCTCTTGGATTTTTCGGCTGGACCCGATGACAGATTGGACTGGAAGCTGGCAGCACCAGACACCATGAGGAAACCATCTACTCATACATTAATAAAAACCTCTGAACAAAGTATATTAAAGAGAAAAACATTTACGTCTGAGGTTTATAGACACAAACTCCAACCTACTAAATTATTATTTTTATGTTATCTTCAATCAGTGGGCCAGAAGCTGAAGCACATTACACTGAGATCCACTGCTGCCCCCCCCCCCCCCCCCTCAAATGTGAAAAACAACCAACAGACAGGGGTCACGCAAACGAAAGCGGTGTCATCCCGTTCCACCATATATCTACTGACATGAGCAGCCATACTCTGGCCCCCCAGAGCACTGCCATTAAGCTATGGCGGAACCACTGGTTAAAAAAAAATGATATATTGCTTTGTGAAGTTTGACAGACTTACCGTATACACAGTGACTTATAGGAGATATGGTGTCTCCGATACTTTTTTCAGCTAAATATGAGGGGGTGTCCCTGGCAAATATAGAATTAGCAGAGGCGTGGGGCAGGGGAGCACAATCTTTTTTTCCTGCGCCCCCATGCCGGCTGTCCCCCCGCTTATCTTGGCTATGACGTCCTGGCGTCACGTTGCCATGGCAACGCGATACCAGGAGCCGTCTGAACCACGGTAAGGAGACGTTTACAGATGTCTTGCAGCTCCCCCGGCATAAATTTTAAATGCCTTTGGGAACCACGCGGGGCCTCTGTAAACCCTGCGCCCGCCCCCCGCAGCGAATCTGGCGCCACTCCACTTTGCGCACCCCTGGCGTAGGGCACATGGATACACCCATGAGTGCTTTTACATTTAGTGTAGTTTGCGAGTTTTTTATTTTTCTACCAACCATAGTCGGTTTCCAAAGCCAACAAGGAAATCCATTAAATACATTTCTTACAATGTGGCCTTATTGCGGACGTTGCAATGTGAATCAGCAGTACTGCCAAGGTGGTTGATGCTCGACATTAACTACATGAGAATTCTGCCCCATACTGTATTTACTCCGCAGACTTCTGCCAGAAGACACACACTGGACTGCGCTGGAAAGTACTTTACATCCAATTGGCAAATGGGCTGTAAGGTATCTCTCAGCGCCAGATGATTCACGGCACAACATGGCTTAGTAAACTTGGCCCTGTCCCCCAGCTCAGCATTATTGGAAAATCTATTCCAGTCCAAAAGCAGTGTGATAAATAGAGATTGTATATTCCCCGTTATCTGCCGTGCTGCCTGTTTCTCCTCTTAAAAAGGTATAACCCATGCTGGTCAGTGGTCGCAGTGTGATCGTACTAAAAGGGGAGGGGGGGACACACCCTACTTTGTTAAATGCATCCCATTTATTTATTTTTACACACATGTAGCCCCGGTCCCCCTTGGGCTTAAAGTGTGCCCTTACAGTGGCGGGGTCCCCCCGGTTCTTGGGTTTTCCCCCCGCTTGCCTCCACTGCACAGGCGTGCGGGGAGCGCGGCAGGTGCTGGCGCCAGGATGGCGACTGCGTCACGGAGGACTCCCGGCAGCTCCATTTGCAGGGCGCCGCCACCTTTTAGCTCGCGCATGCGCAGGACTCCTCGCAGCGGCCATTACGTCACGCATGCGCAGTAAACAAGCGTGCAAAGCCGTGACCAATAAGGAGAGGCTATGAGCAGGGACTACAAGTCCAATGAGCCTCAGGAGCGCACCACATGATGTCAGGGAGCCAATCGGAAGGCCGGATTCCCCTTCTACCAGAGAGATACTTTTGGCGCGCTGCGCCCACGCTAGTCAGTCAGTGCCTGGAAGAGCTAGAGGTAAGAGGTGTCTGTGCAGGTGTCAGTGACCTGCTGCACTAGGCCAGCAATTCCCCCCTAGGCCCCAGATATGCCCTGAGACACACTGTAGTTTGTGGTTGCTTCAAGGACAGGCCCTAGTTTAAGGGCCCTGCCCCATTAGTGTTGCGTAGTAATAGTTAGGGACACAGCGGACGCTGCACTCCCAGAGGGAGAGGCCTGAGACCAAGCCTACTCCGCAGTAAGAGAGACTATCTTCAGGGTGGTATCGCCCCTGGCGGATCATCACGCCAGTGAAGTACAGGACGTCGTGTAGGAGGCCGACGGATCCTTTTCGAAGATATTCAAGGGCCCAGGTGCCGTCGCACTGGGCAGGTATCGTTATACACGTGCACCAACTGAGTACTCACACATAGTGGCAGCGCTGACCACAGGACACGGGTTGTACTGTTGACACAGTGTGGGGGTACTCGGTGGTGGGGGAGGGGGTACGCACTCAGGTGGGAGTGACTGACTTTGGGAACTTAGAGTAATAAGTGATGTAGCTGAGAGACCCGGCGTTGCCCGGGATGTAAATGCGTAATATTATTTATAAATCGTGGAACAATAGGTGAGTATTTGTTGGAAAGGTGGGGGTGGAGGGGAGGTGAAGGTGGGGGTGGAGGGGAGGTGAAGGTGGGGGTGGAGGGGAGGTGAAGGTGTGGGTGGAGGGGAGGTGAAGCGGGGGTGGAGGGGAGGTGAAGCGGGGGTGGAGGGGAGGTGAAGCGGGGGTGGAGGGGAGGTGAAGCGGGGGTGGAGGGGAGGTGAAGGGGGGGTGGAGGGGAGGTGAAGGGGGGGTGGAGGGGAGGTGAAGGGGGGGTGGGGTGGAGGGGAGGTGAAGGGGGGGTGGAGGGGAGGTGAAGGGGGGGTGGGGTGGAGGGGAGGTGAAGGGGGGGTGGAGAGGAGGTGAAGGGGGGGGTGGAGGGGAGGTGAAGGGGGGGTGGAGGGGAGGTGAAGGGGGGGTGGAGGGGAGGAGGAGAGGTGAAGGGGGGGGTGGAGGGGAGGTGAAGGGGGGGGTGGAGGGGAGGTGAAGTGGGGGGGGGGGGTGGAGGGGAGGTGAAGCGGGGTGGAGGGGAGGTGAAGGGGGGAGGTGGAGGGGAGGGGGTGGAAGGGAGGAGGTGGAGGGGATGTGGAAGGGAGGGGAAGTGTAGTGAGGGGTGGGTGAGGGGAGGTGAAGGGCGCTCACTCACCCGTCCGGCCGCTCCCTCACCCGTCCGGCAGCTCCCACGTGGATCTGAGGTGGGAGGCAGCGTGTTGTGGCCGCTCCCCCGCTGTGTCCCGGGCGCGCGCTCGCTCACTCCGCTCCCCCGCTGACTGTAGCGGCGCCGGGGGGGGGGGGGGTGGAGGGGAAGTGAGTGAGGGGAGGTGATCACTCCGCTCCCCCGCTGACTGTAACGGCGCCGGGGGGAGTGGAGGGGAAGTGAGTGAGGGGAGGTGATCACTCCACTCCCCCGCTGACTGTAGCGGCGCCGGGGGGGGTGGAGGGGAAGTGAGTGAGGGGAGGTGAGGGGAGGTGATGGCCGCTCACTCACCCGTCCGGCAGCTCCCTCACCCGTCCGGCAGCTCCCACGTGGACGGGGGGGGGGGGGGGGGGTGAATGCGCGGGAAACAGGGAGAGGCGGAGCCTCCGGGACCGGTGGGGAAGAGAGCGGGAGATGACATCTTGGGACAGGGGGGAGCCGGGACCGGAGGGGCATCCCCCCTCCCATCTCCTGTCCCGCGGTGACAGGGGGGAGCCGGGACCGGAGGGGCATCCCCCCTCCCATCTCATGTCCCGCGGCCTGTCACGCGGTGACAGGGGGAAGCCGGGACCGGAGGGGCATCCCCCCTCCCATCGGCGCCGGGGTGTGAGGGCTTGGGGTCGGGTGTGTGAGCTTGGGGGAGGGGATGAGCTTGGGGGGGGGTGAGGTAAGTGTGTGTGTGTGTGTGTGTGTGTGTCTCCTTTGGGCCGTCACTCCGCCTCAGGCCAATGAGAGGTGTGCGGGGGTGGCCCAAGGGACCAATGAGATTTCCCCTAGGGACACCGAACATCCAGGCAGCATTCAGGCATGCATGCAGGCATACAGTGCTTTCAATAATATAGTATAAGATATATATATATATATATATATATATATATATATATATATATATATATAATCAAAGGCTCCTTACCAGGCAGACCAGAGAATCCAGGGAATCCAAAGCAGGCACAGCAAGGAAGAGACAGCACACTTGTTAGCAAAAAGAATTGTATTAGTGTATATATATATATATACAGTATGTGTTCAGTAAAGACCGTTCTGTTTATGCAAGGTGTGATTACTGTGGTTGTGTCCTGTGAGGGGCTCCTCCCACTCTGTTGGGATCCCTTCCAGGTGGAGGCGCTGCACCAAGTGGTAGAATTATATCGCCCCAGGCTCTCCGTGTCAGAGGCTCAGGCCCTGCGAGCCAACAAGTTTATAACAGCATTAGTAGTTTGTATTCAGTTTTTTTTAAACCAGGAAGCAAATATTGTACAAATTGCTATTCTCCAATGTATAATACATTCAGAATTTCTTTAAGCAAGGCATTTTACCACTACTTTTTAAGTCACTTTAACCACTGCTGCTGGCTAATAAACATCTATGAAGAATTTAACAACCTAATTGGCTTCCTTAAACAGACGTAACCATGCTTAAAAGCACACATTTGGCTGCTTTTCTGTCTTTGGAAATGAAGCACAAATTCCCTTAATTCATCGTCTCCGAACGGTGGTGTGTTAACCAAGTGTATCCTCTACTCTTATCCCACCCTATCGTTATCAGGGAGCCAATTAAGGTAAGGCAGGGTGGAGAGGGGGCTCTGGCTGTGTAAACTCTTGTTGAACACAGTGACAAATGGAAGTGGACAGAGAAAACCCAGCCTCTACCAAAAGTCTTACCACACATTGCTTACAACCAACGTAATCTTTTGGTTGCCGGAGAGGCTACAGCACACAAGAGTGCCATGGCCTTGCCGGCAAATTTCAATCACAAGACTGCCGCTCAGAGCGGTTACCCAGATTCAAACCCTTTAAACATCTTGCCATTAGTAGACTTCAGCTCACCCTAACCAGATTTGTGGTTATTAGCTGAAAAACACTTGACCCAAACATTCAGCAAATTCAAAAATTAGGTCTGTTCATACAAAATATAATGGCATCTGCTTGAGTCCAAAATTCAGAGGCCTCCTCCCCAAAAATTTAAAGGAGGTATCAGGGAGGATGAACGGCTGAGATTTCTGCATCAATTTGAGATATAGCTCTGTCCTATCTAGGAGTAGAAATATATATATATATATTATTATTTTTGAGACAAGTAAGACCATAAGCTTTGCTAAGTCTGCACATGACAAGACCAGAGGGAGAGGCTGATTAATGGTTCTTATGAGAAGTACCGTTCATGCACTCTGTCATCTGAACTCCAGCCTGTGTTTATTCACTGAGGGGCAGGCTGAAATGAAGGACTGCAAAGGTTTTTGCTCTAGGAGATGAAGTTATCTACTATAAGTTCCTTGACCTTCCCACAGAAGAGGAAAGTACGACGTACACAACCATGCTAAATCTTATCTTTCTCTGTGGACAGACTCGGCCAGGAAGGTATCAAATGCTATCCTATATCTCACACGCACAATAGTGGTTCAGCTCTCACACATATTTGCCCTTACCAAAATCACAAGCCACAAGGCTACTTTTAGTTTGAGGATGTCAAAGCCATAGTCACTCTAAGCTAACCATATTGTGAGCACTCCAGGATATAACAACTTCACTAATATTTCTATTGGTTACCTCATAATTTAACCCCTTCATTACTTTGTAAACTCTTCCAGGCCATTCTGGCAATGAAGTCATTGAGATGTCTTTAATAGCTGTGCAAATTTGGGGCTGAATCCAAAACTATGAAACCCGTTTTATAGGTTCTCACCATTCAAGGACATAAAATGTACATGTCAAGGACGAAAACAAATGAGCTGAACAAACAAAAGTGTTTTTGTGGCATGTCCTGCCGGAGATGACAATCAGTCAGAGCATAACCTACTTACTGCCAGATACGTCCTAATAAAGAGGTAAGGAATCCAAAACCGCATTATATACAGTGTGTGTCAGTTTGTTTCCTAAAATTAGCACTCACAATACATTTGTTTATTCTTTTTTCAACCTCTCAGACTGGCCTAACCAACATTCGCAGCTTGACTTAACAGTAATGCAATCCCAGACTCCCTCTACATTTACCTGTGCACAAGGTGGGAGAGAATAGGGTGACATTTGAGAAATAAGAAGTTCACCGTGCAAGATTTAGAATGGGACAGAAGTTTGGACAAGACAAAATCCAGACAATGAAGGACCAGGAGGGTGCACAAAGAACCTTAGACGTTGTACTATCAATACTTCTCGTTTTTTTACTTTCTACCTATAGATTGCAGGTGATATTTCAACTACCTAGAACCCTATTTTTTTTTTTTGCTTCTCAATCAGGAGAGAAACACTGAACACTCATCCGAAAACAAAAACAGGTCTGAAACCAATTAGAATATGCTTCAGGTATAGAGATAACAATTCCAGGTGCATGTGTGAACTAAAATGGCCAATGGAACCGAGGTACAAATATCCTCAATATCTGGCACCCTTCTTTGAATTACACGTGTGTAACCTATGGAATTACCATGGCCTTAAGGGGTTAGTGGTGGGATCCACATAGAGAGTAATAATGCCTTTTCTATTACATGGTGCTGGGAGTCAGCCAATACTAAGCCCTGCCCATCGTTGCCTGGAGACAAGGACTACACTAGAGATACATATAGGAAGGAGAATGTTCTAGAGGTTAGGTTCCTTGAGGACAGAGTGGAGGAGCCTCAGTGTATATAGTTAAGAAGTGTTTTCCTGAATATATGGGAAGGAACAGTCTCCGTTTGTTGTGTTTTAGTGAGGGACAGTGCCCTTTCAGATAAGGTCCCACGATAAAGAAAATGTGAACTTAGTGGTTGACAGAAGAGGATGCACTATATAGAGGTTCCCCCCTGAGGGAGGCCCTAGGGTCCATACGGATCAGCTCTACAGGCAGGCCTGCACAGGCCTCACTCAGACAATGTCTAGGAATGACAGTTCATAGACGGGAGCGGGAGGTAGATCCGTTATCCACATTGAGTCAGCCAGGTGTCGGGAAGGGGCCATTAGTGACAGAGTAACGGAGGTTATGCAGACCAGGACTAGGACAATTAGTTAGAAACCAAGAGTCTGCACCTCCTCAACTTAAGAGTGGGCACCCAGGGATGCAATAGTCAAGAGGCTTAGCAGCCCAAATGGAACTGATATCGGTAACTATGGATGAAAAGAGCCCCAGTAAAAGAGGGCAAATAAAGAGCGGTTTTTTTCTGTACTACAAAAGTTCCTGACCATCATTTCTACATTATCACCCAGCCGCACGTGGCCTGCACCGTGAGTAAGGAAAAGCACCACGAGTAGCCACTATAAGACACTGATTGTAAACTCCCCAGGAGTCCGGCAGGGAGACTTACACGTGAATATAATTTATTCCTCCCCCTAACCTTAGTAACCAATTAACTTTATACAGGTCAACATCTTCATTAGAAATCAAATGAAAAACAAAGTGTGTTTGAAATGTGAGTTGAATTCCATACATTGTGTATTAATAGGGGCCTTTTAAAGAGTGCTTTTTACAGATGGGCTAGTGACAGTTCATTGTATGGCAACTTAACTGTTTTAGAGTCATGCAGGCATCACCAGATGCAGTATAATAAAAGGGTATCGGTGCAAAGCAAAATAAACTGTTACAATTGGTTAATGGGAGATATATAATTTTCCAACCACGCCCCTTATGCAAATGAAGTTGATGCAAACACAAATCCAAGATGCAAAGCCAAGCATGATTTATTTTTAGGATGAGGCCAAGGAATTTGAATTAGATATATGCAAATGAATAGCTCCAAAGCAACTGACGGAAGGCAAAATATTGATTATCTCGTCTTCTCACCAACATCCTGCTTGTTTTTCACACCCTAGGCGGGTGAGCAAAAGAACTGCACAAGTTCTAACCCAAATCTAGGAGAGGGGGCTTGTGTATGACGGGGGAGTGTTCCGGTACTACAGTACTTCTGTGCCCATAACGATTTTATAAATATGGCTGGGTTTGATGTGTGAGTCCCAACGTCGGCAGTACCTGGTCAATGTGTGTGTGAAAATTTTGGAAGATGTGTGTTGGAGGCGTGGGAGAAAGACTGATCCTACTGCTGATAGAACTGTACTTGCTATTTGTATAAAGTGAAGTGTTGGCAGTGCTGTTTGGATCTAGGGGAGGATACACTTCCACAGCTGGAAGGTTTGGCAAGTCAGTGCGAATGCAGGGCAAGTTTGCACTGTCGGCTCTAGTCAAATGCTCTGTGTTCAAAAGGAAGGTTTTGCAGGACAGTGAGAACACAGGGAAGGGCAGCACACATACTTACAGAGCCCACGTCATGTATAAAAGAAGACTGCTGTGTATGATATATAGGAAAGAGCCAGGAGGAAGAACCCACATTAACTGGCCTAACACTTTCTCTGCCAGAGGTGACCACCACAATCTATCATACCCAAAGCAAAAAAGTAATCATTGTGCGCCCCTCACAACCCTGGCTTTCTATCTTATTTCCCCCCCTCCCCTTACCTTTCCCTATCCAACATCCAAATTGAAAACAAGACAATCCAAACTGGATTCTTTGTGGTCATGAATAAGAAAAACACAATTCTAGACTGGAAACCTCAGAATCTCTCAAGCCAGTTCCTTACTTCTCTGCATGCTACACTGTATAATTACACAGTAAAGATATATCTATCTATACACATATATATGCATAGTATACATATCATATAAATACACATATCTAAAAGAATGTGTGAACATATGTGTGTGTGTGTACATATACACACACACACAATATGTGATAATGGTGAAAGGCAGGGTTGCAGACCTGTCTAAGACATGCAAATGAGTATACAGTAATATTTCCATTTGCTATATATATATATATATATATATATATATATATATATATATATATATATATATATATATATATATAAATATATATAAAATCAAAAAATAAATAGATGATACCTTTCTGTGGCTAACGAAATGCTTTTATTTGTGCGAGCTTTCGAGATACACTGATCTCTTCTTCCGGCGATGTTACAATGAATGAAGCAAGGATAACTTAAAAACAGTGTCTCTTGGAATGTTATCTGTGCTTGTCCTTCCCCCGGTGTGGATGTGTTATATGGCTAGAGGTGTCAACACATCCACAACGGGGGAAGGACAAGCACAGATAACATTCCAAGAGACACTGTTTTTAAGTTATCCTTGCTTCATTCATTGTAACATCGCCGGAAGAAGAGATCAGTGTATCTCGAAAGCTCGCACAAATAAAAGCATTTCGTTAGCCACAGAACGGTATCATCTATTTATTTTTTGATTATTGAAGCTCGGCTAACACGGTACTTATACCTCTACATATATATACATATATACATATATACATATATATACACACATATACATATATATATATATACATACATACTCTTTGTAAGATGGATCCAGAAAAAAATCATGTCCCATTTAATTTGTCATATGTACATTATTTTGGGGAAAGAGGACCTCCCTTTCTTCTTGTCAGACTAATAAATGACAATGGCAGGTGACAAAGGGGAAAGCACTGTATGCTGCACTCACATGGCGAATAAGAGTTAAGTATTTGTAATAATAAAATTATGATTGGATCAGGGTGTAGGCCAGGGTTGCTATAGCTTACTTTAAAGTACTCACATATACTGCTATCACGCACTATTGAATACACAGGAGTACTTATACTAGCTATCCACACAGGGGCTGCTCATTATTGCTAAATTTGTAAATATATATTTTTTTTACCTCTACAGCCAGTCCTAATTACCAGGCAACTTCTGGAATAGCAGCCTTCCCTCCACTCACACAGGACTGCTCTCCATATTTCATATCAACCGTGCTGCTGTGCCTATACCGAGACATCGGTGTCTGATATGCTGCCCCTGGTATAATCACACTTTGAACCTGTTTCACTTTTTGCACATATATTTGTGTAATTTCACCACTTTTTGACTGACTTCACCAGTCTGACATTATTTTATATAAATACCCAATAAAAGCTCTTTAATTATTACAAGTACTTAACTCTTATTGGTCGTGTGAGTGCAGCATACAGAGCTTTCCCCTTCGTCACCTGCCATTGTTCTCTCCTGTTTTGCACCTCACTGACTACCAATTGATTATAAAATCTGAGCCAGACGTGTTCTTCTGCTAAATTTCACTTTATAAAACGACAATACTGCAGTGGATTTCAACCTGGGCTGAAATTCTATAACAATGGACTTCTTTTTTTTTTTGCTTTTGAGACCACAATACTTTTTAGTTCAACTAAATGATCTGAAACCTTATTAGGAAGTTATATTGCATGTTATATAAATTATACATGGTATGGGAAATGTATAATTAGACTATATATATATATATATATATATATATATATATATATATATATATATATATATATATATATATATATATCCAAGTTAGGTAGGCTGAGGCTCCAAGGTGTGAGCAGACATTTTGCAGGGGATCTGAAATTCTTAAAAATTGAAATCCACAGGCTTGGCATTAAATTGTGAGTCATTCCAACGACAACAGGTACTGTATGTAACCTGAAAGAGGATCCGGCCCAACCATTGCAAATAGGCCGGTTCAGAGATGAGCTAAGCTGACCGGTAACAGGAAGAGTCACATGCAAATAACAAGGAGAAGAGCAGCAAGCAATCTAAATACCATGACTGCCTTGTGACCTAAAGCTGGACACACAACACCGCAAAGCTTCTATAGAGCTGCAAGGCAAAATGTCACACTTGCAACATAAATGTTTTACTTCTCTTAAAAAATGCTGCACGGTATAATTAAGTGTCTTTCAAGTACCCTAAAAAAATGCTCTATGTATTCTGTATTACTGGGCCGCTCTGCCAGCCCTGTTTACACATATAACAAAAGCAGCTCTAACACAAACGAAGATCTTCAACGTCAATTGTGTGTGGTGCCTGTCAACGCTACAGAGCAAAAGAGTAGTCATTACACCGTGTAGGGGTTTGTCTATGGGAATTTTAAAGGGATGGGTGGTATCAGATGCAGGAAAAGTAGAATGCAGGTAAATCATTATTTATATACACAGCAGTGCTTGGCAGCATTTGGCAATGGTTTTACCCCCAAACTGCTGCTTTAACTCATGGAGATCACACAAGTGTAATAAAAGAGGACCTTGATTTCATTTTGCTAGTTGGGAAATCGCAAATCTTGGCATTGTACACCTGAGCTCCACCCATCTTCTCGCTCAGATCTTGTGTAAAGTAATCACACGTCCGTCACCGGGAGGGCTGGGTTACAGCATGCTCCTGTCTCCCTCCTGCCTACTACCTGCATCTCGCTACAGGCAAAAATCCCTCTAAGTCACGTGACTTTATGTGGGGTGTGCCTGGCTAGACACCTTGAACAGAGCCCAGTATCCCGCTGGCTGCACAGCTTAGGGAGTGCCACCTATATAAATTACAAAACAGACCATCATAAATCTATAGCTAGCAGCGAATTGCACATGGCACAGAATAGAAGCAAAACACTGCAGTTGAAAGAGCTAGTGGGGTTGATTGGACTGAAATGTTTTATAGCTACAAGCAACTTCCATGTTGACAGCAGTATGTTATGCTTTGTTTTGCCCCATGCCTTGAAAATTAATGTGCAACAATATACGGTACTAGATCACACTCCCAACCGCCTCGCGTAATAACTGCTCAACATTAACGCCCTTTAGCCCTCAGCAAACAGCAGCAATGAAGCTACAACTTGGGGAGTGTACAGTAATTAGTGTCAGTCAGAAGAAAGCAGTGGCAGACACAACCCAAAATCACCATATCATCATCTTCAAGGGCTTGTGTGTTTAAACCAGTGACTACATTCCACTTTCTGCATGATTAGTGAGTCCTGGGGATGTATAAAGATGCTTTTATTTTTTAAATAGGGGTTATAGGTAGGCTCCCCACCAAACCAGTGTTCAATGAGCTAATTAAAAGTAGTTGTACTGTGCTAAACTTCAGCAGACCACAATCCCTTTACACAGGGAAGTGTGGAAACTTTTGTTTTTAGTTCTTGTTTTAAGTCTAATGGAATATGTGTGTTAGAAGAGCAGGAAAGGGGGTAAATAATAATAATAAAAAAAAAGATTAAACTAGAATCCTCTTTTCTTTAAAAAATAAAAAATGTTTTATAGACCGTGCTGCCAAAGGGGAATGCAACATTGCGCTACTTGATATTATATTGGGCATTGCAGGCCCCTTTGGCAGCAAATCAGTTAACACCTTTGCTGCTGGTTACCTGCACAGTAGGGCATTGCGGGTCTACCTAGCAGCAAGGGCATAAGCTGCACATTATGCCAGGAGGTGGCATCGCAAACAGCGGCGCTCCCCTTGTTGACATAAGTGAGGCAGACATACCCCTGTTCTGCATGTTTCAAGTCCCCAGCCCACCTTATGGGATTCCGGGAAAGGAGAGTCCGCGTCAGGGCTCGTCGGGGTCTGGCATTCTCCGTCCTCTGGGTAAAAGCCATCCTCGTCCTCCAAGACACGGTCCAGAAAGCCGATGGCCTCCTCTTCCTCCTCCATCCCTGGTCCGGCAGCTGGCAGAGGGCTCTCTATAAAGTTCCTTGCCCACTATGACGAAGCCAATAGGACAGGCAGGTATATGTCATGCTTGGCTAAGACAGCTGTTGCTGCACATTTTCTTTGGCAGTGCCAACCCTGGGAGCAACACACCGGAGAGCGCCCAGCATACAGGGGAAAAGGCCCCTTTAAGAGCCAGGTGGCTGTATTTCCCCGAACAGCATCAGCAGCTTCTGCTCTCCATGTCCCACAGCTCTAACGGCTGCTGAAATTTCACTTCTACCAGTCTGCACGATGAAAGGAGGGGGAATTTCCGCCACTTCCTCAAAGCGTCTTCCTTTTTTCTCTCTCTCTCTTCTCTGGTGGGAGCAGACTTGTCTCGTTAACCCTATGCAACTGGGTTGCTCTCGCAGACGTCTCCTCGTACACGGCTCCCGAGTAGGTTCTTTAGGTCTGCCTTTTGCTCATTGAACTTTCCCTGGTGTGTTTGAACTGGCTTGTCGAGCACACACAGGAAATGCTGCCTTGTTGGGCAGGCCTTCACAGGCGGGGCTGCTGCTTCATGCGGCCGCAGGCTGCTAGTAACCCCTTGCTTTACCGTAGACCAGGAGAAAGAAGGAGGAGGCTTGCACCTTTCTCCATGCAGACCCCAGGGCAGCGAGAGTTATAGGAGCAACCACATAATGCTATGTCAGCACTTTGGAGCGAGCCCCATTTATTAAAGCTGCAGTTCAGGCACCCGTTTTTTTTTTTTTTTTTTAACTTCAATAGTTTCATGTGGGCAATCTCTACTTGCCTAAAAAAAACTGCATAGCTGCCGGTCAATTCATTCTCCGTCTATTGATCGGCAAAGTTTGGCGACATCTTTAAATATGGGGAATGTAAATCGTTGCTATAGGAACAAGCATGCTTGTTAAAATAGAATACAAGAAAATTGGTCTTTCAAAGTTGTTTTTTTAAAAACAGAAAATGCTAAAAGTATTTTTTCTTACTACAGAACTGATTTATTTAAAAACAAAAAACACATTCAGGCTATTGCATGAACTGCAGCTTTAAAAGATAGTCTCTTATGGCAAGAATCCATTCCCTCATTTATTCAAGTCATTAAAACTTGTCTGCTAAAGTAGCCTGCAATTCGTTGCTGCCCCCCCCCCCCCTCCTCCTCTGAAAGGGAGATATATTGTCCAATTTTGGTTGAGAACCTCAACATCTCACTCATTTGGAAGCACCACACAAATTCTTTGCAATGCACGTTATGGTCCCGGGAAGAGATATACAAGAATTGAGCCTCCCAGCTGCATGACAAAAGCAGCCTCAGAATCTCCAGACTCTGCTGATCCAGCTACACATCCCCAGGGTCACTTTCTTTCCTGTAGGTTCCAATCTATTCTGTAAGGTGATTAATGGGGCCAATAATTATAATTAAATCCTTTTATAAAATATGTATGTATATCTTTATTTATATAGCGCCATCCAGGTACCTAGAGCTCACAGCAGTAATAAACGTGACATTATTAGAACACATAATGAAGTGCTTCAGACATGACAGTACAATAACAAAGGGATTCTCTGCCCCATACAGCTTACAATCGATATGGTAATTAGGGAGAACTTACAGAGACAGTGGGAGGGGGTTATGGTGAGTGCGTCTGCAAGGGGCCGAGGTCAGTACATCCGAGATGTATAGTATCAGCCAGCGGAGATACCCATAAGCTTCGTTAAAGAGGCTTGATTTTAGATAGGTCTTAAAGGGAGAGAGGGTGGCAGATAGATAGAGAGGAAGGGCATTCAAGAGGTGTGGGGCAGTGAGTGAGATTTTAGGCAGGAGAGGGCTTTAGATATAAAAGGGGTAGACACAAGACATCCTTGAGCAGAACACAAGAGTCTGGCAGGTGTACTGCGAGAAACTAGGGCTGAGATGTAAGGAGGGGTATACAGCCTTAAAAGTGAGGAGAATTTAGTAAGTGATACAGTTTAATTGGAAGCCAGGAGAGGGATTTCAGCAGGAGAGACATCGAGACATATTTAGGAGAGAGTAAAGTGATTGTAGCAGCAGCGTTTAGGATAGATTGTAGGGGAGACAGGTGAGAGGCAGGAAGGCCGGACAGCAGGAGGTTACAGTAATCGAGATGGGAGAGAATGAGGGCCTGCATTATTATGTAAAAAAATAGCAGATGGAAAAAACATTACACATACTATTCCATAGTAATACAATACTTGAAACTATGATATAAAATATATGTGAAGCAAAAAGCAGTAATACTTGCAGTTCAGATCTCAGTTAAAAATACCAATCAGCTCATGGTAGAAAATGCTGGTTTCCCGGAATAGATATTTGGGTAGAACGAATAGATGAATTGTCCCTTGAAAAGGGATGTGGTCTGTGTATGTTCTTGTGAGCGGGGAACACTGACAAGCCCCTTACAGGTCATACAATTAAAAGAAGGAACGTAGTTTCAGGAAGTTACTTATTTTCACACACATTTAGGGCAATTGTAAATTAATATCTGCATATCCACATATTTATATATCACTGACACATCATTAAGTGGATTCATTTTATACACAATATCTACATCACATACAAATGTACTTAGTAACTTCTCTTTTAGCGCGTGTGTGTGTGTGTGTGTGTGTGTGTGTGTGTGTGTGTGTGTGTGTGTGTGTGTGTGTGTGTGTGTCTAGATATATAACAAAAATCCCCAAAATCCGCAACACTCACTAGTCCGTTCAATACTAAAATACGGTTTAATTCATCAAACAAGCATCAGGGGTAAATACAAGAAAGAAAGGAGCAACGTTTCGGACCTTTATCTAGCTCCTACCCCATTGCGAATCACACTGGTTCTACAAATAGTGAACTAATCAATCTATTTTGGCGCCAAGCCATTGCCAGCCCACCTCCCTAAGGTAGATCAGAGAGGTCAATCCTCATAGCTACTGCACATGTGCAAACGCATATCTCCAACCTGCTGAACTGTCAACAGAACAGGGGAGACGAAACATGAACATTACTGGCTGAATGTGTGCATGCACATAAGCGCGGGAACCCGCGCAACACATGGTAGAACCTTATTAAATCCAATGCTCTTGCCGTGTCTCCCAATCTTCCTGCATGCGCAGATATATTTTATTTATATATACATACACACACGCGCGCGCACACACATGCATACACGCACAATGTTATGGTGGGTGAAAAAGGCGACAAAAAACCTCCACCGTTAGCATATAGTTAATAAAGAATATCACGTGTGAGCACATTCACGTCTGCGACTGGTTTCACTGGCTTTGCAGCTAATCCCATGCTGTGCTTAAAAGCTGTGTGAACAGCAGAGCATTTGCTTATATGGGTTCCATGTAAATGGATTTCAGGCAAAAGGTGACACATTGTGTGCTCATTTGCATGTCATTTCCCAGAATCCCTTGCTGCAGTGGAAGCACTGTATGCTAGGTGATAATGGTTGAAAGGCAGGGTTGCAGACCTGTCTAAGACATGTGAATGTGCTCACAAGTGATATTCTTTATTGGATACAGTAGATCAAAAGAATCTTGTTTGCAAGAAGTAAACAGAAAATGTTTGGATGGTGTCAATGAATGCTGCCACAATGTTAGGGCTATACACGATGACCCAAAAAGTGAATATAAAGACAGAAAACAAAAGGCGCCATCAAAGGCAAATAGATAAATCAAATATAAGAAATAACTACAGGGACATGAATAAATGAGAGTCCATAAATAGTTCCAAGCCGGGGTAGAAACTAAAGGATGAAAAAAAGACCAATATAGTGAAGTACGTTTGTATTGGTTATACAGCGCAAGTAGACCGCTACTTACAACAGGGTAGCAAATTCATGCATTATAGGATAAAATCCTATCTCAGTAACGGAGATGATTCAGGTAGGGTCCGGTCTCCACGGAGAATGGTCACCGCACGCCAGCACGGACGCCACCGTCTCGGAGCCTCTCCTCCCAACTCTCCAAGTCTCGCGATGGTATCGCGTTGGTGACGTCAAAGCAACTGGGCCATAGTTTACCGAGGGGATCGCTGTAACAGTCCCTTACACCTTGGGCATGCACAAACAGCCTGAGATAGGTATTCTAAAAGCAATCTGAAGACTATATTTTAGAAGATCATAACAGGGACCTCAGCCCTATGCGTTTCGTTCTACAAATGACTTCTTCAGGGTTATCCTGGGGCCCGACTATGTTGCATATGTTTTTGTCTCTCGGTAGTATCATTATTTGTCACTCCTTGCTGCTGCCCTTCTCCTTCTGAACCGCAGCATCATTCGTCACCAACGTGACATCACACGGCGCCTCGTTGCCATGATAATGCAACGTCGCAGTGTCTAATGACGTCGCATTACCATGGCAATGCAACGGCATGTGATGCCACGTTGGTGACATTCAATGGCGTCATCTGACACTGCAGTTCAGAAGGAGGGTGGCAGCAAGCAGGCGGATGCCACAGCTAAGTGCAGGAGAGAAAAGAGCTCCTGAGGGGCCGAATATACCAAGGCCCGAATGTGTGTGTGTGTGTGTGTGTGTGTGTGTGTGTGTGTGTGTGTGTGTGTGTGTGTGTGTGTGTGTGTGTGTGTATTTATACATATAACTACAAGGAAGACACCAAGCAGCAGAGGTGAGTTGTAGATATATGTATTAAAAACACACACAAGCATAAGTAACTTACATTTGAGTAACTAAAAGTAGGCACAACACTGCATAGTAGCATGGAAGCAGGGGGTCCGTAGATGGAATTCCCCAGACTACAACAACTTGCAGCTCCAGGAATAGCAGGGGCATACACGTGTCACAGAGAGGGTGTGTGTGTGGGGGGGCGGGGAGAAGTGAGGGTGTGTGGGGGGGAGAGAGGGGGTGGGGCAGGGAGAGAGAGGGTGTGGGGGGGCGGGGGGGGGGGGGAGAGAGAGGAAGTGTGGGGGGGGAGAGGGGTGGTGTGGGGGGAGAGAGGGGTGGTGTGGAGGGAGAGAGGGGTGGTGTGGAGGGAGAGAGGGGTGGTGTGGAGGGAGAGGGGTGGTGTGGAGGGAGAGAGGGGTGGTGTGGGGGGAGAGAGGGGTGGTGTGGGGGGAGAGAGGGGTGGTGTGGGGGGAGAGAGGGGTGGTGTGGAGGGAGAGAGGGGTGGTGTGGGGGGGAGAGAGGGGTGGTGTGAGGGGGAGAGAGGGGTGGTGTGGGGGGGAGAGAGGGGTGTGTGGGGGGGAGAGAAGGGTGGTGTGGGGGGGAGAGAGGGGTGGTGTGGGGGGGAGAGAGGGGTGGTGTGGGGGGGAGAGAGGGGTGGTGTGGGGGGGAGAGAGGGGTGGTGTGGGGGGGAGAGAGGGGTGGTGTGGGGGGGAGAGAGCGGGGGTGTGGGGGGGGAGGGGTGCTGTGGGGGAGAGAGGGGTGGTGTGGGGGGGAGAGAGGGGTGGTGTGGAGGGGGAGAGGGGGTGGTGTGGGGGGGAGAGAGGTAGTGTGTGTGGGGGGGCGAGGTAGTATGGGGGGAGAGGTGGTGTGGGGGAGAGCGAGGTGGTGTGGGGGGGAGAGCGAGGTGGTGTGGGGGGGAGAGCGAGGTGGTGTGGGGGGGAGAGCGAGGTGGTGTGGGGGGGGGAGCGAGGTGGTGTGGAGTGTAGAGAAAGGTGGTATGTGTGTGGGAGAGGTGGTGTGGGAGGGGAGAGATGGCGGGGGGGGGGGGGAGGGGACGCACCTGAGCCTTGGGAAAGCTGTCTGCGGCCCTGAGTACCGTTTTTTTTTTTTTTTTTTTTTTTTTTTTTACAAAGAACGAACTGAATACATACCGTATATACTCACATGCAGGCACACAAAGTCTATATGTATATCATTGGATTTGATTATACAGTATATGGATTTAATAGATACCAATCATATTCCTCTTCTTCCTTCCCCCTCCCCCCTGAAATAAATCAATTTTCCCAAATCAAAAGGAGCGGGTTTGTGTCCCTAACCAAAGTGTCCCACTTTGAAGTCAAGTGCAAAACCACAACCCTGCCACTACACACACACACACATCTTTCAAACAAATGCCTCGCTTCTACAGCCTCTCCCCATTATGTTTTGCATATATGTACACGAGAAGATTCCTTTCTCGCGGACATAAAATCAACTAAAAAAAATAATAATCTGCAGATGAGACACGTAGGATTGTTTATAGACTGGCACTGTGCCTACCGAGCGTGCGCATATCCACCTCTGTGGGAATACGGGAGAACACACACCGAAAGGATTTCTGCAAATGTGCTGACTCCTCCTCCACTGAACGGATCCACAGAGCAATGCTCAGGCTTTCCTTTGCTAGAGATGCACAGGGCTTCTTAAAATGCACATCACATTTTTGTGTGTGTGTGTGTGTGTGTGTGTGTGTGTGTGTGTGTGTGTGTGTGTGTGTGTGTGTGTGTGTGTGTGTGTGTGTGTGTGTGTGTGTGTGTGTGTGTGTGTGTGTGTGTGTGTGTGTGTGTGTGTGTGTGTGTGTGTGTGTGTGTGTGTGTGTGACAATCCTATCACTGTTTTCTTCTTTTGCTAGCTAGATCTCTGTAGACAGAGCATTGCTCTTTATCTTCCCTTTGATAATGCAGCCGAGACAATATATTATAGACAGTGCACAACAGATAGAGTTACAATGTAAAGTCCCTAAACACAGACAAACCTGTTACAATGTTACTCTGTAATCTATCAAAGGAGCACGCACCAGTTATGATGAAGATGTTCCAAAAAGAATAATCCAATACAGGCTATAAACTGATGTAATATATGAACCTTTAGTGCCTGAGTGCCACAGACATGGTCTCCAGTGATCTGTAATATACCTATGACAGCGACCGCAGAAGACTAGGACTACCGTGACACTTCAAAAAGAAAACCTGGGGCTATCGTGGCGCTCAGGTAAATATTTTTTTTTAACTTTCCCGCTCGCTCAACTATTCGGCAATGCCGCCGCCGCCGCCGCCCCACTCCCCTCTTTCCTCCCCCCCCCCCCCCCCCTGCGGGCGCGCGAGCAGACGCAGGACACCCGGCTCGCATGCTTTGAGCTCCAGTGCGCTCAGCGCCAGCGGGGACTCAGCCTAAGGGGTCGCATGGCTCTTGTTAATCAGCACGGAACACGTGGCCAAGCACACAGCATGAATTCATCTGACGCCATGAGGGTACGGGTCCATTTCAGGAGGTCCATTTGCACTTTGCAAGTGTATAGTATTCTTTTTTATTATTATTAGAAATACTTAAAGAACCCTGCTTACAAATATAATTAGAATGAATTAAAAAAATTAATTAATTAAAAAAAAATCTGCAGGGTTTTGTTATGTGAAAGGTGATATTTTAAAACCTTTGAAACAAACCCATCATCAAAAAAATAAATACAAAGTTTAGAAAATAATCTAAGGGGAAAAAAAAGAAGCAAAAAACGACTAGTTACCAGAAAAAATATTAACAGTTTAAAAGAAAAACACATGCACCTACATGTTCCTGGGAAAAACATTGTCTGTCACCTACATTCAACTCATAATACCATTTACCCATCAACTGCCAGAGGCATTTGCAACACAATGCAAAGGCGTTTCTTCTCTTGGTTCTCGTGTGATCATCCCTTTAAAGCGGCAGCCCTCATCTCCCACAATAACATAGGGGGCTAATGTATAAAGGATTATGCTTTCAAAATAGATTAAGAAAGCATTAAGAAAAAAGATGATATATTCATTAGCAACATATGGTGTTGGTATGTTATTATTCACTTTTGGCGCCCACGTTTCATTAGTATTTGTATGGAGGGCGCCATGTTAAAATATATGGGAATGCAAACGGCAGGACCAGCTCAAAAAGAGTTTAACAAAATAAATAAATAAAAATAGAGATATGCAAAAACAGGATATAAAAGAAAAAGGTGCACGTAGGACAGAGGAATGCCAAGAAATCCTCTAGTATAAATTGTAACAAAAATACAAATTCCACACCTCAAAGGTTGCAAGAATGCCAACAAACTTAGTATATTCAGCAATACTTGAAAACGAGAGGTAACTCTCAAATGTATTACTTCCTGGTAACAAAAAACAAGATAAATGCTGCACACCAAAGACTGAAAACTCTAACTGATACTTGCTGTTACCGGTGCTCCTGATCCAGGGGAGTCCCTGTGAAAGACACACTCCAAAAGTCAGCAAAAAAACGGAGGGTTCAGTGCTCTACGGATTTAAAGAATTTATTAAGTGGATTTGATATAATAAATTCTTCCAATCCGTAGAGCCCTGAACCCTGCGTTTTTTTACTTCCTGGTAAAACATTTTATAAATAAATAAATATTCCCAGACATCCGGACACAGCGTAACAAATAGCAACGTTTCGGATCTACATCGTCAAGCCGAAACGTTGCTGTTTATTACTCTGTTTCCGGATGTCTGTGAATATTGCCGAATAAACCAAGGTTTTTTTTTGGGGGGGGGCACTCTTGCAACCTTGGAGCCTTGGGCTTTCCATTTATGTTAAAATATACGCATATCAATATGTGGCAAACACACATTTAAAACATATGTATTAGATAAGTCTACATGAAGAGATATTTTTCATCTCTATTTTACCATTCATCAAATACACAGTGGTTTAGAGTTGACTGAAGAAGGGTCAGCAGAGCGACTATGTACATACACATGGATGCACCAAGAAACACTCGCATCTGTTTGCATTAGTTCATTTACAAGGAAAACTCTACTGACTATAGGCTTACAACGGAACAACGTCATTGGTCTTGTTATACAAACATAATGACCTATTTTGAAAGCAAGCTCATTGGGATGCTCTTTAAAGCAATAACTAGCCTCTTTTTTTTGTTGCCCCTTAGTTATTTTTTATTATATTTTTATTTAAAAAGGCCCAAAGCCTGCAGTAAGGCGTTTACATGCAACTCCTGCTGTTTATTCTCACTTTCTCCAGCACAGAGTATCTTCGCTTCACCTTCTCAGATAAGGTTCTTTGCAGTATACCAATGTCACCAAGAGGAAATTAGAAGCCATATTAAGTTAGATTTTGAACTACTGTACATCTTTAGGAATAAAATAAACATTAAAAAAATATATTGAGTATGGCAACAACAGGTGATGGATTTTGTACAGTAATGTGAAGAAATATGTACCAAAAATAAGCACCCTGGGGAACTGCCACCTTAAAGCATTTGGCTAGTTTGAATTAGTTTAAAATAGAAATTTCTCTGCAAGTGTTTCCTTTACCCTTAAATCTGTCCTGGTGAAATAATCAATCAGTAAAATCAGGAGAGGAGAAGGAAGCCTATGCCTGGTCAGCTTTGATGTCATGAGCATGGGAGGAGCTAAATGAAATAAACACTTCAGATGGATCTTGCTATGTAAACAACAAGCATGTATTCCTTTACAGTTACTTTTTTAATAGTACAGCTGAACCCCGTTCTAAAACGCGGTGCTCGGGGTCCACATAATGAGACTGCGTTTTAACCGGGATCGCGAAATGGCCACCGCGCGAGGACTTACACCTCCCCCCCACACTAATAATTTTAGCATACCATGCAGGAATTGAATCCATGGCCCTTCAGACACAAGTTGCGATTCTTTACCCTCTACACTGTGCAGTACTGTGCAGTAGAAGTTACGTTTCACAATAGAGTCCATGACATCACACCAATCCAATGGTGTAGCAGGTAGAGAATCACTACTAGTGTATGAAGGGTCATGGGTTCGATTCCTACATGGTATGCTAAAATTATTAGTGTAGGGGGGGAGGTGTGTGTGTGTGTGTGTGTGTGTGTGTGTGTGTGTGTGTGTGTGTGTGTTCGTGTGTGTGTGTTCGTTAGCAATAAAGCATTGAATGTTCTAAAAAAAAAAAAAAAAAACATTGGCGATGTGCGCCGCGCGTGGACGCAGCCTGATGAAGCAGGGAGAGAGAGAGAGAGCTGCAGAGAGGAGAGAGCTGCAGATGTCAACTAAGTCCTTGCGTGGCGGCCATTATGCTACAAAAACAAACTAAAAAAACTTGGATGTTTTTAAGTCGGGAGCCACGCTTAGACCACGTTATAAGCGGATCCGCGTTGTAGCAGATCACGCTATAACGGGTTGAGCTGTTACTCCAAGCAATTGCTATGGAAGTATCATAACCTATACAGTTTATCAAAACACAAAACCACTACATCCTCCCCCGTTTTTTTCTCTCTCATTATTATATATAAAGGCTGGCAATTGTTTGGTGCTCCTGTTCTGTAAAAATGCTGGTTGTGTGCCTAACAAAATGGCCGCCTTCTAACTTTGTGCTGCAGTCAGTGAAATGCTGCAGGTGATATGTAACCTTATATTAGCAAGTGTAACACATTATCGTTATAGCTTCCAGAACCATAGACAGTTTTTGTAATTTGCGGCCAAAGGGCAGAGCTCAAAAAGGTAGTGTGTGTGAGTGTGAGTGAGTGAGTGTGAGTGAGTGTGTGTGGTGTGTAAGAAGAGGGAGTGGATATGGCTTTCTAAATGGTTGCTGTAGCAACCAAAGGAGGGTCGGTATATTTTTATTTAAAAATCATTAAAAATGGCATTAGGAGTTTAAAGAAAAATGCAGACCGTATTATCCAAAGCTACAGAACTAATTTAATCATTTTAAACAATAGGATTTTTCACTTTTTGCTGCATTAATAGGTATAGCTGGTCTTACAGGACCCAAAACATACAGTGTACCTGCTAAATACATACAATTGGAATGTGTATTATGGAGTGGTGTATTATGGCAGGCGGGCGCAAATTTTTTTCCCTGCGCTCCCCTGCCGGCGGTCACCTCACCCCCGTGCCCCTCCTCACCCCGGCTCCGACGTCATGATGCCATAGCAACGTGACTTCACATGACCTCGCGGCGTTGCCATGGCGACACGTGTGGAGCCAAGGTAAGTAAAGGTTTACAGACGCCCTGCAGCTGCCCCGCCACTTAAGTTAAGTGCCTTCGAGAAGGGTGGCGGGCCTCTGTAAACCGCGCGCCCTCCCCCAGGCAGCCTCGCGTCCCCCAGTTTGCGCACCGCTGTATTATGGAGTAGCACATCATAGTAAATATGGACCTTAATCCGTTGAACACATTATTGTCATTAGTTCAAGAACGGATCGCACCTAACCACAGAAAAGGCGTCAATATCACAGATGGGAATATTACTCTCTGGTGCTCTCCAGTGGCTAAACAGTTTCATAAACCAGCATAGAAAACAAAGTTCAAAAAGTCACAAGAATCGGTACAGGGACCCATGCTTTCTAACTTATTATTGAGAGCAAAGTCTACATCTTTGATGACACCAAATTGTGTAAGGTAGTCAAATCAGAGCAGGATGTCATTTCTCTCCAGAAGGACTTGTATGGACTGGAAACTTGGGCAGCTAAATGGCAGATGAGGTTTAATACAGATAAATGTAAGGTTATGCATTTGGGAAACAAGAATAATCAGGCGATTTACAAATTAAATGGGGGAAAATTAGGTGAAACCGTGATGGAGAAGGATTTAGGAGTGCTTGCAGACAGCAGGCTTAGAAAGTCATGCAGAAGCTGTAAAGGCAAATAAGATTGTATCTAGCATTAAACAGGGAATGGATGGGAGGGAAGTAAACATAATTATGATCCTCTATAAAGCATTAGTAAGACCACACCTTGATTATGGAGTACAATTTGGCGCGCCACTCCATAAAAAAAGACATTATGGAACAAGAAAAAGTGCAGAAAAGAGCCACCAAATTAATAAAGGGGATGGAAAAATCAGATTTATGAGGAGAGGCTAGCTAAATTAGATTCATTTACATTAGAAAAGAGGCATCTCAAAGGGGATATGATAACTACTGGTATATACAAATATATTCTGGGACAACATAAGGAACACAAGGACGTTTGTAGGTAAACTGCTACAGCAGGAGTTGCTATGGTAACACTTTGATAATGAGTTTCTATGACAATGACACTTGCGCTATGTACCACTAATTGCACTTGTAATCTGATCATTCCATGAATCCTGACTTTTTGGTACCATTATGGAGGTTGCCATAGCAACAGGGTATTTTTATAGAAACGTGAAACGGTGACTCAGTTTTGCGTAGAAAAGTAGGAATATCAGGACAAATGCACAGTATGAGTCAGGACATCAGGACTGGAATCAGGAATCTCCAAAATCATGCACGGTTTGTAGCTATTAGCCATCTGTAAGCAATTAATTGCATGGCTGTCTGCACTAGAATGGTTACTTAGTAAGTACCTGGACAATGCACAATTTACTAGGCACAGGATTGCAGACAGTTTTTAGACATTCAACATAGTTTTTTATTATTATTATAATATTACTATCATATCAGTGTATTGTACTGTAGTTGCAACCCTGTAGAAGTCCTTTGGGGGCCACAAGGGAAGGAATGCAGACTAAGGCCTCGGCCAAGCTTCCCGCTGGCGTGCTGAGGCGCAGGGAAAACGGGTGCTTTCCCTGGCCTTGCGGGTGCTTTCCCTGCGCGCCGTCAGAAGGCGGGCCGGGGGCGGGCCAGTGACGTCACTATGCTGGTTCGCCCTCATTGGGCGAACCGCTCACGTGACTGGCCCTGCATGCCGGCAAGCGGGGAAATTTTAAATTTCCCTAAGACCTACGCTTCCGCGCGCTTGTGGAAGCGTAGGTGAGCCCCTACTAAAGCCGCTCTAATTGCGGCTGTAGGGGCTGAGTGCTGAGCGGGAGCGCGCCTCAGCCAGCAAGCAGGTAACATGGACGAGGTCTAATAGATAAGGGAGCTGAATCCAGACAATGGCTTCTCTAGAACAAGAACTCTGAGAGCCTAACTTTGAGCCTGATTGTTACATATATGTCTCTTCTTCCAGGACAGGCTTAGGTCGCCCTGGTTTTGCAGCTTTGATCCACTATACATCTCAATACACCATTTATAGTACAGTACGTACAGACAGGGATGGAAAAATCCCGGGAAATCCACCCCAAGTGCCTATTTCAGGCTGCTGCTTGTCATGTGATCTCCTTTCTCTGCAGAGGCTTCTGTGAGTTGTAGTACTGCTATCCTGAAGCCAGGGTCACGAATGGTGTGTGAATGACTCCAGGTAGCTTAACTCGTGTCTCACCTCTTCCAAAGCACAAACAAGTCCTTTTCTCTTTCTTGGTTTTATTGAGGGAAAACACAGGGAGATAGGTGCTTGTAGATGGAGTGTGGGGAGAGAGGGCTTCTCTGTCTGCTGTGCAGTGTATCAATAATGAGACAGTGTAAAACAAAAAGGCCTTGCTGGGGTGATAGCAGGCAGTTACTCACTCAGAGTCCAGGGTCAAAAGGAAATGAGGAGTAAGGGTCACACTAGATAGGAAGTGGGACTATACTAACTGTCAGCAAGGACAGGGGGGTAGGAATAGCCCACTCTCAGCTAGGAGAATATGAGCTGCAGGCAACCAACACAGGCTGTGTAAACGACATGTTGCAATAATGTTGCATTTTACATACAGCGTTGCTGCTGGGACAGGGGAAACTGACAGGCAACTAAAGAAGGGAGAAATGAATCCCATAACTAAAGGGGAAGACAGAGGAATATGGAATCTAGTTCCAGGACAACTGCACCTCTTCCAATAGTATAGAATTTACAGATAGATTAACTACAAGACCCAGAAGCACCTGTGTAACCCAGGGATCAGCCAATCAGTGATGAGCTTTGGTAACCACACCCTTTCCTCCCACACATAGCTGCAAACAAGGTATGATCTGATCTGTTTTGTTATAATTCACATTATTAAATACAATTTAAGACTAAAATACAGCAGTTGTTGTAAATTTGCAGAGTGCGTGCATAACAGGACAAATAAATTGGAATACTCACGCGTGTGTGCTCGTATATGTTTACATATACATACAGATACACACACATACTACAAACATACTACATACATACATGTACGCGCGCGCGCGTGCGTGCGTGCGTGCGTGTGTGTGTGTGTATATTTTTTAATCCTAAAAATCCAGGCCTCTGAGTTTTGTTATATTTTTGTCCACCTCGGACCACTGGTCAAAATTCACCAGAACGGGAGCTAGATCAGACATTTCTTTAAAGCGTTCACTGATCGAGTAGCCTGGGGGACATAGATTAACAATATACAAATATACAATGCACTCAATGGTGCACAGAAGGGATTCTCCCTCAAAGCACAAAGGAGAAAGAGCGGGAGAGGTTAGCAGTGGCCATCTTGAGACGCTGAGCAATCAGGATTGCATACACACACACACATACACACACTCCGACAGAGTTGACTGAGCAAAAGATGTTCTATGCTTGTGCACTTCAACTAAATTTCCTGTGCTACTATAATGACATTAGCAGGGGCAGACAGTCTAAGGGCCACTTAAAGGTTCTTTCGAGGCCGGATTTGTCTCACGTGTTTGAGTCCTGTTCTATGTGCAGTTTATCAGCACAATTTTGTCACTTTAAGTACCCAAGTTATTATAAATGACCACACTATATATTCTTTTTTTCTTTCATTTTATCCTAAAGCTGTGCCTTTTATGGAAAAATCTCAACTAAGAGGTTAAGAAAAGATACACCTAAAAGACTCTTTTTATATGTGGATATATGTGGATATATACGGACAGGGGCTAAACAAGAGAATGCATCTGTTTCGCCACAGCATCACACGTGGAACAAGAGACAGTCCTGTCAGCGATCATTTCTCTGACTCTGGCCATAAAATGAATTATTTGAAGGTAGCCATACTCAAAGGTAATCTTAGAACACCGAAAGAGAGACCTAAGTTTCATGAGTCATTACTGACAAAAGTGAACACTCTTCCCATGAGTGCTAAAGGCCATGTCTATACATACTGCGCTATATGAATGCACACACAGCTGTCTCCTGCACATACAAATACACAATGTAATTCCATCCCTATAGACCAATAGGGACCACATGGTATCTACACACACTTACAGTAATGCAACACCCTGTTACATTTCCACACCTACCCACACCACTATATACACGTCCACTCCACACACACCTTTTGTAAAGCACTGTATACTCTGTGGGCTCTTACATCACTAACATTCAGGGACCATGTAACACCTCAAGTCATAAAACGCATACTGCACAGGGGGAAGGGATAAGCTTCAATCACAGATAATATTCCAGTATGCAATGTTTTTAAGTAAAAACCCTTTTTTGGCTTCATTTATTGTAACACCGCCAGAAAAGATCAGTCTATCTCGAAAGTTCGCACAAATAAAAGCATTTCATTAGCCACAGAACGGTATCATTATATATATATATACACATACACAGTGGTGTGAAAAAGAAAGTACACCCTCTTTGAATTCTATGGTTTTACATATCAGGACATAATAACAATCATCTGTTCCTTAGCAGGTCTTAAAATTAGGTAAATACAACCTCGGATGAACAACAACACATGACATATTACACTGTGTCATGATTTTACAAAAATAAAGCCAAAATGGAGAAGCTGTGTGTGAAAAACTAACAGCTCACTAATAAAGGTTAAGCCTGTTTAGTTACTTCTGATCCATGTTTTGGGGGTCAGGAGGGTCAGCTGTTGGACCAACAGTTGTAAAAGCATTACCTGTAATTGCACGACTCACCACTAGGGGTCCCTGCTTCAGCACAGCCCAGAAAGGTTAATGGGGCATAGGAATGTGAGGTGTCCCTCAAATAGTCAAGGGGTCCCTAGGTTAATGGGGATACCCAGTAAATGCCCACGTCACCCAGAACAAGTCTAGAGGTTCTGGGGGGTACTCCAATCATCTATAAGGTTGTGAGTGGACTTTTAAAAGTCCAGCCCTAAATTTATTGTATAGAGTGTGGGGTATATGGCTAGTAAGAAATATGTGCACCTTCTTATCCTATTTCCCATAACCCACAGACTTAGGATATTTTTTAAGTGTATATTTTATTGAACAGTGTGTTTTAAAACATATGCTTTGTGCACAGTAAAATGAGGCATAGGGATGAAAAGTATCTCTGTAGCTGAGGGAATCCCTAGGTAAAGGGGGGTACCCCAGTTAGTGCCAAGGTGTCCCAGGGCCCGTATTGGGTGTGTGGGTGCCCCAACCGAATATGAGGTACCCCAAAATGTATGCTGTAATAAAGTATGGTTCATAGGGTGTTATACTGTATGTATAAAAATCCATGCAGTCAGCCTAAGCATTTGCATAGGAGACATGTCTGCCTAGCCATTTGGCCTCAAAGGGAATCCAGGATATCGAGGTGTCAGGTCATTTGGTAGCAAGGAGGGGCAGAGGCAATGCCCCAACAGTTCTTTCAGACTCTGCGGTGCCTTCCCTGCAGGTAGCCACCTCCCTTTCTCTGACATCAGCCAGATGAGCCCTGCTCTGATTGGCGGCGGAGAAATATCTCATGCTTTGGATTGGGCTATAGTATTTTTTTAATGAAAGTCAGAGGTATTATAACCCCTTGCGATAGAGGGTGTTCTCCAAGTTCTCAAGATTATTAAAGTTTTCTCCAGATTCTAGGATTCTAAATTTCAAGTCTCGAGTAAGAAAAAAGCTGCTTGAGCTAAAGCTGTCTGCAATATTTTCTGTCCTGTTTTTGCAACAGTTATCAGGGGAAAATCCTTATTAAGATTGCCTGCACATAGAGAGTCCAGCTTTGTACCCCAGTCACAAGTAAGTTTTTTTTTTTTGCCTGTATTTTGTGTAACATTGTGCGTTTTCCTTTTCCTGTGAATAAATGTATAATTTATTTCATTATCTTGTTTTGCTCAATGCATGATCCGGATAAAAATGTGTAAATTGCCTGGTCTATTTATTGTGACAGCAACATTCTGTAACATCTAAAAGTATATCTGTCATGATAATATCATGAGATATTATGTAGGTAATCCATTTGGTGCTTGAGGGGTTAATGAGCTACACTTGTTGAAGCAAAATACAAAATGCTGGGCTTGAAACCGGTCAAAACTGTTTCTTTGGTCTACTCTGAACTTCAAGGGGACGGACTTACTTGGGGCAGGGGACCATACTGGATAGCCCATTCAAGGTGTCAACTGTTTTACTCAAGTTCTATTGACATGGTCTGGGGAGAGGAACGTCAAACATCCTCTACAAGGGGTGGGTATTTAATTCAGGGAAAAAGATTTAAAAATCAGATCTCACCAGAGGCATGCTTTGGACAAAGCGCATGAGCCCTCTTGTTCTGAGCCGGTGGCCTCTGTGGGGAAAATCCATAGCATTTGGTAAAGTATAGGATTTTATTTTAAGAAGCTGTTCTGTCTTTTATTGTAACTATGTTTTTTGAAATACTTTTTCTGTAATCTAAGCACTGTATTTTTATATATATTAAAACATTTAAGTAATAACAAACCAAAAATAGTACCAGCACTCTCTGTCTCATAGCTAACGATACCGAAGAATACCAGTGGAATGAATATGAATAATTTTAATAAACTGAAATTATAGCAACAATAGCCAATGTGAAAATTAATATCACCATGGGAAAGGTACAATTATAGGGGGTAGAGGGGAAAGAAGGAGAAGGGAAAAAAACCACATGAAACAAAAGAAAAAAAAACACAAAATGGATAAAGGAAAGCAAACTAGAGGGGCGACCTCTTTATCTGGCCCATTCCCCCTGGTCCCAAAGGGTCCCAGAGGTACTTCCCTAAGCCTTCCCTCCCCACTGTCAAAAAATCCCACACTCAGCAAGCAATATATATCATGAATAATAGAGCGGACAAAGTGTAAACACAGATAGCAGATATCAAACAGTTAATGAGAAATCATGAATTGTAAAAGAGCAAAATGCATATGTAGACATCTGCTACCAAACAGTTAATGAGATTGAGCAAACCCTCTGTCCTCTGCTCCTCGTGCCCTGTAGCACATTGGCTATTGTTGCTATAATTTCAGTTTATTAAAATTATTCATATTCATTCCACTGGTATTCTTTAGTATCGTTAGCTATGAGACAGAGTGTGCTGGTACTATTTTTGGTTTGCTAGTACTTGTGAGGGGAATACGGGTCCCTTTCTGTTCCGTGCACCCTGAAACCCTGCTTAGTTTCACAGTCAGAGTGCTGTCTATCACCCTCCTTTCTGCCATTTAATAAGTATTGCTTTGAGCTCTGAATGAACTGATTGCACGCCCTGGGGAGAGTAAATACGATTCGGCACATTTAGCTACAGCTGATTTTGGTGTGTGAAAGGGCATAGCTTATTCTATAATAAACAGGGACCTGAGGCCCTGGCAAACATTACATTGACATCTTATTTGCATACCCCAGGTGATGGCAGTGGATAGTTATGATTTGCAATTGAGTGGGGGTTAATATTAACTCACTGCTTCCTTGCGGAGGAGAAAGGTGGGGTGGCTAGAGTAGTCGTGTGTATTAACCCTGGTTGCAGGTCTAAGTCACGTGCTCACTTGTGTGCTGTTCGTGGCGGTAGTATAT
Source organism: Ascaphus truei (assembly GCF_040206685.1). Taxonomy (NCBI): domain Eukaryota; kingdom Metazoa; phylum Chordata; class Amphibia; order Anura; family Ascaphidae; genus Ascaphus; species Ascaphus truei. Next base: position 65,262,262 of record NC_134485.1, read on the forward strand.
TGGGACGGATTGAGGAGAGATATACCTCATTTGAGGGACCTTTGCAAAGTTGAAGAGTGGTACAGTTTGTGAGCTGTATATTAATCCTTGATCCTGTAGAGGACATATTGTCCATTTGACGGACCTTTGCGGAGGTGAAAAGTGGGAGCACTTGCGAGCGTCAGTATTAACCCTTGTCCTGTATGCAGGTCGCGTGCTAGTTGGGTGTCGTACGTGACAATATCAATATACATACTTTGGGACACAGGATATAATATATGACCATGTATAACTTTGAATTCACATGCAAGTCATAGGCACCTGTTACACCTGCCAAACATGCAGTACCTATAATAGTACCTGCACATTTCAGCAGTTACCAGTATACATTTATAATATATACCTAATGTTTTCCGTTTACGTCTCATAACAGAAGAAAACATGACATACGCACCCCTTAGGCTCTATGGCTATTGTATTGTTATTGAACTACATACACATTGTGCAACACTATACCCGCCTCTCCCATGTGTATCTCACGACTATGGCATTACACTAGCATTATACTCACGTCTTTTTTTGGGGATGGGGGAGGAGGTGGTCTGTTCCCTGTGACCATAGATTTCCTTACTCAAGACTAACATTACACCCATAGATTTCCTGGGGTGCCAGGTACCAAATACTACACGTAGTATTACTTACCCAGCCCCACGTCGCCAGATGTAACCCCTCTTAGGCTTTAGCATTTTAACAATCCTGACCATGTTGTGGTCCATTGTATCCCTGCTGTGTCATGCCAGTCCCTACTCTGGCTCGCTCTTTGGACTTGTATGAAGGCAAGTCCCCTGTGTGACACTCTGGGGCCCTTCTTGAGGAATCCCCTGGCTTGAGTGTTACACACATCCTCTTTAGACAGGGTAGGATGCTCCTTACCCTCCATTTTAATTGCCACTTGTTAAGTAAGGGACACTCTTCCCCAACTAAAAAATAAAGGTGACCATGCTCACTAACATAGTGGCACATTAAAAACAGACAGTATATATAGTGAGGGTCCTGTTCTCTTGTTCTCCAGGAACCTACGGGCCTAGAAACTTCTGCAGCTCTATTTATACCCTTCTGTGATATAACCATCACCCTCGGGTTTGGGTGTTGCTTAATCACCCTGGGGCAGATTAAACATCTTCTAGAAGGTAGGCGTGGCTAAGGTTTTTCTGCCCAGCAACTCTTACTATGTGATGACTGAGGGGTGTTATACTGCCACAACCCAAATTGTTAACCTGTAGGGCCCTTAACCCCTCCCTTAACTGAACACAGTAATCTCAGAGCCGGACGGGATGGGGGGGGGGGGTTACACCAGGCAAGGAGGGGGTTACATGTGTACGTACGTACATACACACACACACACGTAACCCCATACATACATACCTCCAGCCCTTGTCGATCCACTGTTGGATGAAGGCATCCCCAATTATCCTCCAGGTACTGCAGTTGCAAGCCTCTCTTCTTCACGTTGCTCCAACAAATTTTCTGATTTTATCCTTCCATCTTACAGTACTTTGGTCGTCATCTTGGTCTTTTAATCTCTTAGAATCCAGTCGAGTACCATCTTTGTCAAATGAATGAATGTGTGTGTGTATGTGTGTATGTGTGTATGTATGTGTGTGTGTATGTGTATGTGTATGTGTGTGTGTATGTGTATGTGTATGTGTATGTGTGTGTGTGTATATACATATACATATATATATATATATATACACATACACACACACACACACACACACACACACACACACACACACACACACACACACACACACACACACACACACACACACACACACACACACACACACATTTTACAGTGACAAGTGTTTTTGTATATTTCATGATGAACATTTCTGAAAATAGGATAAATCTATCATTTATTTTTGATCTCGCTTACACATCTTAGGCTGCGGTCTACAGCCCCCCAATCAGACAGGGCCCAGTACCTACCTCGGTGCGCATTTGGCAGCCGCGCAGTACTGCAAGTTTTTCAAATACAAAAAAAATTGTATTTGGAACTTGCGACGGAGGCGTGGCCACGTCCACGCCGGCGGATCAGCCGAGGGCAATCCAGCTGCGTGAGGTCATGACCACGCCCTTGCAAAACCCCCATCATGCCCCCTCCAATCTCTCTCAAGACCGCAATGAAGCGCTGTGCAAGCGCCTCCCCCCGCCGGGCTCGCGTGCTACAGTGCACACTGGGACCGCAGCCTTATTGTTGTACGCTTTACTTTGGATTATCTCTGATCTTGGTTAACGCCCAAATACAGGGACATCTGTGTGTACAGTGATTTACCCTGTTATGCCTAAGGGGTGCACTCACTTTGCTGGATACCCCAAAATCACCTCTACTCACTGTACAAATTTCTACAGATAAACGTATCCTTTCTTCTGATAAACAAATCAAGCCCACCCGATACTGCCCGTCTTATAGCATACAAGGTCATCAAATAGAGCACGGGGTGCGCGCAAGGCCTCCAAGTCCCTTTTCCTTGTCTCCGTCGCCATGGCAACGCGACGCCACATTACGTCGTAACTTCAAACGCTGAAGACAAGGTAAAGTGGGGGAGGCGCGGTGCGAGAGGCGGGGGGCGCAGAGGAAAAAGTTTGCGCATCCCTGCAACAGAGTACTCTTCACTCATCCCTTCAAAGTCTAAAGATCTTTAACATAGTGCAAGTATATTTATCACCTGGTTTCAATATAATACATGACTATGTGTGTTTCCCCTCTTCGTGGTAGTTACTTGATGTCAACATAATACAGACAGTAAGGTCCTTAAAGCAGAGCCCTCCTTACCGACTGTACCAGTGCATGTTAATGTCTCAACACCTCCTTTGTACCACGTTGTTGGATATGTTTGTACATAAATAAATGATAATAAATATTATATAAACAGTCAATAAACACACATTTCTGAAGTTTTCTGAATATCCACCAGATGGTGCCATAAAACAAGACTTCAGATCCAGCATCAGCACCTCTATCACCCCCCAGTGACGAAACACTGCACAAAGATCTGCAATGTGATGTAGGCATCATGGCAGGCCAATACAAAATAAACAAACCAAATAATGTATGTGCCCGTAATGTATCCATTGTGAGCTTGGCATTAGCCTGCATCTTCTGTGGGTGGTGGTATTCCATCACGCACCAATGTGCCCAGGAAACCCTCAACAAGGTGTCACTTATCTGCAGCAATTGTATCCTTGTGTTTTCTTCCCCATCACTGCCAGAGGGGCCTGTAATGCATTAGTTTACAGTTCACTTCTGTCCCATTGGCAGTGACGTGCTGAGAAACCTTGGGAATGTGTGTTTCCCCAATGGTTTTTGTAATGATCTCAAATGGCCAAAAATAATTTATTTATAAAATGTGTTACCAGGAAATAATACATTGAGCGTTAACCTTTCGTTTTCATGTATGCCCTGGGCACAGGGTTATGATAACAACACATCCTTACATTAAATGAAAATGGTTATACATTATATTTAAAGACATTTCATGAATAGTTAAACATAATGTGTCTTATAGGCGCATGTAACCGTTACAGAGCAGATTAAAATGCGAGACAGCTGAAGACTTGAAAGAACTTAGACCGGTGGCAGCTTTGAGTCTCTCTGGTAGATTGTTCCAGGTGTGAGGTGGGCGGTAAGAGATGTAGGAGCGACCACATTCTTTGCTGAACTTTGGGACTGTGAACGCTTTGTTGGAGTCAGATCTCAGGCGATAAGAGCTGCGTGTGTTAGAGGTGAGGAGCTTGTTCAGGTAGGGGGAAAGCTTGTCCAGAAATTATTTTAAGGCAAGACAAAAAAAAAAAAAAAAAACCATACTTTGCGCCTAAACAGAAATTATGGTCAATCTAGTTATTTTCAGCATTTCGTAGTCATTTAAGTTGTAGTTACATTGGAGGACAAAGCAGCATACGGAGTCGTAGAGGGCGTCTAATTTGCTAAGGTAAGTTTGAGCGTGCTGTAACACAGGGGTGCACAAACTTTCCCCCCTGCCTGCTCTCCCCCCCTCGTCTCCAGCGTCATTTGATGCAGTGGAGTCATATTGCCTCTGCAACGTCACGTCACCCCGCTGCGTCATTTGAAGCTGCGTTGCATGGCGGCGCAGCGCCGGAAACATGGTAAGGGACTTTACGGAGGCCTCGCACGATCCCCCGGCATTTAAATTAAAGCACTGCACCCCCCCCCCCCCCCCCTCTAGAAAATCTTGCAACCCCCGGTTTGCCCAAGCCTGCTGTACCATATACTATGTCCCATAGTTTATAATTGGTATTAGCATCTGCTGTGCAATGCGCTTTCTGGCCAGCTGGCGTAGAGAGGATTTGTTCCTATAAAGCGCACCTAGTTTGGCATTGCTTTTGGATATCAGAGGCTCAAAAAGCAACTAAAATGTTAAATGGGAGTCAAATCATATGCCCAGGTATTTAAAACTAGTAACGGGCTAGAATGGTGCTCGAGTTGGTTCTGAAGCTCTTTCGTTGGTAGCTTCACAAATTTAGTCTTGGTCTCAAATAACATGGTTACAGTTTGGTCAGTGTTTAAAAACAGTTTGTTTTGAGAAATCCAGTTTCTAAGTCTCGAAAAATCTGATTGAAGTACGTGTTCAAGGTCAAAGAGGCTAGGGGTTGTGTGCATGAGATTGTGTCATCCGCATATATGTGCTTTGAAGTTCACTTACAAGCTGTAGATTGATCATTAAGACTGAAACAAGTTGGGGTCCCAGAACAGAGCCCTGCGGGACACCGCAGGTGACATCTAATGGGTTGAAAGTAGAGCCCGAGATAGACACACATTGCGACAATCTACCCGATAGGTATGAGTGAAACCAGTTTAAAGCATGTTCCCTTATTCAAGAGCACTGGAGCTTGTTCAACAAGTTAAGATAAATCAACAGTATCAAAAGCCTTTGCAAAATCTAGACATATTGCACCAGTAAGTTCTAGTTCCATTTCACACTGGATTCAATGCAACCTTTTAGCAGGTTAGATACCGTTGAGTGTTTTGGATGAAAGCCAGATTGGAGTTGGTTAAGGAAATGTGTCTTGGTATAGTAATCGCTTAATTGGGAGTGGACGCACTTTTCCATGACTTTGCACAGTAGAGAAATTGGCTTGTAGTTAGAGTTTTTTGTCCCCGCTTTTGAAGATTGCGACAACTGTTTTCCAGAACTTTGGGATATGGCCTGCAGACAAAATAGAGTTGATTAGGGAGGCAAGCAGTATGGTAATGGATGGGCCACCGAGTTGTAGGAACTTTGATTGCATCAGGTCAGGTCCACATTGGCTGCTTGGTTTTAGTTTGAGGAGCACTTGTGTAATCAGATACCGGGACAAATTGAAAATTGTGGGCAGTGTTGGAAGGGGTGGGACTACAGTAAACAAGTCCTCCCAGGTTGAGCTTCGTGTTTGTAGTTCGGGTTGCACTTTGATAGTAGGAAGTAGAACACCACACAAAGTATCAATTGAATGTGTTTGCTATGAGAGTTGGATTTGTCAGAGTAGTCTCATCCTTTTTGATATTAGATGGATGTTGATGGCTAGAAGGCTGGAATATATTGTTGATGATTTCCAGAAGTTTTCAGAATATAGGTTTAAGATTGTCAGAGTAATATTGGGCTTTTGCGTGTCTTGTTTGTCATATGCATGTATTCCGCAGGCATCTGTAGGTCAGATCCTTAGTAGTGCCAGTTACTTTGTGTATTTTCCACAAGGCATCCCTAAAATGGTAAAGCGCAATAAGGTTGGTTGTACCCCATGGAAGGTGGGCCCCCCATACTCTTATTCGGCGTAGCAGAGCATGGGTATCACAGAGTTTTTAGAACTCTGTTTGGAAATAATCAAGCACAGAATTGGAGTCGGGTATCAAGCCAGAAACTGTTGTGGGTTATTAAAGTTTCTAAATGTTCTCGCGTGTAGAACTTTAGGGTTTCATTTGGGTGGTGTGATTTCCCTTACACAATACACTATTTCCAGGTGTATGCAAGAGAAAAAGGGAAAAATATAGTACAACACAGCTAGTGATATATAGCAACGGGAGGACGGGGGGGGGGGGGGGAATTCACTTTATTCCATTCATATGATGTGGTAATGATGCAGGCAGTATGAGGTTAAAAACCTCCCTTTTCCAAATTGTGGCAGGACCCCAATGTAGTATGTACTGTATATGAGCAATTGTAGGGATAAGGGACCACGGTCAGAAATCAGGTCCAGGGTCAGAGAGCAGAATTTCTGCTCAAAAAGATGAGAACAGACCATAGAAAAGATATGTAATTTTACTCAAAAGCACAGAGAAAAGTAACGATAGAGCGCTCACAAAGGCGCTATATCAAGCATTGAGAGCACCCTGGGTCCAGGAATCAGCACAGGAGGCCCACACCAGCTTCGCTCCTTCCTCCACACCGGAGGGATGATGTCACTTGCCTGCATTATTACCACATCATGTGAGCAGGATAAAGTGTGATTTATTTCCTCCCTCGTTACTATATATCACTGGCTGCGTTGCCTTATATTTTACCCTTGAATACAACTCGGAGTATTTGCGCTCCCTATACCGTGTCTAGCCTATAACCTTTAAAACGATTGGGGGGAAAAGTCTCTCTTCGGAGCTGCACTACCCCCTATGGTTTTATGTTCTGTGACTTATTCTAGTTTTACTCGTATACACAAATTTGATTGCATCACTTGTCACTGGGGTATGTAATTACTGTTTCCTAATTTAAAGTGAAATTTGCGCTTTAATCTTTCACCTTTGTTCAAAGTACACTATTCCATGGTCACTGAAAATGTCAGGTAAGATAGCCGAGGATTGGATTCTGCTGGGACAAGAGGATGGAAACCAGTCTAGCAAGGAATAGTTATGTGAATTTAGGTTTGTCCTTGTGGGTTGGTTAATTAGTTGCGTCCGGTTTTAGTGACTTGAGTCGAATCAGGATTTTGTTGTTTTTAGGGTCCAGCCAATTGAGGTTAAAATCCCTAAGAACCAACAGCTCACTCATCCCATTCAGAGAGGAAATTGTGCCAAGAAAGTCATGGATTGTAGTGGGGCTTTAAAGGGGCAGTGGAGGCCAGCAATAAAAATCGGCTTAGGGGAGGCAAATTTGACCAACTAAGATTTCAAAAGAAGATGCGCTTGTGGGGCAATTTAGCAGCGTAAATTGTAAGAAGTCTTCAATATAAACTAACACCCCATCTCCTCGCTTTGATTTGTCTTTCCTAGAAATGGAGTACTCTGGATGGAGACCGTTGCATCAAGGATTTTAGGAGTTAGCCATGTTTCGATGAGAATGATGGCTTTAGGCTTATGCAGGAGGCATCATGCCCTTGGTTCACTTAGTTTGGGCAGCAGGCTTCGGGTATTTATATGGGAGACAGATGGCCCTTTTTGGAATTTGAAAGGGGCATTCTCAGGGGTATAGGACAGAGTTGTGAAAGGAGTGCGGGGTGGAGTTCAATATCCACTAGTAACAATATAAGTAAAATGTGAGTAATTGTTTGCATCTGTAAGGTTGTGATGTTTGCCATTAGAATGAGTGGTGGTGGCAGACGGATATCCCCGGGGTTGAGAGGAACACAATCTGGCTGTGATAGATGCAGGTGCGTTCTCCTTTAGGAGTGGAAACTCAGCTCACGACGACTACACAGACAAATAGACAGAAAGCCTACAGAGGTGATAAACTGGAGAGGACGCAACCCATAAAGAGCCTGACTAGGAACAGTTGAGAGACCTAGCACGAGTGGATGCTCCTCTCTCGGCTGCGTTGCCCATTGCTCCCTCCCTACCCTCCCCATCCCCTCCTAATCCGTTCCTACCCTCCCCCCCCCTTTTTTATTTTGTTTTTGTCAATTTGAATTAATTGTATTATGTAAGTTATGTTATTATCTTTATTGCTAGTCCACCCAAAACAACCCGGTCGAGTAGGGCCCGAAAAACCGGGATATGTCTCACAAGCTGACATACGGTACTGTCTATAGCAGAGATTTACACTAAAAATGAATGTAATGTATACTGTATTCTGTATCACCTGTTTGGAAAACCTGCAATAAAATTTAAGTTACAAAATAAAGAATGAGTGGTGGTTGGTGTCCTGTTTTCAGAACTCTCCACCAACGTTCTGTAGATAATGCAAGGCTTTTAAGTAGTCCAGGATGTATGATTACATTGGGTGTGCGCCAGGAGGGAGAACCTTGTAGTAAAGAGAGAGTAACATTTCCATGAGGTCACAATAAAGAACAGAGTTGAGGTAAGTAGCAGGTTCATTATCACAAAGGTAGGTATTTTTGCAGGAAGCTTTGGTGAGTCCAGTTAGCGTGTGCATTGAGCAAACAGCAGATGTGTGTCTTTTTTCTGATACTGAAAGTGTGCCGAATTTGGCAGTGCTGGGATGTGTTAAGGGATTGCAGAGGAATTTGGGGATTGGAAGAGGAAGTGTTGTTGGGTGTGTGCAAAAAAGTGTTGGGAGAGACTGCAGTAAATAAAAGTGGTGGGGGTGGGCCATGTAATTGAGCAGGCTAACAGGCGTGGGAGAAGTAGTGGCTCGGTGAGTAAAGACACTGACAGGCACTGAATTTGAAAAAAACATAGATTGTAAGCTCCACGGGGCAGGGACCAGTGCCTGAAAAATGTCCCTGTAAAGCGCTACGTAAAACTAGCAGCGCTATACAAGAACATGCTATTATAATACTGTGGTAAAATTAGCTCACCGTTTGCTGCCTACTGAGATCCCTGTGTAGATGAAGTTGCAAAAGGATCCAGTTCCCAGGCCATCTCTAGTCCAAATACTGGCTAACTACATATTCACTTAAAGATTCTCACTTTAAGATGTTATGCTACTCTGCTATGCTTTCCTAAACTTCTTGGAAATTCATATATCTAAACAGTCACATGGCACCTCCTCCTCCTCCTGCCCCCTCCCTCCCCTCCCAAATAAATCTTACAGAATGGACAATTACTGTAGCAGACTACTCAATATAGGCCGCGCTTATAGTGCTGGCGACACGACCGATGACGTTACTCGTCGCCGTCAGCAAAAGTTGTAATTTGGTTTTCCACGATGTCGCTGGCGACAAGGCCAGTGACGTCACGAAGGGGACGGGCAGCACTCTCTGATTGGTTTAGAGACAGTCACATGTGGCGACTGTCTCTAAAAAAAAAAATCAAATTTACCCGGCTTCAAAATTTTTGGTCGCTCCATCGCCGTCACTATAAGCGCTTGCGACAGAGTCAATTGATTTGTTTTGGAGCGACGTCGCGTCGCCAGGCACTATAAGCGCAGCCTAACAATCAAGTTTCCAGCCTTACCATACCAGAGCTCAAGAAATACATGCAGGGCCACATTTATTTAGCCACATTGGTGTTGACTTATTTATTTTATACTTATTACCCAAGGGTATACACTGATAAGTGTGCTTTTCTAACAATGTTTTAAAGACTGCCCATTTATCTTCTACATTTTTCCCTGCAAAAACATCATCCCATTGTATTACTACTAGATGAGTCCTCAGTTTATTAAAATCTGAGTCTTTGTTGAACCCAAGTAATCTGTTTTTTGATAATTTATTTCAAATGAGACCATGTTATGATCACTGTTACCCAAATGTTCCAGGACTTGAATATTTGTTATTACTTCTATATTGTTTGATATGACCAAATCCAGTATTGCCCCTCTCCTGGTTGGCTCCTCAATAATTTGGGTCATATAATTTGTCTTTAAGCACCCCCAAAAACCTGTTTCCTTTTGTTGAAACGCTAATCTCATTGCCCCAGTCTATGTCTGGATAATTAAAAACCCCCATTATGCAAACATGACCCAGATTTGATGCCTTTTCCATTTGCTAAAGTATTTTAGCTTCCTCAATCTCACAGATATTTGGTGGTTTATAGCATATTCCCACAAACATTTTCTTAATACTTTTACCTCCACTGCTAATTTCTATCCACAAAGTCTCTACATTTTCATCATTCCCTTCATAGACATCATCCCTTATAATAGGTTTTAGATCCGGTTTAACATATAAACATACTCCACCTCCCTTTCTATTTGTTCGATCCTTCCGAAAAAGAGAATAACCCACTAAATTAACTGTCCAGTCATGAGTTTCATCCCACCATGTTTCAGTAATGCCTATTATATCATACTGCTCCCTTGCAGCTATTAATTCAAGCTCCCCCATTTTATCTGTCAGGCTTCTTGCATTAGCAAGCATGCATTTAAGTTTTTATTCAGCCTGTACTATTATCTTATCTGCTCCTTCCTTTCTGCGCCCACTTGGTTTAGTCTTTAGAAGTTTTCTAGTATTATCTGTATTTACTATGGGTGTCTCACTGCTTGTCAAACTCGAACTTGCCCCCATTCTACCTCCATACCACCTTGTATCCTCAACAAGTCCATTTAGTTCATTATCTGTTTCATTCCCCTCCCCTCTCCATCCTAGTTTAAAATCTCTTCCAACCTTTTTAGCATTCTCCCCCCTAGCACAGAAGATCCCTCTTCATTGAGGTGCAATCCGTCCCTAGAATATAGATGGCACCTCTCAGAAAAGGAGTCCCAGTGCTCTAAAAACCCAAACCCCTCCTTCCTGCACAACTTTCTTAGCCATGCATTAACCTCCCTGATCTCTGACTGTCTCCCTGCGGTAGCGCATGGCACTGGTAGTATTTCAGAAAATACTACCTTGGAGGTTCTTGCCTTAAGCTTTTGGCCTAGATCCCTGTAATCATTTTTTAGGACCCTCCATCTTTCTCTAACTTTGTCATTGGTGCCAACGTGTACCAAGTCCGCCGGGTCAATCCCAGACCCCCCCCACCCCCCCCAACAATCTGTCTACCCGATATCTGCAATGTGCTGATGCAATGTGTATGTGTGTGTATGTGTGTGTGTGTGTATGTGTGTGTGTGTGTGTGTGTGTGTGTGTGTGTGTGTGTGTGTGTGTGTGTGTGTGTGTGTGTGTGTGTGTGTGTGTGTGTGTGTGTGTGTGTGTGTGTGTGTGTGTGTGTGTGTGTGCGCGCGCGCGCGTGAGATATAGATATATATATATATAATAAAAAACTAATAGACAATATCGTTCTGTGGCGCGCGCGCGCACACACACACACACACACACACACACACACACACACACACACACACTTACATCACTAACATTAACGGATCATTTAACAATTTACGTTATAAATCGCATACTGCACGGGGGGGGCTGGGGGGGAGATAGGCTTCAGTCGGATACATTCCAGGATGCACTGTTTTTAAGGAAAAACCTTCCTTGCTTTATCCATTGTAAGACCGCCGGAAGAAGACATCAGTGTATCTCGAAAGTTTGCACAAATAAAAGCATTTCCTAAGCCACACAACGGTATCGTCTATTAGTTTTTGATTATTAAGCTTGGCTAACATGGTACAGATACCTCTACACGTGTGTGTGTGTGTGTGTGTGTGTGTGTGTGTGTGTGTGTGTGTGTGTGTGTGTGTGTGTGTGTGTGTGTGTGTGTGTGTGTGTGTGTGTGTGTGTGTGTGTGTGTACTATGGGAGCCACTATCGATCATTAACAACTAGTCTTACTGCACTTGGTTGGATATTTCAGTGGCAACACTCTTAAAAATCAGAAGTTACCTTCATAAGTGATTTATTAGGCTAAGGCACATAGAAATGATGGCTCGAGACCATCAGACTACACAAGTCCAGCTTCATCTCAGCAAGACTACTAATAGGAGGCTTCTGAGTGAGTCTTCTATTAATCAGGCCAGTGGGAAGAAGAAACTCCTGCAAATCCTGACCCACCCGGTTCCAAGTGTTTATCTGGGAACCTCGTCTAATATTTCTAGCGGAGTCACTCAAAAGTTTCTCATAAGCCATGTGGGCCCTGACCAGAGGTCGGGCCTAATTTCTGGCGTGAGTGTGAGAGCGGGTGGAGGAAGTTGGAAGGAGATGGAGGAGGAAGGAATGGGGCAGGTAGTGAGGGGGGGCAGGGAAGGGGGGAAGGGAGGGGGGGGAAGGGGGGAGGGGGGGAAGGGGGAAGGGAGGGGGGGAGAAGAATGAGAGAAAGACAGAGTGATGGGAGAGGGTGAATGAGGAAGAGAGGGGGAAAGAGTAAGAGACGGAGGAGGGGCAGAGAAATACATGGAGATGGGATTAGAGGGGGATGAGCGAGGAGGTAGCAAGGCCACAGAGACGGGGCTAGGGAGGGCAACGTTGGAAACTCGAGTCCTAGGCCCCGGGAAAGCGGTCGGCGGCCCTGTCAGCAATGTAGGCATCTGATGCAGAAATATCCTACATTTCAGACACAAAAGCAAAACCGTTTTCGACCTTGTATTGCAGCCAAGGTTTGCAAAAATAATTTAATAACTTCCTTAATGTGTTTAAACATGTTGCAGCCAAGAGCACCTTAACATTGCTGCAGACTTTAAATAAACCTCAGCACTGACATCCGTTCCGCTGAGACCAGATCAATTGACTGCCCAATGCCAATAACTGTTTGGAGTTAATCTGAAGCACGATGGATTGGGTTTGAATTCATACCAGAACATAACAACCTCTTTAATGCTGGAGGATCCAGGAACGTATTGCAAAGCATTTTTACCCACTTCAGTGCTGTTGAGGTTACTAATCCACTGCAATCCATGGATACAATTTTTTCAGTGGTGCAGGGTCAAGCAGGGAAGGGGATTGCAAAACTTGAAAATCTTATGCTAAATATTGTGGCGACAGACAAGTCAAAAGAATCATTTTCTTTAGCCTTGTTGCATCTGGTTGTCTATGTGCTATTCAGAGGGGAGCACATACAGTACAGATATGAGTTGGGACCAACCAGTGGTCACTGAGCCATATCAGAATGTTGAACCATACAATGTCAATATTCCCAGGTCTGCCGCAATCCTTCCTGGCTCACTAAATTGGCCACCCAAGAAGTTATTAAAAAAAAAAAAAAACTGGTGTACTAGTAGAAAACATTAGAAGCCCCTAGCACAGCCTCTAGCAAATGTACATAAATAATGCATCATGATGCTGGGTATTTTCCTTTACTTCAAACCTGCTGCTACTTTCTGGTGACAACAAAAATAAGTATGATATTGAATCGGAGCATACTTGTTGAGGCCCTAAACAGGAGCCCCTCTGGTGAGATGGATGCATGCAGTCATTCTCAGTACTGCAGTCCATTAAGAGTCAGGAAGGCAAAACAATGCAATTGTATTACACTTAATTTATTTTTAAAAGTTGGAATCTCCAGATTCATATCCACTTTATCTGCATAGATACATGTAACTGAGAGAGAGAGAGAGAGAGAGAGAGAGAGAGAGAGAGAGAGAGAGAGAGAGAGAGAGAGAGAGAGAGAGAGAGAGAGAGAGAGAGAGAGAGAGAGACTTAGTCGCCAAAGGTGAGTAAAGATGGCTGAGGGGGGAATCAAGTACATAAGGTTATGTATTTGGGACAATTGCATTAACCCCTGTACTACCTGGAGCCTGAGAGCGCGCACCAATAGTAAGGATACATGCACCAACACTTCTGCGCATGTGCAACGTACACTGGGCGCTTCTGCACATGTGCCAGCAGTGCTGGGTGGTTCTGTGCATGCGTCTGTGCCGCCTTAATCTGCGCATGCGTTGGAGGCGTGTAGACGGTAACATGTGCACATGCGTAGGGCAATGGCCGTTTCTGCGCATGCCGATGGGTCCGGGCTTTTCTGCGAATGTGTTTAAGACGCTGGCTGCCTATGCACATGTGCTAGCGGCCGTCTCTGCGCATGTGCTGATTGGGTGGTGGACGGCTCTGCGCATGCGCTGTTGGTGCCTGCCGTCTGCGCGTATGCGCTGGCGGAGCCGGACGTTTCTGCGAATGCGCTGGTGGACCCGTATGCCTCTGCGCATGCGTTAGCTGTGGCGGGTGCCTCCACGCATGCGCTTGCTCGCAGCAGCCGACGGCCACTTCTGCCAACACTGACTTCACTTCCATTACAAACTTCCGTCTCCGTGAAGATGTGTCGGCTAAGAAGTTTCACACCAAAAAAAAAAGGGGGGGGGGGAGGGGGAAGGATATAGGATTTTAAAACAAGAGTCAAATTGGCCGCCAGCGCGGTCAGTTTGTAAGCTTCTATGCCTGAGAACGGTATTAGGATTCTACACGCAGGCTCTCCTGCAGCAGCCACTTCTCTCTGCAAAATGCTGCAGCTCCCTAAATCAATGTCTCATCACACTGCTGGTTGAACAGAAGCCGAGCACAACGTGTAACACTGCTCCCGCCTGCAAACAGGCAGAAAACCAGAGGCAGCAGAGACGTGAGCGCACGGTTTTATTTCTAACCCCTTGTTGACTACCTCTCACCACTTTATCCTCCTGCAAAAAGCCAGTGAGAGGCAGAAAAAAGCAACAAGTGCTGCTTATCACTCCAGAACCTCAGATCACCCTGCCACACAACACAGTGAGTCTTTAGTTTAGTAACCATAAGTGCATTAAATGTGTGATGACATGAGAGCATCCCTCTTGAGATGTATGGAGTCAATTACAATTTAAATCTAAATGGACTAGTGTCATGTGCACATTCTATATATCGCAGTCAGTTCTCTTAAACCGACTCCTTCAGAGATGAATCATTATATCTGGATCGATTAGGCTATGAAAAGTGAAGCCACAAAGAAATATAGAAAGGTAGAAGACAATTCTAAGACAAACAATATCCACTCACATCACATGATGCTTAACAAGGGCTCTTAAAGATCAGCTAGTCTCTTAATCACACCTTGCGATTTAGATGCATGAATACATTGGGACAACCTGACTAAGCCTCAGAAGCAGGATTTGGAACATGTTGAAAGGTTACCTACCTCTCAAGCAGCAGTTAAGCATGCATGAGTAGCTACTGTGTTGAACCATAATGTTTTAGTAAGCACTTGACATACAGTACATTAACTCAGGGGTGCGCAAACTTTTCTGTTTGCGCCCCCTCTTACCTTTCCTCCAGCAACAGCGGCGTCATTTGACTCCGCGTTGTCATGGTGATACGTCGCCAGAAGCCACCGGAGAAGGTAAGAAACATAGAGGCCTTACGCACTCCCCCGGCATTGTATTGCGCCCCCTCTCCCCCCGAAAATCTTGCACACCCCAGCATTAACTGACACGGTTTATCACGAACAGACGAGAGGATAAAGAATCCAAATGTAGGATTCAAGCTAAAGAAATACAATTAAAAAATACCTTCAAGTTTAAATGTTCACTTAGTCTGAAAAAAAAACTTTAACCATTAAAGATTCCTTTCCCCCCCACAAAATACATCAGATAAAAATACCACTTATGAGCACATTCACGTCTCAGACAGGTCTGCATCCCTGTCTTTCCTCCTTATCTCTTAGCATACAGAACTTCCACTGCAGCCAGGGATTCTGGGAAATTACATGCACATGAGCACTTGGTATATAACCTTTTGCTTCGTGTCCATTTTAATATGAGCCAATGCTGCACAAAATATACTTTGTATACTTTGTTGTGCTGTTCAGAGCAGGGCTCTACACGGCGAGATGCAAAATGTGAAATTGAAAAAAATACATAATTAAAACCGAAAGGCGTTGGTCGAGTAATTTAATTTTATTTCCAAATTTCTCCTAAAAGACGCAGCACCAATGTCTTCACTTAGAAAACTTCAGGTCATCTGAATCGCAGCGACCCAACTATGTCCCACAAACTGCAGATCCTGGAACCTATAGCACCAATGCCCTTATCTCACCCCATAAATCAACCAACATTTTAAATTCACTACCCCAAATCCTGCCGTGGCTAATGTGATCTGCTGCCAGCTGGTCACATACAACCCATTGGCAATCAGGCAGCCAGACTCTCACACTAGCTCCTCTGTCGCTCCTCTTTGCAGGTTGCTTCACTGGATACCAATGTCACCAAGAATCAACCTTATGAATCTAGTCCTCACATACAAGCTTTCCAAGCTATGCTGACCCTTAGTACTTCCCAGAACTCATCCCCAAATGCTATTCTACAAGCACCCCCTCTCTTCTACTAATGATCAGCGGCTCCCTCAAACTCCTTTAAGAGGTTTCATGGGTCAAACCTATGAATTCCCTTCACCTACAAAATCAGACTATTCCCCACTCTTTACACATTTAAAGGTGCCCCGTAAACTCAAACAGGGCATGCCTTGGTGTGGTTACGGGCTTAAAGATACTTTGGCCAAAGAATTTGACTAAATTACCTTTACGTCTGGTAAGAAAGTCGAGAAGTATTGAACTATAATCATTTGTCATATTGGATGTAGCAGCACTGGGGCTTTTTTGTCTTTTGTTGTATACATTAGGTCACGAAACCAGCAGTACTCCTTTTGACACAAATATATACAGTATGGTGGTGGTGGGCTTGTGTTCTGCGCTTGCAGGGGTTTGTGTGTCTCTCTACCATCATCTGTCATCAAGAAAACAGCGCAGTCTTTGATCGCTTCACTGCAATCAGCCATTAAAAGCACACCAACCTCTATCCTCCACTTCGCCTTCTGTTTCCCTTTGCTGTGAAAAGATTCTTGTAGCAAGGTTCTCCAAAAGTACAGTACTAGTGTATGATACGGTTTGTACCTTTAATGTTCTGTGCACTCACTTTGAACTGTACAATATAAAGTGTTATAAATAAAATGATAACCTTGTGGGTACGTCTCAGGCTACGATTATACCAGGAGCTGCTGGGCGGCAGCGCGATGCGGTGACGTCACTGCTGCGATCTGGCAAAGCGGCACGTTGAACTGCAGGCAGGAGGCATCCGGAGGAGATAAGGAGGCGTTGCCGTGTGCGGTTCACCCTCAATGGCTGAACCGCTCCGTCACCTGCCAAGAACAAATTGTGCTGTCTGCCCTCCAGTCTGCCGCCCTGCAGTTCCAGGCGGTGCGCACGTCGATCAAGGTATATTTACCATAATAAGATTTCTGCATTTTGTTTTTGAGCTGCGCAACGCTGCCGCCGGCGGTTTTTGGTATAATCAAGGCCTTGGGGAGGAAGGAATACTGCAAGCTACAGAATCAATATCGTGCAGTTGATCAAACTCCCAAGACGCGCTTTGCCAAAGACAAAGAACTTACTTCTCCAACAGTTCATAAATAGCTTTTGCAAACAATTATTTCAATCAGGTTATCAATTGCAATTACTTTTTAAGCTCTTTAGAGCAGAAATCAATAGTTCCCTATTTTGTTGTACTGTGTGCATAGTAGTGTATCTATGCCACATAAAGGCTTCTGATTATCAAGATAAACTCTAGCAAAACTAGTGTGCCCGTCTCGTTGCTCTGATTCTTAGCACACATTTAAAAATGACAAGAGAATTTCAATTAATCTGAATTTTTAAATAAATGTTCAGCTGTTTCACCATAACACACACTTCTAAGCAGTGGTAGAAGTATTTTAAAAAAAAATAATAATTCTGGTTTGCTTAAAATAAATGCTTTCATTAGTCCTTGTTTGAGCTGCATGGACTTCAACCCTTGTTTGTACAATAGGAATACAAGTTAGGGGGTATGTATCAAAGTTTTCTGGTGGTAAAATTGGGACAAAAAGTGACGAAAAAGACTGCATCAGATTTAACAGAAATAGACTATTTAAAGGAATTGAGTTTTATTTCGATGACAGATCTGGTGTTATATTACATCCCCGTTTTATAGGCAAGAGCTTTTGGAACAAATCACTTTTGTAAGTGAATGAAGTCTGTGTACTGAAGTGCTTTTGTATACAGTAGTCTTTAAACCACTTCAAGGGTTTTATCTAACCCAGTAACAGAATAAGGATTCTGGAGGCCCTAAGCATTTTGCTGGACTACCACCTGTAACACATCTATCATTTCTACCCGTCCCAATGCATAAACTGAATAATCAAATGACAAGAGCTGTGCATGGCTTATTCTCCCACATTCACATTTTAAATGAGGCACATCATAAAATTTTCTATGCATATACGACCGACTCCTGATGCATTTGACCTCCCTGATTGCACCTCTACTCGTAATGTGCCTATGTTTCCCAATATATAACTTAAATTGCAAGCTCTTCGGGGCAGTCTCCATTTGCCTCATGTGATCCTTTAATTGCAGCTCTTTTCCTCATGGTTTGAACTTTACAAAATTACAAGAAAAAAGTGCTGCGTTCACTATCAGCACAATAAATACAATATAGAATAGATGACAGAATATGAATATACATACATATACTATATATATATATATATATATATATATATATATATATATATATATACATATACTCTACACACACACACACACACACACACACACACACACACACACACACACACACACACACACACACACACACACATATATACACATATACTATATACACATATAATATACATATATATATAATATAATATATATAATATTATAATATTATATATATAATATAATATACTTATATATAATATATAAATATACACACACAATATATACATATACATACATACATATACATATATATACATATATACACACACGCAAATCAGTTTGTTTCTGACCTTGTGCAACCTATGGCCAACCCACAACACCATTACCAGCGGTGTTACTTGCAATTAACTCAAACAGTACTTGAGCACTTCAGTCTCTGGTATCTGGGAAATCTAGTGACAGGGAAGATTCATAGTAATGACTTGTATCCCCTGCTGTGTACTTTTTTATCCCACTAGTTACTCCCTTTCTTACTTCGCTCTGTGCTTCTTTATGACCTCAATCACTCACCCCTGCCAGGCTCTTTTTTGTTTCATTCACCTTATTGACCTCCGCTCTGCCAGTATACAGTATAGAGCAGAATCCCTGCAATAGCAGCTCAGATTCAGTTCTGACATACAGAATATCCAAGCAACAAGAGGGAGAGGCGCAGACAGAGAAGAAAATAAAGAACAGATATGTCGTAGCATATACATTAAGAGGATATTCTTCTTAAGGAGATTAGAAAAAAAAATAAAAAATAATTAAAGGTCTACACTGATTGCTCTTTTCCTAATATTTTTAACACGATTATCCAAGCAACACGAAAAAGGGAGAAAAAGAACAGCTCAGAAGCCGGAGTAAATTTGGGGTAAATGAAGATCAGTCATTATTATTATTTTTCAGGTCACGGTTTATTACATAGATGGGTTTTTTATAGAGTTACACATGGAACCACTTCTGTACCAGCTTGCACCCTCTCTGCACTAAAATAGTTAAAATGATAATGCCAGCACACAGTGGTGAAGCTGGCATCCTACGGTATCATTTAGCAGTGCATTATTAGTAGCGGGAACATGCGTTTGCCTCTGTAATAAGACTATAAAGAGTTTATAATAATAATAATAAAACAAACATATGCCAACATTTTACAGACTAAATAAATCCCAAACACCTGCGATCACACAGGGGAAGGGGGGACAAAGGAGTATAAACCCCAAAAGCAATGAAAAAAAAGCAACAAAGTCTTACCTCTGGGAGTAGCCCCTCTGTGGGAGTGGGAGACACCCCATCTACGCTGTCCTGGCTCCTGGCGCTAAGTTGTGGGGACATGGTGGGAGATTCGTCGATATAGGGCATGGTCTCGGAGCCTTCGCGGGAGCTCTTCTGCTCCTCATTCCCTTCCGCGTCGTAGCCGTCTGTGCCGTAGTTGAAATCTGTGGCGAGGAACAAAAAAGGCCATTGAGTTCCTTCAATGAGGGCGGCCAAGGAGGAGGCGTTCGGCTTGTGCCTGGGGGTCATGCTGGCATCTGAGCTTCCTGAGAGAAGAGGGGAAGAGCGGAGAAAGAAAGGGCAGAAGCAGCGAAGGTAGAGAAAATGAAGGATTGAAATAGAAAGGAAGAGGGGGGGGAAAGGAAACAGAGAAGGCAAAGCAGACAAGATCAATGGAGGGTGAACGGCAAAGAAAAATAATGTAGGAAAAAGGAAAAAGTAAACAGAACGGAGAGGCTTGAAAACAAAGAAAGAAAACAGAGAGAAATGGAGCTTTAAAAAAGATGGGGGGGGGGGGGAGAAAGCGCAAGCGAAATATTGAGATGAGGAAAGCAGAGGCAAAGAAAAAAGGGAGAGAAAACTAAAAAATGAGGTACGGGGAGAGAAAGAGAGAGGGAGTCTGCAACCAATGCAGAGGAGAGGGAAAGCTTGGAAGCATCAGAGGCAGAGTGAGCAAGAAGAGCCAGTCCTGGCGCTACATGCAGAATACAGAGGTCAATTGGCCACCTCTGAAACACAGCAAAAACTACGACTGAAGGATTAGGGGAAGCCTGGGAGCCTGCGAAAACTGGAAAATCAGCGGCTGTCCACAGATGACAGCATCAAAGCTATTCCGGGCCCTGCTTGTTGCCTCCTTCTCTGAGTCACAGGGAGACAGAAGGGGGGTGAGATGGCTCATGGATTCCATTTTAAAGCACCTGTTCTTGCACAAATAAGAATTGTACCAAACATCCAAAATGAGAGCACTCCCCTTTACTGTGTTTTTATTAAGCCATTTTTTTAATATATATATACACACATATATACATTTTTAGATTCAAGTCTAAATCATAGGACCCGAACCTGTGGTACTGGCATCACTATGGCAACGTTCAATACAGGATTTCTATCAAATGGGCAGGCACTTTTCAAAGTACTCATTGGTTACTGTGTAGAGTGGGCATTCTTTAGCATATGAAAAGGGACAAAAAGAAACATTTCAGTAAGAGCGGAACACCAAGAATAAGATATTAACCCTTTAGCAGTCAGGTCAGAAAAGCCTTGTTTTGTATTCCTGCCTAATCCTCCCTCATGTAGACTGTGATTCACTCATTGCAAAGCGGGCTCGCTCATTTTTAGCATTAGTGAGAGTTCCACCGCCATTTTTTGTTTTTAAACAAGAAACTCTAAATACTCTAGAAACTATGGTAAAATACTGACAGGGGGCATCAATGTGTTTTTTTTTATTTATTTCGCTTATTAAAGCAGCAATACTACCTTCCCCCTTTATTTTTTTCTTATTTGTATATGTAAAGCATGTGACCATGTATAATGCTACATTCTTACCTAAGCTGGCAATCATTTGGTGCTCCTGTTCTAAATATGTCGAAATCCTGATTGTGTGCCTAACATAATGGCAGCTTCAGTCAGTGTAACTCAGCAGCTACAATGTATCCTTATATTACTACGGTAACATTGTCTATTGTTACCGTTTGCAGCTCAAAATGCTGGGAACAAATGATCACAAACCAGAAAGTGTTACAAAGATCTTGCACTGCTTGAGAGGTGAGCTAAAACCTGCTACAGAAATCAAAAGATGCTTTAAAACAAAAATGGCATTAAGAGTTGAATAATAATTAAATAAAACAAAAAAAACAAAAAAAAAAACACAGTATAATCTAATACTACATAACTGATTTATTTAAACCCACCCCAATAAGATTTCACATGTTGTGCGGCTTTAAATATGTATTAGTAATTGGAGCAGACAGAGGTTGGATTGACTGTGTATTCAAATTAGCCCCACACGTATTTGTATGGCTAACCGAGACCGCTCGCTTGCAGATGTCACTCTGCCTCCGTGGGAGAGGGTGGGTGGAGGGGTCTGTCCCGCGGTAGAGCCTCTCCATTGTCATATGTATGTGTATACTGTCTGTGTACATATGCAAGTGTGGCTACGTATGTGTGTGTACGTTCACATGAAGAATCACTGTCACCAGCGATGTGCTCGAAGAACGAAAAATCTGCGTCGCCGAAGAATGGATCTGCCGCGATCACGCTGCAAGGGGTCCATGCCCCCGAATGCTACACCCCACCAGAGGGTTAATCCTACGGTGCCGTGACCGCGGGTGGCAGAGGCACCGGAGATAAGGTTGGCTACATGTGTGCACATGATCTGTGTATGAATTTGCATACAGTATGTATATGAAAGTGCACATGTCAAGAGAACTATAGTTTTAGAATAAAAATACTCCTCCAAAATGTTTACAGATGTATTTTTATGCCACAGGATAAAAGCTAGCAGAACCTCAGAGTACAGGTATATATTCATTTCTGAGGGGTTTGGCAGCATGTTCCAAACTAGGCCGCACTTTTCAGAGCTATTTGGAAACTGGAACTTTGGTATCTCCGTGTTTCTTTTCTGGGTGGAAAATGGGCGATTGGGGGGGGGGGGGGAAGGTCTTTAAAGAGATGGGGTGAGTGCATATACAGCGACGCCCCGCTTCTCGACGATCCGCCAATACCGAGAAGGGGGCCGCCATTTCGGCGCATGCGCAAAACGGACCGGTCCAGGCGCGCTTATGCCAAGAACAGGTTTTTTGCCGATGTTGCGCATGTGTAGAACGGCGCATTGCCAGTCTGCGCACATAACGAAAATCGCCGGTTCCGCTTTCCGGTGATTTTCGCTTTGTGGCGGGTCCTTAGAACGGAACCCGCCGCATGACTGGGGCCCTGCTGTATAACACACTGATTTTATGAGCCTACTTAAAAAAACAAAAACATAAGTGTAGCCATGGCTGGTTCCTGGCTACCATTCTGCCCTCACTGGCATACAAGTCCTGGTAAGAGCAGGCAGTGCCAGTACTAATCATGGGTTTTCCCACACACAGGCAGTCCCTTGAGTAACAGGGGATGAGGTGTGACTAGGTTTGTGTTCTGCCCAATCCTGGGTTCAGACCGAGTACCTTTCCGCTACTGCACGTAAGGGACGTGCTACCCCAAATTCAGTAGTGTCTCTACCGTTGAGAGAGACAAGGTATGACGCAGGACTGCTCTGCACTGGCAGGGCCTGGTCCTCTTCCCCAAGGGGGAGAGTGAGTGATTACCTTTTCCCCTGGTCCTGCCAGAGGGCTGGGGAAGAGCAGGGACTGCTGTGGGGGCCCATGACCTGTAATGAAGGTCCAGGGACTATCCTGAGTTTGGGAGACCAGAACAGAGACTGTATTGGGCAGAGGACTGCCGTGTTACTGTGAGTGTACAAGAATAAATTTGTTCCAGCTGAATATACCTCCGGCCTAGTGTTGATCCTACTGGGGGGAGGGGTAACCGTTTCTACCGTAGGAGATCGCCTCCATACACCTGGAGCTTATGACAGATGGAGGCGCTGTGTACCATGGAGTAAATGTCGGGTATACACACCAGAAGCCTGTCCTGCAGTCCCCACAACCATCAGCAGACAACTCAGCCTCTTGTGAACCAACAGGTAGCATGCACCATACACCTGGTAACAGGGGGTCTCCCAGAGGATGGGGGAAACACAGTTACACAAGGAACATGCAAGCGAGGAAAATTGAAATGCACATGGAACTGGTAAAGATACAGTCCTGAGAAGTCACATTACAGAGTCTCAGTTCACACAAGAAGAGTAACAATATCATTATATAACTCGCCTGCAAAGAGGAAGACTGAGAATGAAGACTAGCACTGTATCCCGTATATATAAAACATTCAAATGAATTCATCTAAATTCTTCCCAAGCAAGGGGATGATGGCTTCCAAGCATATTGAACAGAGGCCAATGAATCCAAGACCTCAAGATCCTCAGTCTTTTTGGCACAGGGAGATAGTGACTTACACATGGACACAGTATTCACCCATGTAGCACTATTAAAATTGCATCATAAATTATTATTCGTGTATAGAAAACACAGCCATAGCCGGCACGGTGCAAGAGCCCTACTGAGTGAGATTTGTGTATACTGGAAAAGAAAAACTAGTGATCAAATAACGCAAGGCTTTATTAAACAGGGCAATCACACCTTGGCTTCCTTAGGAAGATTCAATGACCTGGACAAGAACGGTCTTACTTTATCCAGTTACAAATAATTCCATTTCTCTGGGTCTACTCAATCCAAGCATATCAGCTATTTAGGTTTATCTGTTTGACTAATTATGGCTTAATTACTATACAAACAATAGACTAAACAAAGATAACTACTCATCTCTAGCTGAGGACTGACAAACATTTATCATCAAAAGACAAAAAGAGTGTAAAATCCATCCGAAGATTATGTTTACCACAGGAAGTTAAAAATAAAAAGGGGTTTAAGAATACAGTACTCGTACTTCTAACAATACAGTGAAACCATTTTATCATCATTGGACAATTTATTTAAGTCACACACGTCACTGTCCTCAGTACACTTTCAACCTGGGAGTGATTGCCCCTTCCAATGATATGTGATGGTTAGTGAGATCACCTTCCAAACAAGTGCGACCTAAGAAGCATTGAAGACCTGGATAAGTGGAAGATATCCCAAAGCACTTCCACCCCAACCCTACACCTTTAATTTTCCATAATGGATCAGCACCCATTTGCATAATTAATGACCAATAAAAGCAAGCGTACGATGTAAAGCCGATCAATATCTATTCCACACTGAGTGCAGAATAGCTAGTTAGTAGGCCACGGATAGGGACAGGTGAAATACTCTATCACGGGGACAACACTGGAGTCATAGGAGCCAAAAACCTGGGGATGAGGAAAGCTGAAGACAGAGCGGGAGTTATTGCCTGGTTATAGCCTGGGTCTTCAATACTCACTACATTAAATACTGGGTCTTCAGTACTCACTACAGAAATGTGTAAGCATGCTAAATATTAATGACACTGTGCAATGAGATATTATCCTAGCCTATCAACAAAAGTGCAATCAATATTCAGAAAGGTTTAACATTAATATAAGGATTATTGTATCCAAAATGCAAGTATGTGAAGGAACTAAGATGGGAAGTAAACAATTGTCTTTGTATCACTGAACCATGATCACTGCTAGCTCCAGTATCATCATTGAAAACCTTTAAAAAGCACCTATATGGTTTTGACCTAATCTTAAATGCTTACTGTTTAAAAGGCTGTTTAAGGACAAATGCGTTCAAGTCCTTTCAGTCATACAGAAATGGTGAACAGATCAACACATTGCTACAGTAAATATTATAGGTTAAAGCTGTTAAATTCTGGGCATTATTGAAATCCCGGCACCCTGATTGGATAATGCCCGGAATTTTAACCAATCAGTAGTGGCCTGGAATTTTTGGCCCCCTGCCAAGTTTTTCAGGCAATCAGCTTTCAGTTCTCATTCACAAAGAGTGAGATCAGCTCTCAGACAGGGGAGGTGATTGGACAGGAGGCAGCAGCAAGGCACTGACCCCTCCCCCACCCTGCCTCCAGAGAGCTCGCACAGGACAGTGAGGGGAAAGGTTGTGTGTCTGTTGTGTTTTGTGGGTGTAGGCGGGCAGCAGAGTCTGTTTTGTTGGTGTGTGTGTGTGTGTGTGTGTGTGTGTGTGTGTGTGTGTGTGTGTGTGTGTGTGTGTGTGTGTGTGTGTGTGTGTGTGTCAGTGGGTGGGTGTCAGTGATTGTAGAGGGTGGAGGAGGCCTGCGGAGTGTGTGTGCTTTCCTTATAATAAACTTGCATTAAAAGCATAAGAACGTAGACCATGCTGATAAAAATCAAGGACTACAAAAGTGTATCTTTATGAAAAATTTAAAGAAAAAAAACCAAAAGCACCTACATTTAGCCTATAATAGTAATAATCCCCTCAGAACAGGGCATTACTGGCCAATAATTCCCTGGTTGGGTTAAAGTCCCTCAGCTTCGCCTCAGGCCTTCAACTCATTCAGCCAGGGCATTATTGGCCAGTAATGCCCTGTTCTTCAGGGATTATTACTTAATTACGACAGCAGTAAAAAGCAAATGTTATTTGTGTGGACATTTCTCATACCCCCTTCCTTTCAGTATAATTGTTTTCCATCTCATCTGGAAAATTCATAGAAAGTGGAACCAAACAGAACTGATGGATGGGAGAAACTACACAATGCACATAATCACCTGGGGACATCACACACAATGCAAAATAAGCACCCTATTTAACCCCCTCTAGAAGAAACAAAACATGTAGGAAAATATAGGAATTGTAACTAAGATTTGAGTACAACCATTTCTACTTAATTCATAGCTTGGATTTCAAACCTTTTTCCCCCCAAAAAAACCCCAGCAGGTATTCATTTTCCCTATACCGGCCCGAAAAAAATCCATTTCATTTAGATTATATTGTAAATCTATTCTAAATGAGTGACATTGGCTCGTTATTGTGATTCTTCTGAACATTCCACCTATTAACAATACTTGTAAAACAAGCTCTCTAAATTATGCAATGGCACAAATGTTTTACCAAAACCCCCTCTTTTTAAATGGTGGCTTCTCCCCGGCCTCTGCTAAACCCAAGTGTTTTTTTCGGTCTGGCGTCCCCAATGCAGTTCAGACCTGAGTTTTGGAAACTTTCTACCATATAATTACATCTATTTGCAGCTCTCCTGTTTGGCCATTATAATGCTTCACTGCCTACAACACATCTACACTTCTCGAAGGCAGTATGAGTGCTTGAGCTTTCCACTACTTCAGCATGCTAATGTTTATAATACCACAAAGTGATAATACTGATCACAGAAAGGTGCAAACTCTTGCAATATTGTGACTAAAAGCAAGCCTCTAATGCTCTTGTAAAATACAAATACACTACATTGATCAGGCTGTTTTTGCTGCAGGAGGGGAGGGGGGATTTCAATTTGATTTAAAAATAGTGATAAAAACGGCTGAATGTAGAATTTGTGTAATGTCGAATATTCGTGCACCTACTGCAGAAGGAAGCTAGCACATTAAAACTCTACACTGCCAGAATGACGGGCAACACTTTGCAGACCCGAGATACCTGCTGCTGTATTGCACCTGTAGGAGTCTCAATAACATCTTCACAAATCTGCAAAAAAAAAACGAGATTGAGACACATAAAGAACAAGCGTTTCACTGAAACAAGTGGGAACGATTTTAAAGTGACTGTAGGATTAAAAGGTGTGGTCTCACTTTTTCCTCCTCTGTGTTATATTTATTGTTCTGTAGTCCCGCTTTCAGACAAATCTGGACAGCTATTAAAGATCAAGTTATGATAGAAGAGCTAAAATGGTGGTGGGGAGGGGGACTGTATTACACGTCTAATTGCTTCCTCATTATTGCAACTATAAGGGCTCGATTATACCAAATGCTGCAAGGCGGCAGTGTACTCTGTGACATCACCCAGCACTGCCGCAGAGCAGCATAGTGATTATACCAGGGAGCCGGTGGAGAGCAGGCAAGGAGGCGTGGCCGCGAGCGATTCGCCCTTATTGTCTGGAACTGCTCACGTGATGCGGCCGTCGCAGGCCAAGAACAAATTTGCAGATCGCACCAGGAGACAGCCGCCCTGCAGCTCCACGCGGTGCGCACGCCGCAGCAGGTATGTGCACTGCGATTGTTTTTTTTTTTTAAATGAAAGTTGTTTTTCAAGCGTGCGGCGCTGTGTGAAATGGACATATTCTGGACCCAGGTTCATGTCTAGGATATGAATGGACCCAGATAGCTTCAACTCAGCCCCCTTTCCAAAGCACACCACGTCCTGTTATATTTTCTTCACTTTATTAGGAAAGGAGCAGTATATTCAGGCACTTGTGGATGTAATGGTGTTGTGAGAGTGCTTCTCTATAGGTGCTTCGTAATTAAGGGCAGGTGAAAAAGATTGGGCCTTGCCAGTGGAGGGTAACAAAAAACGTACTCAGTACGTAAACGTACGTAAACGTACTTGGGCCTTGCCAGTGTAGGAAGGAAAAGGAAGTGTGAGGGAATCTGGGTAATAGTTGGTCTGTCCACAGACTATTGTATCAACAAAACAGGGGGGAGGGCAGAGCAGTCCATTCTGAGACAAGATATCAGAGGTTGCTGTAGCAACTCACTGGCTACATTCTCAGATGCAGAAAGGGCAACAAAATGATACATCACACAGGCACAGTGTGTGTGTGTGTGTGTGTGTGTGTGTGTGTGTGTGTGTGTGTGTGTGTGTGTGTGTGTGTGTGTGTGTGTGTGTGTGTGTGTGTGTGTGTGTGTGTGTGTGTGTGTGTGTGTGTGTGTGTGTGTGTGTCAAATGCATGCAGCTGAACTTATTATTATTTTTTTACTTCAATAGTTTCATGTGGGCAATCTCCAATTACCTAAAGAACTGTATAGCTGCCAGTCAATTTGTTCTTCATGTATTGATAGGCGAAATTTGGTGACATAATTAGAGCTGGCATATGTTTTTATTTGCTTCTGTCAGTCAGTGGAAGCTCATGAATATTCATGAGCACTCCTGCACTGACAAGTGCTAGAGGGAGGGCAGGGCTGACAAAGGGGTGTGCCAGGGCTTGTGACAGGACATGAAGGGGCAGTGCCGTAGCAAATGGCTGTTAAAATAGAATACAAGAAAATTGGTCTTTCAAAGTTGTTTTTTTTTTAAAACAGAAAATGCTAAAAGTATTTTTTCTTACTACAGAACTGATTTATTAAAAAAAAAACACATGCAGGCTATTGACTGAACTGCAGCTTTAAGGAGCTGACAAGCAGAAGGGAGGTCAAACAGAAATATGATTCTTGTTCCATGACAGGACACCTGTTAGAGGAGCTTCGCTCCATGGAGGCATAATACCGTATCAGGCACGATTAACGGTTTCCCCGTTACATTAGCCAACATACATGCTCCCAAAGTCCTTTAAAGCACATTTTTTGAGAGAGAAAAAAGCCTTTCACTATTCTGCAAGCCCTCAAGAATGGGTCACTTATAGTTGGAGGGGATTTTAATTCAGTCATGGATGGGAGGGTGGACAGGTCAAGATCTCGGGACAACCCAAATACCTCCCATTCCAGTAAGGACTCAAACACTCCTTGCTGCTCTTTGCGACCAATAGTTGGTTGATGTTTTGAGAAATGTAAACCCAGTCAGTCGGGACTTCACCTTCTATTCAACCCTACATGACTTACTCCCGCGCATAGACTTTCTTTTGGTTGATGGCTCTCTGGTGGCTCAAGCTCGCCACGTCTCGATTTATAACATCACCATGGTCAGACAATGCAATGATCGACACTCTTATAGATTGACTTTCCACAGTCTCCTTTGTTTGACAATGGAGACATACCGAGACTCTTTCATACATCCTAGCAATGTCATCCAACATGGACATGGATCTTGAATTCTTTGAGACCAACAGATCACCAAATATCTAATTTCCTACAATTTGGGAGGCCCATAAAGCGGAACTAAGGCATCTATTCCCCATCCCATAACAAGAAGGAAAGGCAGCAAAGGATCGTAGACATTTCTTCACGGCTTGCGACCCTGGAGGCTCAACACAAACCAACCTCCTTCTTGGCCAAACTATTAAAATTAGAGGGAAGCTAAATTTATGTCAGTGTGATAAAACTATGAGAGCTACAAGATGGATATTGCAGAGTTTTATGAGAGCGGCAATAAAGCACGCAGTATGCTGGCCAGAAAACTTAGAAACATCAAGTCCATAAACAACATCCATTCCATACGTTTGCAAAATGGTTCCCTTACTCATAACCCCTAATTAATTTTTTTAAAGAATTCCAAAAGTACTTAAAAAAAACAAAAAAAAACTATACGATGGCAAGAAAATCAAGCTTTCCAAGGACACCCCAGTCTAATATGCTTCCCTTCCTACGTGTTTTCCAGACTTCCTAAATTAAAGCCTAACCTGCTGTGTGTGCTTAACCTCCCAATCTCTAGTGAGGAAGTCACTCCAGTTCTTAAAAACTAGCTATTACCAGAAGTTCGCAAAGATTCTCACTACCCAGCTGACATAGATGTCTAGTAAATTCTATGTCCTCAGCTAACATAACTTATTCTCTAAAACTCTCCCTCAGCTAGAATACACTGCTCTGGGCGTCTTTCTGACCACCGCGGTCCATATGGCGAACAGAACTAGACAAGGCATCCCCTTTTACCACGTTATTATTAGCCTTATCCGTTGAACCACTCCGATTGCATATTAGAAATCTTTCAGAAATCTCCAGATTCCGGATCGGTAACAATTTTTAACTCTCAATGTTTGTGGACGATGTCCTCATGACTCTTACAAGGCCTTTGACCTCCTTGCCAAACCTCTTACAGCTCCTAGGGAAATTTGAGGAAATATCCGGTTTCAATATTAATTATACAAAATCAATGGCCCTCAATGTGAACTGGCCCAAAGAACTAGAAAAACTCCTCATTACATTTTAGTTTATCTGGAAATCAACCTCTGTTCCCTATTTAAAAGTTGCAAATCACAAAGATATTCTCTTCAATGTATCAGTTAAACTACTACAGCTTATTAAAACGTTCAAAAAAGATCTAGAGGCACGGAGCAAGTACAAAATCGCCTGGATTGGGAACAATCTTGTTTAAAAAGAATTTTCAATCCAGGATTATGTACAGGCATACCCCGCTTTAAGTACACTCACTTTAAGTACACTCGCAAGTAAGTACATATCGCCCAATAGGCAAACGGCAGCTCACGCATGCGCCTGTCAGCACGTCCTGAACAGCAATACCGGCTCCCTACCTGTACCGAAGCTGTGCGCAAGCGGGGAGACTATAGAACCTGTTACACATGCGTTATTTACATCAGTTATGCACGTATATGACGATTGCAGTACAGTACATGCATCGATAAGTGGAAAAGGGGAGTGCTTCACTTTAAGTACATTTTCGCTTTACATACATGCTCCGGTCCCATTGCGTACGTTAATGCGGGGTATGCCTGTATCTATTTCAAAGCTCAACAGTCCCGGTCCCCCCATGTCTTGAAAGACTCCATTTCCCGCTACATGTGGGTAAAAAACGACCCAGAGTTTTAACAGTCCATCCTGCAAAGGCTTATTGACTTGGGTGATTTGGCGGTTCCCAAACTTTTCTCATTATCTCGCATGCCAACTTTCACGAATATTGTTCTGGAGCTCTGGTAGAGGAACTTGCGGGTGGGTAGAGATTGAATACCAAGAAAGCAGACAAGCCGAGATCAATACTCATCTGGGGAGCCATAGTAAGCAGACCACTAAGTGTACTTGGTCACCCTGTCATAAAACCATTGCTCCGGTTATGGGAGCGGCGTAAAATAAAAGTATGATATGACTATCCGAGGACCGGGTATAACTCCTGTTCTGCAAGCTGACTTTCCTCCCAGGTATGAATACCGAGGTCTTCCCGGCCTGGAGGTCGGTGGGCATCCTAAGAGTAAAGGATTTGTTTCATAGAGACAGTATGCTCCCCTTTGCACGGTTGATGGAGAAATTTCAGCTATCCAATACGGAACTGTTCCATTATCTACAGATTGAACACTTTGTGACTTCACTAACTGTTATAGACGTCCTACAGCTACCCACATATTGAGACTCTGAAACCTGATACCTCAAGAGTGGGATGGTGTATACACAGTACTGAATTCTGCTTTTCCACAACGCAGGATGAAACCTATTACAAGTTTGTTTATGCTTAAGTAGGAAGAGGCGATACTATAGAAATGGATGACTGGAATGATCTGTGTAGCTGCTTCCAAGATTTCAATATGCACCATTATCAAAGAAAATTCTTACAAACTTCTATCTTGATGGTACATGTCTCTGTCTGTCTGAATAAGATTGGAAGTAATACCAACACCGTATATTTTCGGAGGTTGCGAATTTAAAGGCTTGCTGTCCCACATATGGTGGTCATACCACACACCACCTTGGTCCCAAACTTTTTCTTCTAATTAACCAAGTTCTGGGAACCTCCTTAAGACCAGGCTCATGGCTAGCCCTTCTAAATAAAATGACTCCTGATCTATCCATACCAGAAAAGAAAAAAAGAGTACACAGGCAAAGATCCGTATCCATCCGCTCCATTAAAAAATAGTAGAACTCACCAGCAAGGAAGTTAAAACCTAATTTATTAAACTACATAAAAGACAAAATAAACAAACAGTACAAAGTACTCTCCCACGCGTTTCACGCCCACTATGGCGCTTTCTCAAGGAGTAGTGAGATAGGGGAGGTCTTGAGTATTTAACATGCATCCCCGTCATGCAAGACAGCCGTTTAAAATAATTAATTAATTGATTTTGTCTTGCAGAAAGAACAGAAACAAAACACAGAAAGGTGAGAAAAAGAAAGAAGGATTAAGAAGATAAAGAAAAAAATCTCACTGCAAGAAAACAAGCCACAAAAACAATACATATAGCAATAAAGAACTGTATAATATGTAAATATATCCAATGAAATAAACATATAACATATTGGCCATGACTAGAACTTATAGGGGAGACGTCTCTACACGTCGGGGCTACATTGGACTTCCAGGGAGCCAGGCGGTGATCGATTGTGAGTAGCGTGTACTCCACACCGGGCGCAGCCGGGGCGAACCGAGGGAGACCGAGTGAGTTGCCGTCTCACGCATTGTCCCCCGAGTGTTTCGTTTAAGCCCTCCTTGCCTTCCCTGTTATCCCGCACTGTTTGTGTACCCTTTTAAACCCGCATTATCCTGTGTCAAACTCCTATGATTGAATGAACTATTTATGACTAATGGCTGCTGCCGAGCAGCACTGACCGTCACTCTTTGAGCTTTTACACGGTTTTTTTTTCAGATTTTTCACAGAAAAGAAAAAGAAACTGATGCACATATTCTTGGCCACCCAGTGCTGTATTGCTGTCCCCTGGTTAAAACCAGAGCCCCCGCATCCTAACATGATTGAGAATATTTTGGAATATTATGCTATTAGAATAACCCACTTCTTTCAAGGAGGAATGCACTAAATTCTATAGGGTGTGGGCCCATGGCAAGCATACATAGGCAACCCGGGCTTTGGCCTTGCCTCAGGTTTCCAGTAGATAACACCAGACTAAGTCCTACAAAATATCAACCCGAATTACTCAGAGATACTGACGGACAGCATTGTTGTATTTATTCTGGGGCTCCCAGGCTCTTTTCTCTTTATATATTAAATATGTTTATCCCCAGGTCAATGGGAACCAGATAACTTCTGTGAGAAGCCCCTTGAGAAGGCTATCCAAAATGTATTCAATATATGTTCCCCCTTTTACTGCTCCATTGTAATATCGATACGTAACCCTCCTTCTCTATTCTACACCCTATACCAAAATAAATAAACTGTTTGAAAAAAACAAAAACGTTGGAAAATAATGAGTTACGGATTCCCAAGTCAGTGAAGTGACTGAAATAAGGTTTCTTAATAATTTGATGAGGGGTCTCTTTACGCTTATATAGCTGAAGAGGTCTCAGATACACTGGCCTAATGAGTTGCAAGCCCCTTTGGCAAAGAATGGGTTAACGGGTGGCAGTCATGTAGTGCCCAAAGCCAGAGGTGCCATACAAATAGGTTTAGTATAGGAGAGGTTAATGAAGAAGCAGAAGGAGAGATGAGCAGAATGAGATCTTGCATTTGCGTGTTTAGCCGTGGGAGGACTATCATTATTTCCCAAGAATTCCCAAAGGAAAAGGGCTGCTGGGTTAACCCATTCAATACAGAATTGTTTTTGTTTTTTTACCGTACACACATTGGGATTGCTGGCCCCTCTGGCAGCAAAAGGGTTAAAAATATATATATTATTACGCCCATGAATTCAACATTAGCTAAATGTCATGACGACCATTTGTGATTTAATGAGGAGTGCAACCACTGACTCGTAAACCCAACACACTGAATTTCAAACTTCTGTTATGTTTGTGGGCGACTCAACGTTCCATAAACCTTTTTTTAGACTAGTTTTCAGAGTTTGCACGGCTCCCGAACCTTCCCTCCGATGCGATGCACACAGTGCACATCTTTTTTGGTAAATGCTCCAATAATTTTCTTCATATTCCCCATGGGGGCTGTATTTATGGTGTCTCATTGACCATCACTGACATTTTCTTTCATATTCCCTATGATATATTTACGAGTCATTGGCTCCCATCAAAAATGAAATCCACGCCACCTGAAGACTCCATTTCCAATCAGGCATTTAAACTGAGCCCTATACAAGTTTGCTTTATAGCAATATATTTTCAGTAGATTACCATACAGAGAGCGCCCTATGTGCTTCTATGCATTATGCTTAATTGGGATATCCTATAAATTCACAGAATGTGTAGTTTCACGTATTATACTGAACAGGCCTAGAGGAGCAACTGAGATGTCTTAGGCTGTGTTTATAGTGGCGTAGTGCTTGCTGAGGTGCGCTTGGCATATATTCAGAGACCCATTATATGTTATGGTGCCATTCTGAGTGAAAGTTTCCGCTTGCTTGCTCACGCTTGCTGAACCTTGCTCGGCTTCCAGCTACAGGCAAATCTGTGTTTCTGTGCTTGCTGGAGATGAGGTGCGGTCACGTGACCCACTGCCGTCCAATCAGAGCGCAGCACAGAAATTAACTTACACCCGAGAGCAGCCATTTTCAAGCATATGCAGAGAGAGAGGTAGCTGGGGTGGGGGGGGGGGGGGGCGGGAAAACGGACTACTGCTGCTGGGAGTTGGGGGGGCAAATGGACTGCTGTGGGGTGGGGGTGCAAACGGCTACTGCTGCTGCTGGGGGGCAAACGGGCTGCTGCTGCTGTTGGGTGGGGGGTGGGGGGGCAAACGGACTGCTGTGGGGTGGGGGGGGGCAAACGGGCTGCTGCTGATGTGGGGTGGGGGGGCAAATGGACTGCTGTGGGGTGGGGGGCAAACGGACTGCTGCTGCTGGGGGGGCAAACGGGCTGCTGCTGGGTGGAGGGGGGGGCAAACGGGCTGCTGCTGCTGTGGGGGGACAAATGGACTGCTGTAGGGGGGGGGCAAATGGGCTGCTGCTGCTGTGGGGTGGGGGGGGCAACCGGACCCATCGGGGGAACAAGAGGGGGGGGGGGGGGAGTTTGTTTGAACTGTTTATTTTTTACACAGTTTTGCGATGCACTTTAAAATAAAATGTATATTCTGTTTAAGAACATTGTACTGTTTTATTGTTCAATGTATATGTTCTTTTTATATAGAAACTTCAGGGACATAGGATGTGGCCACATGGCTGACACAGACACCAACACACACAAACAAGCAGAGCAACCGAATTGCACTCAATCGTCACTACGCCACACACACATAAAAACAGGACACAATATGTTTGTGATAGATGAGCATAGTTGCTTCTTGGTCATTATATATACATATATATATATATACACACACACATTTCTTTGTGTCTCGCTGGTTCCTCGTGGTCGCTGCACTGTGACATCACACCCTGTGGAGACGTCGCTGCACAATGACATCTGTCAGGTACGCCTCCCGACCCACCTCCGCCCACAAGCCCCGCCCACTAGAGCACACGCTCTGTCTGATGGGCAAGAACATGAAAAGCAGCCGCTTGCTAGGCGAGAGGTGAGCATCAGCGCTGGAGAGCACAGCCACTCTCCACTATAAACACAGCCTTAGGTTTTATTACTACGAGTCAAAATGGTGCATTCAAATCCAAAATAGCCATCCACCCACTCTGACAAATACAGTTTACACAGATTATCACATGTGAAACCCAAGTTTTCATAGAACATTACACAATACAAATGTCTACACTTACATTTAACAGAAGGGACTACTAATCCTAGAATGAAAAAGTCACAATGAAATCATATACAAAATATATATTTTTTTATCCTCAAAACCCAGCCCTTTATTTTTTCCGCAAATCTGACCGTTTTGTGAGACTCACAGAGCCTACACTGCCGGTTTTATGATGAAGAAGCCATAAACCTCTTCAAATCAGGACTGAAATACCAGCTAGATGTAATAAGTATACTCACAATAAAACTACGTGACTGCAGGATAACCCAGTTGGTCCTGGTAGCTCATCTACAGGAACCCCATTCCTGCCATGATATAGACCTATCTCCAGGACGGCGTAAATGTCCGAAACTTTCCTATAGAAGTAACAGTTGCAGAAGTGAAGTAAATAATTATTAACCAGTTCCATGTTAGATGTGTCTCTACAGCAACAACGAAAAAGTAAACCGCTTTGTTGAAATGTATTGCTGGCTCCATTGAAGCCACAGGGAGTAACGCCATGAGACACAGTATCACACACACCAATTTTTTTAGACTCTCGGGGGTGAGGAGGAAAGAGGGTCAACTGGAAACCATGCCTGATGTCAACCATGGTCCCATTTTGTGCAGTGAGCTTTACACTGCCCCCTTTATTCATTAGAACCACCCTTTAGGTGACTATTATTGACAAGTGCCAGCACTCCCTCCTTCCTGCAAAAACACTAGGAGACACTTTTGAACAACAGTATGTGAACAGGCAAAGGGTCACCAAGGCAAAGCATGCAAACCTCACTGGCAAGAACATACAGATAAACACCTTAGAAAAATCAGAATCCTCACAGCGACACTCCCGGGGAAAAGGCAAAGCTTGCTTTTCTGCAGTTGCAGCAGTGAGAGGGGATCGGAGGACAACAAGGCGAGACTCCACTCTGTCATGGAGCAGCATCGGTAGGAACCTCACTCACCCCGGTCCTGCAGCCACTCCATCAATTCCTGTGCAGTGGAAGAACGCTGCAACCCCCCCCTATGCAATCCATTCAATCTCTTCCTTGCTGCTCCTGCAGGTACCTGCACTTCACCTCCAGCGTACACAAGGAATCCAAAGGAGGGGAAAAAATAGACAGAGGAGAGAGATCAGGAGCTGTTCCTGCCAGTTTATTTGCTCCTACGTCTAAGAGATGAGCCTGCATGTGAGAGATGAGCCTGCATGTGAGAGATGAGCCTGCATGTGAGAGAGAGAGAGAGAGAGAGAGGGAGGGGGTAGATGGGCCAGGAGCCGGTCAATTACCAGCACAGGAGGCTCTCTTGGGGATGATTGTAAGTGTGTGATGGGGCGGGGAGCTCAGGGATGATGGGGAAGGCTTATGGAATAATGCATGATGGATATGGGATCAGGAGTAACAATATCTAATTCCACTTAACGGTACAGTAGTGATTGGACTGCACTGCCTGGTTTTACTCCAACTTCCTAGCAGAGGCTCTCCCTGACACTGCTTCTCTGCCCTACACATTGGCAGCTTCCCAACTATCTTACATCAGGCCGTGGCTTCATTCCTTTTAAAACACGCAAAGCAGTTCCTTGAGCTATCCAAGGTCCTTACAGGATTAGCGTGCTGCTCGTCCTTCTAGAGACTTCGAACAGCAACACTGGTGTGAAAGATATTTGTGTTGTACATCCAGACGTCTGATCACCCAATGCACAAATGCAGGAAGATTACAGAGCAGCTTGGATTTTACCTTTCACTCTTCATGTTACACAGCGACTGTCCCTGTGATAAGACACTTTAAAGCCTGTTGGGCCCCAGTGAAGTGCTACAATTACTGTAAATTAAAAAAGGTACAATCCCTGCCAAAAAATGTTTAAGATGCTCAGGAAGTCTAAATGCTCTTTGGAATTGTTTTTCATCTTTTTTTTTTTTTTTAGTTTAGTTTATCAGAAAAATATACAGAAAAATATACAATTGAATTGCTAGGCAGTAAAAACAATATTTCATGTGAGAGTGGAGGTCAACCCAAAGCAATCTAAAATACAAAAAGAGTAAAAAATAGTGAAACATCGGAGCACTGCAAGGAAAAAGAGAACTGGAGGCAAAAATAGAAAAATAACAAAAATGTATTGAAGCATGTAACCTAAAAGAGAAACCTCTTAACGGGTTTCTCGCCGGGGGCGCTTTATCAAAGAGTGGATTCTAAGTCTCAAACGTGTTCCTTTATAGATCTTCCCCTCAGGAATTACTGCCTACCTGCCTCCCAGGTAAAGACACCCCCTAGGAAACAAGTCAACAGTGAGGATGAAAACACGGAAGGGAGGCAATACCACCAGGGGGCAGAAAATAAAGGAACACAGTCTTTTTTCAACCTCATTTACTATGTAACATAAGTAACTCAAAAACAATAATAATGAGACTTGGTAAAATTCAAGTTAACCATTAAAACATATATGACCAAAATCATAAATGGTGGATGCAATAAACATTATCAATAATAACATTACAAAATACAAGTAAATAGGTCTGATGCGGGCATGGGCTAAATCCTATTGTAGGTGCCAAATCAGAGATCTGCTAGTATGCTTTAAAATGTGGGGTGTGTATAAAATGCCGTTTGACCAGAAAAAAAACTGTAACGGGAGATCTGCCAAATGACTCGCAGAATATTGTATGATAGCGAAATAAAAAATACTAATGAAATACTTAAAAATCTATATAATTTCCCATATTTTTAAGTACTTTATTTACTGTGTAACTTTTTTAACCCATTTTAGAGGGATTGCACCTCCTAAAGTACAAGATTTTATGATCTTTGTTTCTGTTAGATAAAACACATTTGTGGTAGTCACCTTTAAAAGAATGGCTTAAGGCTTAAACACTTGACATTATGCAGTGCATGGGAAAATTATAAATGACGTGCCTGTGTGGCTGCAGAGATACATTTCTGGCTATAAGACAGGCACTTTCATTTTACATCTCAGTTTTCACAGTATTTCAAAATTTGGAATAAAAAATAAAACCATATTGTTTTATGACAGTGTCCAGCTCTACCAACACTGCTTGTGTTGTCCGCAAGATATAATAATCAATTATGCAGTGATTGTTGGCCAGAAGCTAAAAGGGTTCTAAAAAAAAAAAAAAAAATTAAATGTAACCCTACCATTGGATCCTGAAATTGGCTTTCCTACTTCAAAGACTAGGGTCTTTAACAGTTCACTCTTTCTTCCAGGGCTCCGGAACTTTTTAATTGAGGATCGCGTTTCAGGCTCCTTTTGTATTGTTAATTACATCACATATGACATGGTCAATTTATTTCCATAACCTCACTGAAGTTTATGGGATATCATGTGTGATACAAGATGGATGATGCAGCTGAAGAGCAAGAACTGTTGACCTATAAACCGTTGCTAAGGTTGATCTATACCAGTATCTATTTTCGTGCGTCAAAATCAATGCGACCTTTCCTGCCAACAATTTCATATTGTGACATCACAATAGAAAAAGTCTTTGCCAAACAAGTTCTCGAACTCCAAAGCATTGGAGTACTGTATACCAACATTTCTACCAGTCAAATGCCAGAGGTGCCTGCAAAGTCTTATTCTGAAATGCATTGTATTCACACTCCTGGCAGTATTACCACTCAATGCCTTGCAAACAAAGCAAATATTAGGTACAAGTGCTTGATGAATGTCCCTGTGCCTAGTACAACCGACACAACTCACATACTGTAGCTTTAGTTGAAAACACAGTAACAAGGTTTAAAAAAAAACAAAAAAAAAAAACAAAAAAAAAAAACACTGATTTTTCTGCATAATGGATATCGCACAACCAAACAAAACCAAGCAATACACGAAGCAAACATTTAAGCCTCGTTGGCTTCGGAGGGAGGGCGTGCTGCCAGTGAGAAACAAAGTATTCAATTTGAATACTGGTTGTCAAGGTAGCAACCGCCCTGTCTCCGAAGCCAGGAGTTGAAGCTGACTACAGTTTCAATAAACGAAAATTTAGTTTTTTGGAGCTGCAGCAGCGTCACTGGGACCTAGGCAGCCAATGAAATCATTCTTCAGAATGATTTCATGACTGCAACCTCGATACTTACCCTGCTGTGTGTAACCCCGCCCCCTCCCCAACGCTGAAAAGTCTGCAGGGGGATAAACACAGATCGCCCAGCAAACTGCCGCACTGCCTCCCTCCCGCCCTCCCTCCGAGTCCTGCAGCTGGCAACCTGAACGAGGCCTTAGGGGCACATTTATTAAAAGTGCTACTCTAAGACACCTACCCGGGCCACTACCTTACAGTCTATTCACTTAAATGGGACATTTTTACCATAACCATACTGGAGTAGCACTGCTTAGTAATGTGGTCTTTAATGTATCAAAAATGTAAAAAAAAAAAAAAAAAAAAATACACAAAAACAAACAAAATGTCCTGGCATCCAGATTAATTCCGTGCCCAGCTTTCTGTTCAACTGTAAACCACCCCCACAAAAACACATATCTGCTCCTCATTATGAATAAAAAGTATCTGTACATCTATACATTTAGGGTTAAAACGTTAAATTTTGAAAAGTTTCAGTGTGTGTAGGAGTCAAAAAACAAAAACTGTTTGGAGCAAAAAATGGTACCAGGTATATACGAAAATAAAGAAAGAAAACACAGTGCAGTCCACTTTTATACTGGGTAGTGCAGGGAACACACGGGATTATACCCACTCACATGGGCCGATATATCTCCCTTGGTACAAATCAGCTGCCCTGTGTGTTTCGCTCCACGAGCTCCATCAGGGGTTGTTAAGTGTGTAGGAGTGCAAGGTTTCACACTTTGCAGAGGGTTTGACGTTGTCCTGAACTCTTACACAGAACGGTCCGTATACAGAAAATTATTACAAAGTTCAGGAGCCAACATTTTGTGAAGTTTTCAGATACATGAATATACAGGGATGTACTCTACTATTGGGACAATGTACTCTACTATAGGGACATGCTTGACCCAGAGGTTTTGATCCATTCTCGTCTCAAACAACGTGAGCCACATGATCATTAATTATACAAATTGCCGAGCAGAAATGAGAATGGTCAGGTAAATGCATGGAAATAATGCAGTGTGCAAACACAACATATTTTTTTTTACATAAATCACTGCTTTCACAAAGTTTCTGGGGTTACGCTTGCTCTTTATTACTGGGGTATAGCCATGCCTTTGTGCACATCCGCATCACAGAACTTTGAGGGAACCCATCACTAATGAACAATGGCTTGGAAAGAACTTTTTAAGTTGTAAACCCAGAACTGACGCCTCATGTTAAAATCAACACTGCCTCTGGCTGCAGGCAATTCTGGCGCAGGGAGGCGCTGAACTACAACACCAAATTGGAATGAGTCTCTTTCCTTGACCTTTATACCAACACATGCCAACCCTTTCCTGTCTCCAAAATGCTAAGCAATTTAGGAAAGCGTAAATAGGATTAAATGTGAAATAGTGCAGCCTTCAGCAAAGCACAGTTACTACACTTAGGGCGGCACATTGTGCAGTAACCTGCATGAACAGGGCTATCCATGAACAACAATTTATTTACACACAACTATGGACTGATAATCAATATGGTTGTTAAAACCACGTCATCCTAGACCTGGCTGTACATTTGCCACGCAAAAAAAATTAATATATATAATATATATATATATATATATATATATATATATATCCTCAAACGCTGCTAAAACGGACATTACATGCATTTCATTGTCAGCAGGAGTAGCAATATACTGCATCCCATTTGGCAGGACAGGAGTTCAAAATGTATCAAATAAGGTTAAAATGATACTACCTGCGCAACGACCCGCTTAGACTCGCGCACACCTGCAGCTCCAGCCATGCGTGAACGGAGCTGCAGGCGAGTGGGGAGGCGTGGCGGATGTGACACAAAGCTGGTTCACCCTCATTGGCTAAACCGCTTGCATGACGTGGCCGCGCTTAAACAAAAATGTATGTCTCTATAAAACACGGCCGCGCCATCGCACTCCGTCGTGCGCACGCACAAGGGGTGGCCGCATAGACCTTAAGCAATTCGTGCTCGTCACGCGAGCGGCATCGTGCGGAGTATAGTCTCAGCCCAATAACTCCTATTGTGTTGATATAGTTACATTTAAAGCTGCAGACCAAGCAATAGTGTTTTGTTTTTATAAATAAATCAGTTCTGTACTATGAGAAAATACTTGTAGCATTTTTTTTAAAACAACTCTGAATTACATTATTAATGTATTATAATGTAACAAGCATTTTTGTTTCTATAGCAACAAAGTCAGATACTGAGTCAAAACTCCTCTGCAGTCATTTAGTAAATCCCCGAGCCGAATCTTCGCCGATATATCACAGGAGAACGGATCGATCGGCAACTTAGCTAATACATATCATTGTGCGAATTGTATTGATGCACATATTAAAGGGGGGAAATGTAAATTAAAAAATACAACGGCAGCTTGGACTGCTATAATAAACCCTCTAAAGTCACTGTATAGGCACAGATCTCAACTCCTGAGCGTGACAAATTGTCCCTGTGTCTTTTTTCCTAGCACAATCCTTGGTCCCGGAGCCTGATTCATGACATACATATATAGTTTCTTCCTCTTTGCTAGCAGGAAGAACCGGAAACCAGGGATTCAGAGAACAGTCAGCAGTTTCCTAAACCCACTTAAAACCATACATCATCCGACTGATTTTTCCACTGGAGACCGAACACTTCAGAGATACAGTAAGCCAATCAGACAATATCTGGGCTCGGC